>NC_000082.6:14351574-14666851 GCF_000001635.26 Mus musculus
CTTTCCTAGGATAATAAGGGTGGGATTAAAGGGGGACTCAGAAGAGTCTGTCAGTGGCAGTGATGGTGCCAAGAGTATTGTTGGCTATGGCATTTTATAAACTCCTCAATTACAAGAAGGCAATTTACTAACTCCTCTTGGCCTCTGTTTCCTAATCTGTAGTGTCAGCCTACACTTCCTCACAGATTGGTGTGTGGAGCCAGAAGCACATGAGATAGTGCCAGGCATAGAATCCAGGGGACATTAGCTACAGTGTTGTTTATTTTGTACTGGTCATGATGCTTCTTCAGCCAGAAAGAACCTCCTAGAATAGCTTGAATCAACTCCTCAGTGAGCAGCATTCAGGCTATTCTCTGCTATAAACTCATTCTCAGACTCCCTCTCCACACTATTTCTCTGTGCCCAGGATTATTATCTGGTCCCATCACCAATGTGCTTGGTGACAACAAAGTCCTTTGTAATTCCTTTAATGGGAACTTTATTGACCTTTCAGGCTTTACTTTTTTTGTTAAAATATCTTATTATTGTCATTATAATTGTATGTGTATGATGTTTGTGAATATGCAGGTGTACAAGAGACTAGGAAGTTAGAGGATAGAAACATTTGTTTTCCTTTCACTGTGATTTCCAGAGATGGAACTCAGGCTGGAAGTCTTGCAGGCTCTCACTGAGCCAACCTGCTGACACCCTTTTTTCCCCCAAGTGCTCTGTCACTGAGCCATATCTCAAGTTTTCTTTTCACTATTTATTCTGAGAAGTCTCAGTTGCCCAGGCTACCCTTGGCCTTGTGAGCTTCCTGCCTTGAACTCCCAGACCTGCTGCTTTCTGGGTTTGTGTTAAAAACATTTCTCTCGGGGTAGAGAGATGGCTCAGCGGTTATGAGGAGTGGCTGCTCTTCCAGAGGTCCTGAGTTCAATTCCCAGCAACCTCATGGTGGCTCACAGCCATCTGTAATGGAATCCAATGCCCTCTTCTGGTGTGTGTCTGAGGACAGCTAAAGTATACTCATATAAATAAAATAAATGAATCGTTAAACAAAACAAAACAAAACAAAGCAAAAAAAACCCCATTTCTCTCTGATTCAAGGAATTTCTGAGTTTAAGAGGACTCCGTTTGCCCTGAAGACGTCAGGGACTTTTTTTTTTTTAGAAGGAACCTAAAAGCCCTGGCTTGAGTTAGGGCGAGTAAGTGACTAAACCCTTTGGGATTTCCCTATTGCTGTATAGTCATGACTCAGCAATAAATGGTCTACTAGGAAGAATTTCAATAAACGGTCTGGGAGGAACTGTGGCTTTTGAACTCCCTAGCTACATGGCTGCCTAATTCCAAGCCTGCTGGACTTCATCAAGGCCAGGTGCTGAGAACCCCCAACCCCAGCCACAGGATGGGAGCACAAGGGATGGGAGCACTTGGATGGGGCGTTTGGAGACCAAGGCAGGTCCAGGACACACAGAGTTCCCTTAAGGCTGAGAAGCTGGGGTTCCTCCCTGAGAGGCATTTGCAAATGCTTCATTTGCATACCTGGAGCTGGAAGGCATCTTCCTTAGGGCAGCCCTTACTTGTGGGAACCGTTGTTAATTTCAGGACCAAACCAATATGACCAACCACCTTATTTTGGGCTCCCAAAACTGTGAGCGTAACAACCCCCATTCCTCAGGCATGCTTTGGTTTGTGTTCACATGTATTGTGTGTGTGAGTTATGCCCATGTGTGTGGAAGCCAGAAGTCATCTTTAGGTGCCTTCTGCAATGATTTTGTCCCACTACTTTTTAATAGATTTCTTTTTAGTTATGAATATGTGCATGTGAGCGTAGGTCCCTCGGAGGCCAGAATTGCCCTGGAGCTGGAGTTGCTGTGGGCTGCCTGTAATTTGGTGCTGAGAACCAAACTGTGGGAAAAGCCACATACACGCTAAGAACAGCAATTGCTCTTGACAGCTCCTCTCCCCAGCATCACTACCTTATTATTATTTTCTTATGTACTATGTGGTGTTTTGCCTGCATATGCATCTGTGTGAGGGTGTTGGGTCCCCTGGAAATGGAGTTACAGACAGTTGTGAGCTGCCATGTGGGTGCTGGGAAATGAACCTGAGTCCTATGGATGAGCAGCTAATGCTCTTAACTGCCGGGCCATCTGTTAGCCCCACCACCTTATTTTTGAGACAGAGTCTGTCACTGAAACTGGAGCTTGCCAACTCAGCTAGACTCCTAGCCAGCAAACTTCACGAGTCCTCCTGTCTTAGCCCCCAACACTGAAATTATAAGTGGGGCTTGGCTTTTTATGTGAGTGTTGGGGATACAAAATCAGATTTTCTTGCTTATACAGCAAGTACTTTATCAACTGGGCTGTTTCCTCAGCCCTGTCCCTTCCTTCCTTCTTTCCTTCCTTCCTTCCTTCCTTCCTTCCTTCCTTCCTTCCTTCCTTTCTTTTTTTTTTAGATTTATTTATTTATTATATGTGTGTACACTGTAGCTGTCTTCAGACACTCCAGAAGAGGGCATCAGATTTTTGTTACGGATGGTTGTGAGCCACCATATGGTTGCTGGGAGTTGAACTCAGGACCTTTGGAAGAGCAGTCAGTGCTCTTAACCGCTAAGCCATCTCACCATACCATCCTGTCCCTTTCTTTATAAACTATGCAGCCATACTAATCTAATGCCGGATGTGGTGGTATAAGCTTTATCCCAGCATGCAGGAGGCAAAGGCAGCCGAATCTCTGAGCTGTAGACATATTGAGTCCCAGGCTAGTTAGTGGTACAGAGTGAGGCCCACCTGAATAAGAGTAAGTCTTTCACAGAGGCATCTGTGTTTAGTAAGCTTTCCCATAAACTCCTATAATTGTACTACCTCTCACTAGTACGTTTCTTAGTTTAAAGGTAGAGAAGCTTTTTTTTTCCCTATAAAGGATGCTCAACCTGACAAGAGCCCTATTTCTTGAATCTCTTTTGTAAAGAGTAGCTAATCCATTAAAATTGTGAGATTCGGTTCCCTGAATAAACCTCCCACACGAGACCTGGTGGGTTGTATGACTTTATAGATTCTGCCACATAGATACAACAATGCCCATCCATGATTCTAGTGTCAGGGGATCTGACACTCTCTTCTGGTTCCTTGGGCAACAGATAGGCATGTGATGCTCAGATGTGTATGCAGGCAAGATACCCATTCACATAGAAAATAAATTAATCTTTAAAAAATTATGTGGAAAGTGACTGAAGAAGACATACATGGTGGTTTGAATGAGAAATGTCCCCCCTAGATTCAATTTTTTGAGCATTTGGTTCCTTGTTAGATTTGGAGAAGTTATGGAACTTTCAGGCGATGAAGGAATTGTGTCACTGAGGCCAGGCACTGGAAGTTTATTGCCTTGTCCCACTTCAGTTAACCTTTTCTGCTTCTGTTTTTGTAGATGAGATGTGATAACTTTCATCTTCCTGCTCCTGGAACCACACCTGCTACTTACTCCCAAGGCTCCTCTCATGATGGACCACAAACCACAAACCAAAACAAACTCTGTCAATTGATTTTGGCAATGCAATTTCATCAAAGCAACAAGAGGACAACTGAGCAATATGCATAGCCCCCCAACCTTCCCCACCCCTCACTCCTTCATCCCACAGTGACTGGGCCAAGGTCCAACAGCTAGGAAAGGAGATAATAGAAATTTGAACCCAAGCCTGCAAGACCCCAAAGCTCTCATGCTGGAGTTCTGAGCTCAGGGGCCTTAAGAACACTGTTTTTATAGCTACGTTGTAAGTGGTTGTGCATGGGTTGTTGTCAGAAGGAGCATCTTCAGATGATATCTGCTACAGCTCTCAAATATCTGCAGAGCTGTTACGCAGAAGAGAACTGGGTTCTTTGTGCTGGTGGGGATAGAGGCCAGGGCCTTCTGCACGGTAGCCAAGCACTCTACAACAGCCACATCCCTAGCTCTTGATGGTGTTTTCTTATGAAAACCAGAGATGGGAAGTTTTACCTCAGCCCCTGACAAGACAAGAACTCAAAATGAGGTTTCATTCTAGAGAGCTGCAGCCTTGGGGAAGGAGCTGGATGAGAAATTTGTCTCTTGGCAACAGGAGGAGCCAGTGGTCTGACCATCAGTGTTTCAGCAGCAAGGAAGAGTGGGGCCCCTCCCCATGCTTACCGGTTCCTTATTGTATTTTGTCCCCTCCCTGTGTGTATGTTGTATGCATGTGTGGATGGTGCTGTTTGCATGTATGCATGAGTACACATATGCTCAAGTACCACAGCATGCTTTGTCCTCACATCCACCCCATTAGAAGCAAGGTGTCTTTGTTATTCACCTCCTCCAAGACCAGACAACCTAGCTCCTATATTCCTGGGAGTCTCCTGCCCTATATCTTCATAAGAATGTGGGGGCTGCAGTGTACACCACCAGACCCTGCTTTATGTGTGTGCTGGGGCTCAAACTCACATTCTGTCACTATGCAACAGGCACTTTACCTATGTCACCATTTGCCTAGTCTCTACCCCAACTTCATCCATCCTTCATGAGCCCTCAGATGGTGAGAGAATTAATAGTCTTTTTTTGGAAGGGTGGTTTGGTAGTCTCTATTAGAACGTTTACTGTGCCTATACTTTAACTTAGTCACAGACCCAGCCATTAAGAACAGCTAACACATTCAATCCAGCTCTCCCCAGCTAGGTGCTAGTTCCCTGTATGCTTCTTCCCTGTATGCTACTTTGGGTTTAGAAAAAGAAACTAGATAAGAAAGAGACATCTTGCTTCCTGCATCCATTGCTGTATTGCTTCAAGATATGGAATCGGACTAGGTGCCCAGACAGTGGATGAATGAATAAAGAAAATGCAGTGTGTATACACAGTGAGATATTCATCCATAAAAAGAATGGAATCCTGTCACTTATGAGAATGTATGTGGACTGGAGAGATGGCTCAGCGGTTAAAAGCAGTGGCTGCTCTTCCAGAGGTCATGAGTTCAAATCCCAGCAACCACATGGTGGCTCAAAACCATCTGTAATGAGATCTGATGCTCTCTTCTGGTGTGTCTGGAGACAGCTACAGTATACTTATATATAATAAATAAATACATCTTTAAAAAGAATGATAATGTATGTGCTTTTTCTTTTTCTTCTGCAACCAAACTACCTGATAGAAACAACTTAGGAGAAAGATTTATTTTATTTTTAGATTAATTTATTTTTGTTATATGGATGTTTTCTCTGCATGTATGTATTGTGTATCACATGAGTGCCTGGTGCCCACAGAAGTCAGAAAAGGGCTTCTGATATCCTGGAACTACAGTTGCAGATGGTTGTTAGCCACCATGTTGGAGCTGGGAATTGAACCTAGGTCCTCTGGAAGAGCAGCCACTGAACCATCTCCCCAGGCCGGAAGGGTTTTAGCTCAGGACTTCAGAGGGCCCATGCAAAGGTGAAGGTAGAACAGCTGTTCATATCCTAGACGGGTAACATACCCTGGAATGGTCCTTTTCTGGTGACCTATTTCCCTCAGTGCAGCTCCACTTCCTCAAATCTTTATAATCTTGGAAAAATTAATAAATCGCTTAATTTACTTAGAAAATAATAGATTACTTTCATTATTATTTTTAGAGATGGTGTCACTGGGTAGTGAGCCCTGGCTGGCTTGGAACTCACATGTAGACCATGCTGGCTTGGACTTCTCAGAGATTTGCCAGCCTCTGTCTCTGTGCTGGAACTAAAGGCATGTGCCACCACACCCAGCCAGTTTCAACAAAAATAGCACTAGTAGGTAAGGACCAGGCATTCAAAATATGAGCCCGAGGGGTTATTTCCATAATAGATAACATCTTGAGGCTTTGTGTGCACTGAGTCCGATACAGACCAATACTGCTGGTCTTACTCTTAAGCAGAAGCAGTAGGGGTTGGGGTCGGGGTGGGGATAGGGTGGTGTGGAGGGAGTGGGGAGTTGGGGATGGAGGTGGGGGTAGGAACTGGGAGCTGGCAGGGTAGTTCTAGGACTGGAATGAAGGAAACATGAGGGCCTGAGTTTGGATCCCTAGCATGTCAAAAGTCTGTCATAGGCGTCCTCTTTCTCCTTCTACTCTTTCACCTCCTCTCCTGTCCTCCACTTTTCTTCTCCTCAAGCATTCACCAAACTACTGACCTCTTTCTCCCCTAAACTTATTATACCAAGCACACAAGTTGGTAGCTACTCTGTCTGTTTAACCTTGAGACTTTCTCTGGGGCTGCTTATCAAAGACCACATACTGGCAGAACTGGAAAGGCCTTCTGTGAACTTGAAATTCAGAGACTCCAGAAGCCCAGATCAGAGCTCAGCCAGTCTAAGGATAAACTACAACCAGATTATATCCCCAACTCCTCCCCCACCCCCCAGGAGCTGGTGCTGAAGATCCTTACTGCTCAGGCCAGACTGATTCCCTTGCCCCTTGGAAATTAGAGAGCTGTGATATCTTACCCACTGACCACACGGCTGCTGCTCCTTCTGGTGCTGGTGGCCACACAGGGTGTACACTCCAGGACTACTTGGTCAGGACTGGACTCAATGTTTACACTAATCGTCACAAGGAGGATCAAGGTCAATCAATGTACAGTGCAGTCCCTGGTGTTTCTGGTGTTTCTCCACAAACACCAGCCAACTCTTACTAGGACATTTTCTACCCAGACCAATTCAACTAACTGGATCTCTGTGTAAAGAAGTCATCAAATGGCCGGGTGTGGTGGCACACACCTTTGATCCCAGCACTTGGGAGGCAGAGGCAGGCGGATTTCTGAGTTCGAGGCCAGCCTGGTCTACAGAGTGAGTTCCAGGACAGCCAGGGCTACACAGAGAAACCCTGTCTCGAAAAACCAAAAAAAAAAAAGTCATCAAATGATGATTTGTCTAAGACATCTGTGTCTGCGAATGCTCCTCTAACTTGGGATCCTAGATCAGCAGGAGGACCAGAGCTGGTACAATGAGCTGATCCTTGATGTGTCCCTGTGCAAAAGGACTGTCAGTGCTGGTTAGAGGACTGTTGTATCTTCTTCACCTTCAAGAGAAACTGGTACAAGGTTTGGAACAGGACCTCAGGACATAGCTAGTGTCCTGCAGGAGCTTCCTGCCACCCTTCTACTTCCCTATGCCTTAGGCCCAATACAGGAAATCTGGTGTCACTCCTACTAGGTCAGCAGCTTCAGCCTAGGGAGTGGTCACTGCATCCAGATGTTGTTTGGCTCAACCCAGGGAAACACCAAGGAGGAGGTGGTGAGATTCTACTCTGAGGTTATGAGTGGAGTTATACTGCACGGGCCTGGCCCCAGTGCAGCCTGCTGTAATGCTGCTCTGGGGCCTCAGTGGAATCCCTTATATCCTGTACTTTCTGGGTACCCCTATCTGGCTTAGTCACCCATCTCCCAGCCCCCTTCGTGGCAGGGTCTGTGGCAATCAATTTAAATAGAACAGACGTTTCACATGGAAAAAGTATAAAAAAAGCACCATGCACAGTTCACACTGATAGTCCCAGCCCCTCAGAGGTTGAGGCAGGAGGATGTCTGGGTCTCCTACACCACAACACCCTCAGTTTATCCATGCAGTTCTAGGGCAGAATTTCCTGTGTGAAATGCAGGCCATCCCACTGGACAGAAGTGTTACACTCTGTCACCTGTTCACTATCTATGGACTCTGGCTCCGTCCCCTTTCGCTCAAGCTTATGCCTGTCTGTGTAATATCCCTGCTTTTGCTTCTTTTGAGTGTCTCTCACTCATGCCACCTGCCTCTGCCTTCTCCGTGCTAGGGTTAAAGGTGTGTGGAGCCCTGCCCAACCTTTCCCCTTAATTTTCAAATGAAATGAAATTTATTTTGTGTATATGTGTGAGTGCAGGTGCAGATGTGCTCTGGAGCACTAGTGATGGTCAAAGAAGAGCCTCAGGAGTCGATCCTCTCTTGCTACCTTGTGGGCTTGGGAGACCAGGTTGTCAGAGCTGCATGCAAGCACCTTTGCTGGATAAGCCATCTCACTGGCTGTCTCTGATTTATTTGTTGAGACAGCATCTCTCACTGAATTTAGACTTCACAACTGGGCTAGGCTGACTGGCTGTTGAGTTCTAGGAATCTGCCTGTCTCCATCTCCCCAGGACCACATTACAGATGTGCCCTGACACATGGGCGTTTTCTGACATGGATGCTGGAGTCCAGACTCCAGGTTCTCAGGTTTGTGCAGTAGTACTTACCCAGCTAAGCTTTGTCACCAGAACTGCTCTGTTCTACGTTTTGTGTCAGGGTCTCATGCAGTCCTGGTTGGCCTCGAACTCAAGATCCTCCTTCAGCCTCCCAAGTACTGAGATCGTGGGCGTTCACCACCAGTCTTGGCTGCTTCATAGTTTTCTTATAGGCTGCTTTCCTCAGCTCAAGACACAGCCCAGCCCAGGCTGGAATCCCAACCATGCTTGTGTTTAGCTCAAAAGCTTTCTTTCAGAAAGCCTTCTAGACTTTTACCTGAGCAGGCCTGGCCCCCTTGATCCTCTTTATCCCCTTCCTGGATCTTGCAACAGTTTCAAATACACTTTCCGATTATGAAAGCATGTCATTAAGATCTGTTGCCTTATCACTAAAACACATGAAAATACAGCTCCACTTTCCCGTCTGTCAGATCTGAGCATATTCCAGCTGCTAGCTTGCTAGAGCCTAGCAAGACTCCTGCTATACAGCAGATGCTCAATAAATATGGGTAACAGTGCATTGAGAATTGTTACCTGAAAGTAATTATCTTTAAAAAACTTATTCACAGAGGTAAAGAAACTTCCTGCCAAGCCTGATGACTTGAGTTAGCTCCCTGGAATCCACAAAGTTCCACAAAAAACAACTCTCCCAGGCTGTCCTGACCTCCACAAGCACAAGTTTATATACACACCCACACACATACACACATAGAAGTAAATGCTGTTACTACAACCACCACCTCCACCACCACCACCACCACCACCACCACCACCACCAAACTCTTATTCATACTGAGGGGGACCTGACTTGTGGTTGACCTTCAAAAATTGTTTATCTTACTCATTTTCTTTATTACTTTTTAAATTAAAATATTTTTTCAGGGGTATACATAGCTCAGCTGGTGGAGTGGTTCCTGCTGACAACAAAACCTAGGAGGAAGCCTGGGTTTTGTTGTCAGCGCCCCAGGTGGCTGGGGTAATAAGAAGTGGAGGAAAGGTGATGCACACCTTTAATCCCAGAGCTTGGGAGACAGAGGCAGGCAGATCTCTGAGTTCGAGGCCAGCCTGGTTTACAAATTGAGTTCCAGGACAGCCAGGGGCTTCATAGAGAAACTTCAGTCTGTCTTAAAAAAAAAAAAAAAAAAAATGGAGGCAGAGGGGCTCACAAGTTCAGGGTCATTCATCCTCTACTACATAGTGCTTTAGAGGCCAGATTTAGTTATTATATGAAACCCTGTCCCCAAATTCCTCATACCAAGTAATAAGGAAATGAGTTATTTCCTGGCTGCACTCAGAATGGGAGAAATTCCCAGGGTGCTTTGCAGACCATGGAGGAGGGGTGGCAAACTGGTGTTCAGGATGGAGATCTCAGTGTTTAGAATGGATTCATAGGGCTCCTGATTCAAACGAACTACACTTCTACTCGTTGAGGGACTCTGAGCGAATTTCCTCACCTTTCTGAGCCTCAGTTTCCTTATCTGTTCTCTTTCCTTTCTTGGGAGCTCACATCCATATCCCTCCAGGTGCAACTGAAGGAAAAAGCCCTAAAATCACGCAAGCACCGAGCGTTCTCCCGCAGCGGGGGGCCAGCGGTACAGTTAGGGTCACCTGGGATGAAGCCCAGGTGTGGAGGGCCCAGTGCGGGGTTCTTCCGGGCCGTGTCGGCTTTAGGAGCCGCCAGTGAGTGGGAGCTGCAGACGAGGCCTGCAGGCCCAGGCCAGGGCAACTCGTGGCCGTGCTCGCTCCCACGCGCGGGGCGGGGCGGGGTGGGGCGGGGCTGCATCCCGGTGACGCGGGCCAACCGCGCGGCGCTGCGCCTCCTCGCTCAGCCGGCCGCCCGCATGGCGCTGCGCAGCTTCTGCAGCGCTGATGGCTCCGATCCACTCTGGGTAAGGTGGTGGGCCGCGGGGGACGGCGCGGGGGCGACCGGGGACTCGGAGGACGTGGGGGGACGCTGGGACGCGCGGACCCAGCTGCTCCCCTAGCCGGAGCCCTGCTCTGCTTACGCGGGGATTCGCCACCCGGGCCCCGGCGTAGCCGCCGCTCTCTTACTCTGGGGACCGGGTTCCGGGAGAGCTGGGTGTGTGCGGGGAGGTGCCTCTGTGCTTTGGGGTTCTGCCATCGGGAAGGGACGCCAGATCTGGAGGCAGCAAATTGGGGATTTTCTGTGTTTTGTGGGGGTAGGATCTCCGTTTACCGCGCACACACTATCATAGAGCACCGTGCAGGAGCCCAGACTCTAGAAAGGGACTTCCCATCGCTTGTGTTGGGGTTCCCCACTGTTTGTTTTACCTCTCGTTTACTCTGGCTTCATGTTTTTTTTTCTCATCCTCTCTCCTTTCTGCCTAAATGCTATCAGGGAACTTTAAGGAAATAAGGAAAAGCCAAGAGAGGGGAGAAGGGCCTTTCTGTCTCTTTTTGTAGGTTTGGGGTGCAGTGGAAAATGCCCTGGACTCTGTAACCAGGAGAGTGCCTTCTACTCTGAGTCAGAGAGACTCCGCTGCTCTGGGGATGTCCCGGGGACTTCAGGCCCTCTCCAGGTAGCTTTCTTGTGAAATGATCCTAGGCTGGGTTCCCTGGCTGACTGCTCTAATCTCCAGTGCTTGTGTATTTCGTGTTCCTGTAATGCTGTTCCTGTAATGCGATTTGCCTGTTATTCCAGAACACTCCTGCATCACATTGTCCTGATTATTAGTGACTACAATAGGAAACCCTGGACACAATGACTTTTCTTTTTGTTTGAGAAACAAGAAAAACATCCCTGTTTCTTAGCAGCTGATGGTTAGCGCCCACAAGTATTTGTTCTGTTTTGTGGTACCTCCGTGATAGACTGCATTAGGAATGATGACCCCTGAAGGCCCCCTGGGAGACTTTTGGGTGAGGAGGGTGCCAATTTTGGTTGAGAAACTTACCATACTTGGATAAATGGTTCATTTTAAAGCCAAGAGGTTGGAGGTTTCTCCAGAGCTGGAAACAGAGCTTGTGATTTACATTCGGGAGTCTGCAAGAGATAGGTGCCTGTTTGCCACACAGGAACACTGTGTGTCCTCTACCCTTGTGCCAAGTGTAGAGACAACGAGGTTATTTTGCAAGAACTCAGGGGGATCTGGGTCACTAACATGGGTGCTGGAGTATTTCCTGAATTTCTTTTTTCTCTTATGGTGGAGGGGAAGTAGACATTAGATTTTCTACCAGTTTGCATATTTTATTTTTGCATATATATAACACACACATACATATATTGTGTGTGTGTGTATGTTTGAGTGTATGCATACCATGGCACATGCGCACATCAGACTTGTGTGGAACTCTCTTTCCACAGTGTGGGTTCTGAGGTCCTCAAGCCTCTCACCAGTTCACATCTGGATGTATCCTATTGTTGCGCAGTGATGACTAGGAAATGTTGGGAGGTATTCTCTAGCTTCTAATATGCTAAAAAGCCTACCCAAGAAGCCTGACTTGGTGTTCTTTCCTTCTTGGAACTTTTTGCCACAGAAAATGAAGATGGATGGATTGTGTTTGGCAGTAGTGGTGGCTGGCCTTCCCCTTAGGCAGCTTCCCATCCTCCCTTAAGTCTCATCTTGCAGATTTCCTTTCGGCCCCTCTTCTCTCTCACTGGTCTAGGCTTGATGGACACCCTGTTTCTGGAGTCCTGGAATCAGAATGGGTGAGAGGGCCACTGGCAAGCAAGAACTTATGTGTAGCTAGAGAATCCAAACACAAAACAGAGTGGGTTGGTTGGCCTGGTGTGCACCTATCTGTAATCACACCATTGGGAAAGCTGAGGCAGGAGAAGTGAAATTCAGGCCAGCTGTGCTAGAGCAAGACTGCTTCAAAGAACAATAAACTAAAGTAGGTGGCTTTGCACCAGCATATCTATACCGCTGCCACACCCTGCCATTCTAGACCTCACCATCTTGAGTTGTTTCATTGTTTACTGTGCTCAGTTTCTATAGAACAGCCCTTCTGGGCTGCGGCCATGGTCTTATCAGTGTTCGTGGTCTAGCCTTCTCTCATGTATTGTATTGTATCCCAACTGCAGCTTCCCCTCCCTCCTCCCCTCCTTGTTCCTCCCTTCACATCCCCATCTTCCCCAGATCTGCTCCTGTTTCCCTTCAGATGGGAGCAGATGCAGAGACCTACAACCAAATATTAGGTGGGACTTGAGGAACCACAGAAGATGGGGAGGAAGGATTGTAGAAGCCCGGTGTGAGGACACCAGGCGAGCACAGCCCACAGAATCAGCGAAGCAGGGCTTGTAAGGACTCCCGGAGATCGATGGGAGTGGGCTGCTGTCCTTTTGCTACTGGTACTTGGATCCTTTTAGGACCAACATTATGCTTAGAGAAGTCAAGATTCCAGCCGTCAGGAACCCTCTCGGAGTCTTGCTCCTGGGCTAGCTCGGGTCTACTGCTGAGAACTTACAACCTTCCCTTGTGCAAAGGTCTAGGATGAGAACAGAGAAACAATGTTATGTAAGTGGAAAGCTGAGCTAAGAGCTGGCAGGGGCTTGCTTTATTCAGTGGGAGTGTGGAGCTGGTAGGAAGTCCGTGGTTTTGTGGCTGATCTTTGAGAGAAGGTTGGGAAAAGGGACTTGGGCCTTTCTTTGTAAGTTACTTAAAAAAAAAAAAGTATGAGGAAATGGCTCAGTGCGCAAGCGTGCTTGATGTATTAGCAGGGAGACCTAAGTTTGAGTCCCAGGACCCATGTAAATAGCCAGCCCTGGCTCTGTCTATAACTGTAGCATTGAGCGGGTGGAGTTTCCCAAAAGAGCAAGTTTCAGGTTCAGTGAGAGACCCTGACTCAAGGAAATATGAAGGATGATAGAGGAAGACACCTGGCATACTCCTTTGTCCTATAAATTGGTATGTGTGCTCTTACACATGTACACACATGTATATATCCCACATCTATATATCACACACAGTAAATTAGAAAATTAGAAAATATGTATTAAGCCTGGTGCAGGCCTGTCATCCTGGCTACTGAAGAAGCTGAAGCAGGAGGACCACAAGTTCAAGGCTAGCCTGGGTAACTTATAAGACCTTGTTTTAAAATCACATGTAAAAAAGGACTGGAGATTAGTTCTGTGATACAACACTTGCCTAGTAAGTCTGAGGTCCCATGCTCAATTCCCTGACCTCAAGAAACAAAAACAAAAGTGAAGAATAAGAAAAGTATCAATTTCATGCCTAATGTAGAAATATTGGAAAACTCAGTCAGTTGCATAGGTGACTGCTCAGAGCAAGTCCCTGTGTGCCCTGTGTTCAGAAGCTGGCTCTGCAGCTAAGATGGGTTCTACTCTGTACCTCAGTTTCCCCATGTAGAATAATGGAGTGCCTAGCCAAGGGTGGTAGTTTGAGTGCTGAGTAGAATTCTTGGCAAGCACTGGGAACAGTGCTCCTTGGTACCTAGTTAGCACTCAGTAGATGTACGGGCTTGTAGTTGGGTGGGACTCCATAGTTGCATCTGCTGAGAACATCTGGGCATACACAAAAGTCAGCAGCAGATGGGCCTTGCAGGCTCTGGAGTGAGTTGGCTATGGGGCCTGATTTGATTTGTGGTACCTTCTAGCTTTCCACCTCCCTGAACATTGTAACCGACCAGTTGGCAAACAGGTCCCAGTGACTGGTGTTCCTGGGGTAGCAGGAGGCCCTGGAAAGCCTGCCTGCTTTGCTTTGCTTCCCTCTCTCCTTCCTTACCTCCCTCCCTCCCTCCCTCCCTCCCTCCCTCCCACTGCCTTCTAAACTCCCCCCCCCCCCATCTTCCTCTCTCTCCTAAGATTGATTGCTGTAGTCAGTCAGGTCGACATTTTCTTCCCCTTACCAGATAGATGGATGTAGCATCAGTGTGCAGCCCAGAATGGTGGGGTGTGGATGCCAAGATAACCAGGCTTTGGGAACTTGTGGTAGGAACTGAGACTCCTGTTCCTGCTCTGTGGCCTCGCCCCTTCGCCTTGCAGGAGGAAGCTGTGGCTCACACTGTGGCCGAGCCAGGGTCTGGGGATGGGTGGACCAAGGTCTGGGGGGGGGTGTCTCTGTTCCTGGAGCCTGCTGGACTTCTCTTGGAGGGGCTTCACCTTGGGAGCATGGTGGTATGTGACTTGCCAACTTGATTTGGAGTGCTTGCAGAGAACCCCTGTGGGGATTCAGGGACATTGGGAGGAGCTGAGGCACCTCTAGGAAGATGGTCCTTTCTCTTGGGGAACAAATCCTGTGGTGTCCTTGCTTGTTTTTTTGTGATTTATTTTATGTGCGTTGGTGTTTTGCCTGCATGTGTATGTGTGTATGTGTGAGAGAGTGTGTGTGTGTGTGTGTGTGTGTGAGAGAGAGAGAGAGACAGACAGACAGACAGACAGACAGACAGATTCCCTGGAACTGGGCTTGCCGAAACCTGTGAGCTGCCATGTTGGTGCTGGGAATTGAACTTGGGTCCTCTGCAAAAGGAACCAGTGCTCTTAACTGCTGAGTCATCTCTCCAGCTCTTGTGCTTCAGTGATGGTGATGATTCTCTTCCTTCTCCTCCTCCTCCTCTTCTTCCTCCTCCTCTCTCAGATCAGGGTTTCTCTGTGTAGCCCTGGCTGTCCTGGAACTCACTCTGTAGGCCAGGCTGGCCTCTAACTCATAGTCCTGCCTCTGCCTCCTGAGTGCTGGGATTAAAGACTTGGGCCACCACTGCCCCTGCTTGTCCTTGATTCTTGTTTTCTCCTACTCTCTCTATCTGCCTGTTCTTGCAAAATGTATCCAAACTTGTTAGGGATGCCTCCTGAATCCCAAGGTTCTATCTACTGACTTGTTTTTGCATTTGAATACTCTATTTATTTTTGTAGGGCTGGGGACTGAACTTGGGGTTTTAACATACTGAGCTATCTGCACCTCTAGCCCTCTTTAGCTTTTTGTTTTGAGACAAGAGTCTCACTAAACTGTCCAGGCTGTCCTTCATCTGTATAGTCTAGGTGACCCCTGAACTTGTGATCCTCCTGCCTCAGCTTCCCCAGTAGTTGGAATAACAGGCCTGTACCATCACACCCAGCTTCCTGCCACTCTTCTGTCCCTGTCCTCCCTTGACCCCTGCAGTCTAGTGTCAGTCCAGCAGCCAGAATGCTTGCTTTTGTCTTTTATTCTTTTGTAGTGCTGGGGATAGGATCTAGAGCCTGGCATTAGCTAGGCTAACACTTCCCTGTAACTGCAGTCCTAGCCCCGAGGAATCCTGTTAAGAGAGAGCACAGACCCTGCCCTTGCTATGCTCAGCACCCTTCAGCGACTCCCCAGTCCTGGAACATCTGACCCTGCTCTCTCCTGTCCTAGTCACTGCAGTCATGGGGCTCCCCAGGCATCTTTCCCTGACCCCTGCCACTCTTGCATGCCCAGTTTTCTGATTCTACCTCATCGTTCTTAATTTTTCTCATATATCAAAAAGTTTACTTAGTTCCCTTTTTTTGTGTTTGTGACTCTAATCCTAGTATCTAAGACAGAGTTAGTAATTACTTGTAAAATGAATAAGTGACCTAAAACCCTAGGATGGCTTTCAAGTTGCTCAGAGGCCTCTCTGAGATGATCAGGATAAAATGCTATTCTGTGTTCAGCTGCTTGTGTTTCATTTTGTAATGGTTCACTGAGGTCATGTTCATCTGTTTTTCCCTGGGCCCACTGCTTTGCATCCAGTAGGCTCAACCAACATTTCTATAAATAAATAAAACGAAATTAAGTCTACTTATTTAATTAGAGACATGGTTTCCTGAATATTCCTGGATGGTCTGAAATTTGATGTGTAGACTAGGCTAGCCTCCAATTCATAGGCTGCCTGCCTCTACCTCTCAAGTGTTGGGATTCAAGGTATATGGCACCATGTCTGACTTTCTGTTGTTTTGTTTATTGAGACAGTCTTGCTTTGTAGCTCGGGCTAGCCTGGAACTTACTACCTTCCTTCCTTAGCCTCTTGAGTGTTGGGATTATAGACCAGTGCAAACAGACCTGCTGTGGTGTTTTAAGTGTGTTTTCCAGCCTACCTCTAGGCTGGCTGGGCTTTATTTATTTACTTAACCTTTCATCTTTTATTTATTTTTTATTTTTTAAAGGTTTATTTATTATTATATGTAAGTACACATCTTCAGACCCTCCAGAAGAGGGCATCAGATCTCATTGCAGATGGTTGTGAGCCACCATGTGGTTGCTGGGATTTGAACTCAGGACCTTTGGAAGAACAGTTGGCGTTCTTAACTGTTGTGCCATCTCTCCAGCCCCCTAATTTTTAATTTTTTTAGTACACTTATTTATTGATTTGGGAGTGGGTGCACACCAGTGCCGTGATGTGTGTGGAGGCAGGAGGACAACTTTCAGGAGTTGGTTTTCTTTTCTTACCATGCAATGTGCCTTTGCCTGTTGATTTGTCTCACTAGCTCTGTTGTTGGATAGGGTCTCATAGTCAGGCTGGCATCAAACTTGCTGTACAGCTGAGGATGACCCTGAACCCCTGAATCTCTTGCCTATGCTCTCAAGGACTGGTATGCATCATCACCAGGCGTGGTTCTTGACTTTATTTTAATTATGTGACCTACTGTCATCTCCACTATTTATTTACTGGAGGATCTTGCACAAACACCTGGATTTCTGACTTCTCCTATAATATTGGATAGCACTGGACCTCACTATAGCCACTACTGGGAAGCAGGCCTGAAGATCCCACCCCTCCTACTGTTGCGCTCTCTCTCTCTCTCTCTCTCTCTCTCTCTCTCTCTCTCTCTCTCTCTCGGAAGGCCAGGTGTCCATTGTCTTTGCTTGTACTTTGTCACACCTGGTTGAGTCCCTTCCTGAGTGGAGTCCATGTGGCATCTGTTTGTTAATATTTGAATTGGATTCTGTTGCTTCATAGCCTAACCTTAAGATAACTGAACTGGGGTTTACCTGATTCAGTAGGTTATTTTATTTTGTTTGTTTGGGACAAGGTCTGACTGGGACAAGGCTGGCCTGGAGCTTACGATGTAGTTCAAGCTTGCTTCAAACTCTTGATTCTCTTGCCTCAGCCTCTCAAGTGCTGGGATTAGAAGATGTGTGCCACCAAGGCTGACCTTTAGATTTTAAAAGAAAGATTCTTCATCCTCCTCCTCCTCCTCTTCCTCTTCATCACCATCAACATGATCACCATCAACATGACCACCATCAACATGACCACCATCAACATGACCACCATCATCATTGAAGCAGGGTCTTTCTGTGTAGCTCTGGCAGGTCTGGAACTCTAGACCAGGCTGACCTCAAACACAGAGATTGGCCTGCCTCTGGCTCCAGAATACTGAGATTAAGTAATTAAGTACTTTTTGGGTTTTTTGAGATAGGGGTTCTCTTTGCAACCCTGGCTGTCTTAGGACACAGTAGACCAGGCTGGCCTTGAACTCAGAGCTCTATCTGCCTCTGCCTCCCAAGTGCTGGGATTAAAAGTGTGTGCCACTACCCCCTGTGTTTTTTTTTTTTTTTAATTAATTTTTTTTTTTGGCAGAATACTGATATTAAACATGTGTTCTGCGGTGCCTATTTTTAATTCTCTCTCTGCTTGTCTGTGTGTGAGTGTGTGCATGCATGTGTGCATGCAACATGCCCTCATATGTTTGGGTGCCTGAAGAAGCCAGAACTTTTGATGCCATGGAGTTGGAGTTGGAGGCAATTATGAGCCTGCTGATGTGGGTGCTAGGAACTGAACTTATTTTCCTGGCAAAAGCAGTATGTGCTTCTAACCAGTAAATCATCTCTCCAACCCTTAGGTTCTTTCCTTAGCGCTTTCTGTGTGTGTTTCTGGCTAATGAACCCAGGGTCTTGAATATCTAGGCCAGTGCTCAGCTGCTTAGCTACACCTCATTCCCAGCTGGCCAGACTGGCAGCATGAAGATCCTGTCTCGGACCCAGGTCTGTTTGCTATGGCAGGAGGGTGGGCTGTAGGGTTGTTATTCTAGGTACCCTAGGATTCTGAAGCAGGTATCTGATACACACGTAGTCTCTAGGTTTTCAAGTAGGTCTTAATAGTCAGTAAAAACACCAGCTTGTAAAAGCTTGCCTGGATGTTTTACCAAGGTAAGTAAGTGGGTTGGGATGCTGAGAGCCTGGAGCAAGCTTCCCCTGTCTTGACAAGAAATTGGGGATAGCGTCTGCCTTGGTAGAGGTGTGTACTTGTGTTTTTCTGCTTGGGGCTACCTGCTTGCTAAGTGGTGAGACGCTGCGTTTGTGGGAGTGTCAGGGTGTGGTGAGGGAGAATAGAGCCTAGTTTCTCAACCCTGCCGTGTTCACAGTTGAACCAAACTGTTATTTGTGCTGTCGGGGCACCCTGAGTATTATAGGTTACTCGGCAATGCCCTGGCCTCTGCCCACAAATTGCCAGCCATAGCCACACTTGTTAAACCAAACATGCCCCCAGGCAGTGCCAAATGGCCCTCCTCTGTCCCTGAGTGTGAGATCAAAGGGTGCTTTACTGTGTCCAGCCATTCATTCCTTTTTGTTCATATGTAGAGACCAGAGGTCAATGGTAGGTGACTTACTAGGTCAAGTACCATGTATTTTGAGATGGGGTCTCTTACTGAACCTGGAGCTTTACCCATTTTTAATCAAGCTGACTGGCCAGAGGCCTCTTGGTATTTTTCTCTCTGCCTTCGCACCCTGGGATTACAAATGCATGCCATTGCTCAAAGCTCTTCCATGGTGCTGGGGATGCTTGTGCAGCGTGCACTGTAGACACACTTAGTCATCCCCACAGCTCTCATCCCCTCTGAGACAGGCGCTTTCTTCTCAGTTTGTCCTGGAACTTTCCCTTCACCTTCCTCAGTCTCTCAGTGCTGCGCTCCCCCCCACCCCCTTTCTCCTCCCTTTCTCTGAACTGCCTCAGGTTAAGTAGTTACCAAGTCCAGAGTCAGCCTGCTTTAGCACTCCTCTGACTTACCTATGGGACTTCTCTGTGCTGTTATTGGGGGCAAGGGGGGTGGCTCTAGGCTGCCATCCTGCTACCCTTGAGTCGTAAAGAAGATTTTATGGAACTTTTCCCTGCTCTTTTCCTGAGTTTTATTTTCTGAGAAGCTCAGTTTCCTTGGCCTTCTGGGTGGTTGCTGGGAATTGAACTCAGGACCTTTGGAAGAACAGTCAGTGCTTTTTAACTTCTGAGCCATCTCTCCAGCTCAAGGGTGTGGCTTTGTCCCCTTGTTTCTTCACAATGAACACTCACACTTTTTTTTTTTTTTTTTTTTTTTTAAATTATTGAGTATCTGGTAGGTGTTCTAGCTTTGCTCTGGATACTGGGGATGTAGTCTTGAACAAGACAGGCTGGGTCCATGAACTCATGGGCTTTGTGCTAGGGATGCCCCCAAACAATTCCAAATCACAGTAAAGCACACAGAGACCTAAACCAGGAGGAACTAGGGTGGGTATAAACCACCTTAACAAGAAGTGACATTTGTCCCACTATTTTGGTGGTTGAACTGGCTCTGTCCCAGAAAGAGGGAAAACCCATGCCAGGGTCCTGAGGACCGTGATGTGGTTGGAGTAGCATAGAGTACAATGTACACACACACACACACACACACACACACACACACACATACACACACATACATATATACAGATTTTCATTTTATGTGTATGAGTCTGCATTGCATGCTTGTCTGGTGCCTGCAGAGGCAAGAGAGGACACTGGCTCCTCTGGAACTGTGGTTACAAGTGATTGTGAGCTGCCATGTGGTTCTTGGAATTGTTAATGTGAGTCCTCTGCCAGAGCAGCCTGGGCTTTTACTGCTGAGCCATATTTAGCTCTTACATATTTTTTGAGACAGAGTGCGGTCCAAACCAGCTTGGAACTTGATGTGTAGCAGAGGATGCTCTTGAACCCCTCACTTCCTGCATCTGCCTCTGAGTGCTGGGACTATAGGGGAGCACTAGTGGCTCAGGGTCTTCAGAGTGGGGGATGGGAATTGGCTTCACAAGCATGAGATGAATACTCTGCCAACTCAGCTCCATTCCCAGCTCTGTATTACTGCATTTTAGCTCAGAGGAGTTACAGGGCCAGTAGAAATCTCATTGAAGTCCTGCTTCAAGTTTTTCACAGATGCATGAAGCCTAATAGAAAGGGCCTGGAAATCCCAGGCCAGGGAGGAAGAAACACTTGTCCAGAGCGATCAGGGCCTTTGATCTGTATTGGAACAAATGGGTGTGCTGTGCTGCGGATGGAACCCAAGTGCACTCTGAGATGGACCTCAGCCCCAGTCCTCCTCGTGCTTAAATCAAGCTTGTACACTTTCCCCTCTTCTCATCCCCTGTCTCATCTGTGGCTCAGAACCTCTCGAGCGAGCCTGAGCTGGGATATCCCACTTTACAGCTGCCTTTTAGTCTTCAAACAGCTTTTAATGACCAACACAGGTTTTCCTTTTTTGGCTAGGTAGATTTTCTGCTGGCTTTTAGAAAACAACTTGAAAAATTTAACTACAGGTCCCCCCCCCCCACCTCCTTTTTTTTTTTAAACAGAGCCTCTAGCCCAGGCTGCTCTCAAACTCCCAATGTAGGCAAGGATGACCTTGAACTAACTGCCTTCACCCCCAAGTGTTAGGATTACAGGTAGGTTCTACTACATCTGTTGTTGGGGACCAAACCCTTTTGTGTATGCTAAGCACAGCACAGGGCCTCACACACAGCACACCACTGAGCTGTACCCTCAGGTCCCCTGACTTCCTTTTATAGTCAGTCCTGTGAGGGAATTTCAGAATTGGTCAAGGCCTATTAAGTCTGAATAGTGCTGTTTCTTTAAGAAAAAAAAAAAAAGTAATAAGAATATGAAGGGAAAAAGTCAGGTTTCAGTGTTCTTCCCTGCCCACTCCCTCTGAAGTGAGTGAGTGAGTGATGATGATGAGAAAGAGAGAGAGAGCACACATGCACAGTTTGTGTTTATGTGTGCACATTTTCTCTCTATATTTTTCATGCTGTAAATATTTTGTATCTTGTATCCTTCACTTAACCGTAAGAGGCAATATCCTTCTCTGTAGTCTGTGGAATTTGAAAGAACAAGGAAGTCACATTTCTTACCGAGCTTTCCTTTTTATCTGTGGAAAAGCTAAGAAGCCACGGTCTCACCCTGTTCCCTCTTGGTGACTGTCAGGGTCATTATCAGTCTTTCAGCTGGTTAATCAGCACTGGGGAGGGGATGGGGCTGTTGGGGGCCCGTGGGAACATTCCTGATCATGCTTTGTGAGCAGATACATGCATATGACTCAGCAGCGTGAGTTTCCCCACCAGAAGTTGCCTGCTTGAGAGATATTTACCTTTTGAAATTTGCTAGTTAATTACTAGGTCAATACAACAGTCACACTCCCACAAATGACCCCTCCAGCACTTACTAAACACCTATTATATTCAAGGCACATGAGTCTTGAGCAAGCTGGAAGCCTGTTGGAGCTGCTTTTCTGGATGTGAGAGGATTTTGCTCAGAGAAGTTAAACCTTGCATACCAGGGAGCTGAGATCAGGAGACCAAATGAGGGTGGTTGGGTCCCTTCCAGTTTTTCAAAGCTGTGTTTAAATACGAAGCGTCTTTTTTTTTTTTTTTTTTTTTTTAAATCATGTTATTTAAGAAGTAATTAACAGTTAGACAATATGGAAGGCTCTACTTACATCCTGTCCTCAGATGTCACTATGACCTCCCCCTCACTCATAAAGCTTCTAGTTGCAGCACAAAGTTTTCTGATTATAAAAATCACACATGCTCTGTAGTCAAACAAACCACACAGATGTGTTCATGAAGATGCTGTTCTTTTTTTTTTTTTTTTTTTTTTTTTTGGTTTTTCGAGACAGGCTGTCCTGGAACTCAGTTTGTAGACCAGGCTGGCCTCGAACTCAGAAATCCGCCTGCCTCTGCCTCCCAAGTGCTGGCGTGCGTCACTACGCCCGGCTCGTAGATGCTGTTCTATTGGACCAGCCTGTAGCCATGTCCTTCCACCTGCTTGTAAAATAGATCACATACTTAAGTCTACATAGATTATAATCTTTATTCTGCTGGTATTTTTGCCATCCACACAGATACATAGAATCTCACAAATCTTTTCCAGGCTTCAGAACTGTGATATGGACCATGCCTAGAGTTCCCTTTTATCTAATATGTATCCTTGTGCATGAGTCAAAATTACATAAATTTTAACCTTTAATATAAAGGCTGATTATTTTCAAGAAGTATATAGCTAGCCTTTTCTGAATGTAAGTGAATAAAAATTCCCATTTCTAGCTGGGTGTGGTGGTGCATACCTGTAATCGCAGGCTGAAACAGGAGGCTTAGGAGGTAGAGGCCAGTCACTGCGACACGACACTGTGGTAAACAACAACAAACAAAACAAAAACAACAACAATCCATTTGTTCAAATCCAAGTCAGTATCTCCCAGAGATCGGGGAGGCTGAGGCAGGAGGTTCACAAGTATGAGATCTGCTTGAATTACAAGGTGACTTCCGTGTCAGCCCAGGCAAATTAATGAGACCCTTTCTGGAAATTAGTGAAAGTAAGGCTATATGTCCTTATGTATCATGGTGGGTCTTTTTCCTGTTAATGTATACAATGTACTGGAGACCTTGGCCCTCTGTTTTTCCTGAGCATTGTAAAAATTCTTTCCTGGGCCATTGCATATTTATTTGTGTACTAACCCGTAAGGCTTAGCCTTCTCGTGTTTTGAGTGACCATGGTAGTTAGTTGCATTCCATTTTGTGGTATTTGCTGTTAAAAGAAATTCCCATCCTCACATGACCTTGTAACAACAACCTTCAGCCTCCACCACCACACTTCCTCGTACCTGTGGACTATAACTCATGTCATTATTGGCTGTGTTTTAACATTTAAGTCACAATAGTATTTTTTTCCTCCTTTGTTCCGCTTTTTTTTTTTTCCCTTTGAGAGCAAACATTGTACTGATGCTATGAACATAGGGCCTGTTGGCTTGTTTCCTTGGAAGCCATCCCTGAAGGAGAAGGAACAGCTCAGAACATTCAAAAGGGTTACACCCCAGCCTTTGCTTTTTTTTCAGAAAAGTGTTGGCTAGCTCAAAGTTCTAGCGTGGTCCAGGAATAGCTGCTGCTGTTGTTGTTGTCCTGTAGTGAGTGTGTGTGTGTTACTGGGTATTCCACTAAAGGCCTCATGCTTGCTGGGTAACGTGCTGTACTACTGGGCTATAGTCCATTCCTATTAGTGTTCTTAAGAGTCTGTTCTTAAAAGTAGACGAAGGGCTAGGGATGTAGCCTAGTTTGCTTGTTTAGCATTTACAAAGCCCTCGAGTCCATCTCCAGCACCAATTCTATACGCTGGGTATGGTGGTACAAGCCTGCACATCCTAGCATTCTGGAGACGGAGGCAGGAGGATCAGAAGTTTAAGATCGTCCTCTGCTACATAGTGAGTTCCAGACCATCCTGGGATTCTTGAGGTTTCATCTCAAAACAAAACACACAAAACAAAGACAAAGACAACACATACCTCTCCCTTAAACAAAACCCAACAGATAGATGAGGACAGGTAACTTAGCTAAGTGGTAGAATATTTGTCTAGCATTACAGAGGCAGTACAGACAAAACAAAATAGATGAAAAATGGCATAAACAGTGACAACTTCTCTCCTATCTGGTCCCTCTGACCAGCTTTGTAGGAGAAGAAGGCTGGGGACCAGTAGCCGACATGCAAGTAGTGAGTGTGAGTGTGAGTGTGTGTGAGTGTGAGTGTGTGTGTGTGTGTGTGTGTGTGTGTATGTGTCTGGGAAGGTGACCTTGTGGTTATAGTTAGGTTTGCACATCTTTCAGAGCTTTCATAAGGCTTCATTGATTTCTTTCT
Organism: Mus musculus; assembly: GCF_000001635.26. NCBI lineage: Eukaryota > Metazoa > Chordata > Mammalia > Rodentia > Muridae > Mus > Mus musculus. Next base: position 14,375,577 of record NC_000082.6, read on the forward strand.
TTCTTTCTTTCTTTCTTTCTTTCTTTCTTTCTTTCTTTCTTTTTTTTTTTTTGGTTTTTCGAGACAGGGTTTCTCTGTATAGCCCTGGCTGTCCTGGAACTCACTTTGTAGACCAGGCTGGCCTAGAACTCAGAAATCCGCCTGCCTCTGCCTCCCGAGTGCTGGGATTAAAGGCGTTTGCCACCACGCCTGGCTCATTGATTTCTTAACATAGGATGTGTTCCATATCAGTATATCGGGTATTGCAGCTGTAATTCAACTAGTCTTTCCTGTTTTCTTTGGCCTCACACATGATTCATGCATGATCTCTGGTGGGGTACTTCATGTTCAATGCTGGGGACAGAGCTGATCTGGCTCTGGGTAGCAGTATTCTTGGTAGGAGGAAGGAATGGAGAAAAGGCTCCCTTGAGGTCAGGCCTTTTATTTCTTGAGGGTCCAGTTGGAAGGAAGGTGTGGCCCCAAAGAAATCTGGAGATATATGGCTGGAATCAATGCCAGGAGTAGGTGGATTTGAAAACTTGTTACTTCCCAGCACATAGAGTGGGCGAGCTGCTAGATTTATGGAAACTTCTGTTTCCTTATATGTAAATTGGGTCATGCTACATATTTTTGTGTGTACTCAGATCTACATGCCTGTGGGGATGTATATATGAGGATGCCAGAGGTTGACATTGGGTGTCTTCTTTTACTGTCCCCTACCTTGCTTTTTGAGACAGGGTCTATCTCTGAGCTCATAGATTCACCTATACTGGCTTCTGGGAGGATCTGCAGGGATTTGTCTCTATCCACCTTGCCAGCACTGGGATTTGAGATGTAGGCTGATGTACCAGGCTTGTTGAGGGATCTCAGGTCTTGATGCTTGTGTAGCAGGTTCATGCTGTGTACCTTATAGGAAAAGAAAGAGGCACTAACAGCCTTCTCAGTGCAGTGTAGTACCTAGCACATAGTAGGTGTTCTAGGCAGACTCCATTCTGTGGTGATAAGGTGGGTGGACAGTAAGGGGCAGTAGAGACCGTATAGGGGGATTTTTGGTGTGGTGATTGTCTTGGGCTCATCTAAGCTGTGGCAGAATCAGGCCAGAACCCAGCTGTGTCTTTCCTGGCTTCAGGTAGACCCCGACCAGGCTGTCTGAGACATTTCAGGTTGTCTGGGTAGTCTGTCTAGGGCCTCTAGGGTGCTTGGCTGTAGGGGGAGGCAGGCCTGATGCCTGGGACAAAGTGAGCATGGGTGTCATTGTCAAGTTTCAAACCCCAGACAAAGGCTGAGGTGCTTACTTAACATTTCAAAGTGGACCAGGCCTCCAGGTTTCCCAGCATCCCCCAGTTCCTCCTTGTTACAGGGGTTTGGCTGGCATGCCTCACCCCCTACCCTAAACTCTCTAGCCCAGAGTCTGGGCTGCCCTTCCCTCAGAGACTCTTCCCTATGTAGTCCAGACATTTGGGTTACCTGCCCCTGTCTTTGTCCCTTTGGCCTCTTGGCTGCTGTACTCATTCTCCTCTCTCCATTCTTTTCTTTTCTCCCTTCCCCATCTGCCAGCATGGTCTAGGGACATGTCCACTCTGGACTCTCCTACACATGTCTGCCTCTGGCTATGTCTCCCACATATCTTTAACAAACTTTCTCTCCTCTACCATATCGAGGAGCAGTCATGTCCTTTTCTTTCCTTTTTCTTTTCTTTTTTCATTCAGTTACCTCTGCACTGGACTTGTATCTGTAGCTCCTTTTGAAGCTCAGGTGGAAGCAGATCTCTCTACCTAAATCCAATGCAGACCAACCAGCCTTACCCTAGTATCCATGTGGCAGGAGCAGCAGCTTTGGAGAACACTTCTTTCTTGGGGCCTGGTAGGAGTCACAGGCTGTGAGTGACTGGTGGCTGGGTGATGGGAGAGCTTGTTGCTGCCTCTCAGCCTGGGCTTGGCATAAACAAGTTGGCCCAGGCATATGGCTGGTGTAGACAAGAAGACAGCTGGCACTGGAGACAGACTGCAGCTGCTGGCAAGTCCCTGATCTGGCCAGGCAGCTACCTTGGCAGTTACACTCAGCCTTACCATTAAAGGTAATTGAGTGTCAGGGAGTAACAGTGCAGAGGCGGGGCATGTGGAGTTCTGTCTTCCAAGAGGCAACGATTCTTTCTCATTTTTTCCCTCATTTTTCCTTTTTCTTTTTTCTTTTCCTTCCTTCTTTTTGTGCAGTGCTGGGGCAAGTATTCTAACACCACTGAGTTACATCCCCACAAAAGGGCTCTTTTCTGTTCTTTTAAGACAGGGTCTCACTAAGTTACTCAACCTAGGCTTGAACTCAATTTGTAGCCTGCAGAAGACTTGAACCTGTGGTCCTCTCATCTCAGCTTTTCCAGTAGTTAGGATGATAGACAGCATTCCGTGCTCAGTGTGGAGTGCTGTGCCTCTTTCTTGACTCGAGATAGAGAAGAAAGCCTCCCTCTGAATGGTGTAGTTGGATGAAAGAAGAGATATCCCCAAAGTTGTGACCTGCATCCCAGGGGCAGAGAGCAACAGGGAGATGTGGCCTGGAGCGTTGGTGGATAGAGACCAGTAGCTGAGATACTGAAATCTGAAAGGGTGAGGATTTGACTTAGATTACATCCAGGCCTGGGTTTGATCCCCAGCCCTGCATAAGCTGGTGGCACATGCTTGTAATCCCAACAAGTGACTTGGATTAGCAACTTTACCTGTCTGTCACCTGTCTGTAAGTGTTCTCATGTACAACATAGTAATGGCTCATTACTGAGCTATGAAATTAAGTGAGCTAATACCTTATTAATGCATGTGTCTTGTCTTGGGGAGAGCCATTTGAGTGCCTCCTCTTCTTGGGGCTATCCACACCACACTGTTACATGAACCACAATGGAGAATGATAAGTTTTCACAGGCTACTGAATTGGCTGGGATCACTTTCCTTGGTGTGAGCCAGGCTTTTATAATCTGCCTAAGTTTCCACTGTGGGCAATGAAAACAGCACTTACCTTGAAGGCTTGTGTGTGGATCACATACAGCATGGTCCAGAACAGGTTTAGCTTTTCCTGACGGGAAGGTTCCTTTTCTATCATTTGCGCTGTCCCTGAAGTCAGGCCTGTCACTAGGTGATTCCCCAGGCCCTCCATAGGCACGTTTTGGATTGCCATTTTCCCATTTCCACTTAGGTAGACCTTAGTGTCTGCCTTCCTGAAGCTTGTTCTGACCTCTAAAGAGGAAGTAAGGAGACAGTCAGCTCCTCGGGGTCCCTGAGTTCCTGTCAGTTGTTGTATCTGCATGTCTCTTTCCTGTGGCCTCAGGGAAGTGGCATGCGGTCCAGCTTGTCTTGGTTTACTTTCTCTAGGTGCCTATCGCAGAGTCAAGTGTGTATCTTGGTTTCCCCCCTTTGTCAGCGTGAGGCAGAGGAACTAAGTGAAGTTTGGTGAGGCTGAGGGCCACATCTTCCACATTTTCTTTAGCTTAAGAAGCAGGTATAGGTGGCTGAGATGGCTTAGGGGGTAAAGGTGCTTGCCTCTAACCTAAGAGTCTCGGTTTAATCTCTGGGACCCATATTGTGGAAGGAGAGAACTGACTCCTATTGTCCCCTGCCTTATACATACACGTTGTATCGTATGTATCCACCCAAGTGTCCCACCCCATACACACGAGAAAAAACAAAAATAAAAGAAGCAGTTTCCAAGGGAGTGCATTGCATCATAGTTGGAATAGAAAAGGTTGGCCACTACCCTAGTGTGGGTTTAGTCAGTGCAGTGAGCAAACACCCCCTTGCCTATCCCACTGCAGTGGAGGGAAGGGGTGCTCTTTGTGCCCAGGTGTGCATGGTCTTCTGTGGGCCAGGTGACAAATGGAAATGTCAGAACTAGGTCCAGCCTTCAGAGTGCTTGCCTAATTGTGGTCCTGGGATCAAACAAGACCAAACAAAAGCTGAGAATGTATCTCAGTGGTAGAGCACTTGTTTAGCATACACGAGGTCCTATAGGTTCAGTCCCTAGGACCACCAGACATCTCCTCTTCCCCCAAGCAGGGAGAATGGTGGGGGGAAGGAAGGGAAAAAGGTAATTGTAAAGTAGTTTCAGGTTCTACAGGAAGCATTTGAAAAGACTGAGTGCTGTCTTTGGAGGGTTCATTTGAGTCTTGTTGTTGCCTTATGGGTCTCCACGGGAACAAGGTATAGACAGACATTAGTGCTGAAGGGAATCCACGGGATTCTAGACAGATATGTGTCCCTGTCTTGGTTTCTGACAAACGTAGAGAGTAAAAACAAGAGCAAAAGCAAACAGACAGACAGACAGGATGAGGATGCAGCTCAGTTGCTCGAGTGGGGTGGGATCCAGGTGTCTTGGGACTGCTCTGTTGCCTCCCTTTCCAGTGGACTTGGCACTGTTGGAACTGAATGCGCATCTGCTTTGTAGTTCAGGTTGGCTTTGAACTTAAAGGTCTTCCTGCCAAAACCTCTTTAAGTATTGCGATTGCACACCTATTCATCATGCCTGGTGGGGCCACCAAGTAAGTCTTTACTGAATGAAAGACTGGCAAATACGGGAAGGCAGAACAGGATGTGGGTGTGCAAGTCGGGGTGGCTGTTGTATGCCTGGGCTCACACTGAAGCAAGGGCCCGCTTGAGTCACGTTCTCCTTGCCAGCTCCTCTTGTAGGAGTTCTGTTGAGACTGAAGCCTGTCCTTGCCTAAGGCTCTTTTCGTGACTTACCAGGTGGTTGGCCTGCACATAAGGCACGAGAATTTGGGGTGTTTTCTTGACTATGACAGTGACTATTTCCCACCCCTCCTTAAGAGGAGCCAGCCTTTCAGAACTTCTCCTTGTGTTTGAGGAGTTGAAGGCCAGGTGTTGATAAGGGTGTCTTTGGGGAATATGGACTCTTAACAATAGTCAGGGATGAATTGATGATCAGATAGCGTTCCTCAGTCAGTGTTGGTGACACTTGGGTTGTTTGCCTGCTGGCCTGCTCTGTGTATTGGACTGGTTTAAATATCCTTGACTTCTATCTACATAATGAGATGATACAATCCTTCGATACTTCATTTTGGCAACTAGAAGTCTTTCCAAGCAATCAGATGTCACTCGGAAGTCAGACTGGCCCCTAGTTTGAAAAGCAATGTTTTAAATCATATGTTAAGGGACGGGTGTGGCTCATTGATGGAGGGCATGCCTAACCTCTGTGAGGACTTGAGTTTGATCCTAGCACCAATAAACCAAAATAACAGACCCTCATTCCTGGGGCTCAGTGCTGGTTCCTCACTTTTGGGAATGGTGCTCAGACAGTAGAGGAATGCCTGTTCCCTGTCCCTGATCTGTCCTCAGACACACTCCTGTGTTTGGTACATATTTAACATTCCCCATGCTTCATCCCAGACCTCAGGTGGTGGCAGAGAAGTTTAGTGATACTCCAGGGTCCTACTTAAAAAAGAGAGGGGAAGGCCGTCTCTTGCTTTTTGAGTGCTTGGCTTGCACATCTGGCATGAGGATTTAGGTGTTTGCCAGGCCAGGACAGTGACTATTTTCCACCACTTCTTGCTTCCCCTTGTTGGTTCAAAAATCTGGCTGTGCTTTAGTCAGTGTTTCTGGGCCTTATTCTTAGTTCTGGTGAGTCAGAGGTCACAGGAGGGAAGCTCAGCTGGCAGCAGGCAGGTGGCATTGCTGCCAGCATGCCACCAGAGCCTTTCTTGACTCTGGGCCTAATGTTATATTAAGGAGAGGGACTCTGGTCTTCTAATCATCACAAGATTGCCATAGGAAACAACACCCCATACTTTCTCTTTAAGTAGGGCTGTGTCCTGAAGCTCAGAGCATCTCAGGTCAGCTACCTCTTGGTACCCTTCCTCAGGTGCTCTTCTCTTGTGCCCCTTGACCAGGTGACCATGCCTGGGCCTGTTCTGAGCAGGACTTTTGTAAGTGACCTGTCTGCTTGGTCCCTTGCCCATTGTCAGGAGAAGGAGCTTGGAGAGTCCTGGAGCTAGATCCCTACATGTGGCTCTGGCACTTGGAGCCTGCAGTCTCTCTTTGTCCTTATGTCCCCTTTCTGTGAAGCTTAGGAGTTCAGTGGAAAAATGGAGGGCTGTACATGAGTATACAAAGAATTATTCTTAAGTTACTTTCTCTGATCTGCTGGCCTAATCCTTAGGTTTGGACCTGCTCTTATCCTGGATATTGTTCCTTATGGCTGCTGTTTCTGATTCAAAGCAGGCTCCACCCCCTGCCATCTCTGCCATTGCTCACTCTTGCTAAGGGCCAGTGTTTGGAGTATTCATGACTCTGAGCCAGTGCATGGCTTGTCTGCTCTGCACAGGTGAACTTGAACTCTGTAAAGCCAAAGGGCATGTATTGGCCATCCTGTAGTATCTTGTCCCAGAGAGCTATCATGTGTAGATTGCTGAAGTTGGGGTGTTGCAGCCTTCAGAGTTCCAGGATTGAGTTTCAAGATCAGAGATGGGAGCTCAGGTTTAGATTCCTGGCTTTCTATTCCTGAGCAGTGTATGTGAGTAATCTAAGCATCCTGCCTGAAAAAGAACAAAGTAGGCTTTTTTGTTTTGCTTTTTTTTTTTTTTTTTTTTTTTCCATTTTTTATTAGGTATTTAGCTCATTTACATTTCCAATGCTATACCAAAAGTCCCCCTTACCCACCCACCCCCACTCCCCTACCCACCCACTCCCCCCCTTTGGCCCTGGCGTTCCCCTGTACCGGGGCACACAAAGTCTGCGTGTCCAATGGGCCTCTCTTTCCAGTGATGGCCGACTAGGCCATCTTTTGATACATATGCAGCTAGAGTCAAGAGCTCAGGGGTACTGGTTAGTTCATAATGTTGTTCCACCTATAGGGTTGAAGATCCCTTTAGCTCCTTGGGTACTTTCTCTAGCTCCTCCATTGGGAGCCCTGTGATCCATCTATTAGCTGACTGTGAGCATCCACTTCTGTGTTTGCTAGGCCCCGGCATAGTCTCACAAGAGACAGCTACATCTGGGTCCTTTCAGTAAAATCTTGCTAGTGTATGCAATGGTGTCAGCATTTGGAAGCTGATTATGGGGTGGATCCCTGGATATGGCAGTCTCTACATGGTGCATCCTTTCATCTCAGCTCCATACTTTGTTTCTGTAACTCCTTCCATGGGTGTTTTGTTCCCACTTCTAAGGAGGGGCATAGTGTCCACACTTCAGTCTTCATTTTTCTTGAGTTTCATGTGTTTAGGAAATTGTATCTTATATCGTGGGTATCCTAGGTTTTGGGCTAGTATGGCAGCACATATACTAAAATTGGAACGATACAGAGAAGATTAGCATGGCCCCTGCGCTTTTTTTTTTTTTTTTCTTTTCATTTTGCAAGTCAGGGGTTGAATCTGGGGTTCACGTGCTAGATAAAAGCCACTGAACTACAGCCCCAGCCCTTTGTTCTAATTCATATTCCCATTGCCTCAGCCTCCCAAGTGCTGGAATGATGTCCTCATTTGTTACACCCAGCCTCTGTGGCGACGCTGGCCATTGGCACTGGTCAGTACTGGCTCTTTGGTTTGTTACTACCTCAGAAAGGTCAACCTTTCAGCTATGCTGCTGTTTGTTTTTTAAGTGTGAATTGAAGCTGTTTGCTGGTATTTTAGATGCAATACACACAGAGAAAAATCTAAACAGGACCAAAGATTATAAACTCCAAACCCCTAGTTTCCATTTTTCCCTCCCTTTGGCTTCAGGTCAACTTTCCAGCCAGCCAGCTACTTGGTGCCTTTTTTGACTGCCTAAGAAAATGTTTCTGCCCAGCCGTGTGTCTTTTATAGGTTGATTTTAATTGGTTATTTATTACTTAATTTATTTTGTAAACTATATCTTGTTATGTAATCTCGGCTGGCTTTGAACTCCTTATGTTCTTTCCTTAGCCTCCCAGGTGCTGGAGTCATACAGGTGCTCACTCCAGTGCCCAACTCTATGGTGATATTTTGTGCGTGTGTATGAATATGTGTACATGCGTTGTGTGTGCTTGTACATGTGGAGTCCTCTGTCCATCTTTGTTTTTTGAGACAGGGTCTCTTACCAAACCTTCAGCTCGCTCTTACTGAGCCTAGAGTCACACACTGCTGCATTTGGGTTTTTATGTGGGTTCTGGTATCACACTCAGATACTCATGTTCCATGGCGAGCACTTTACCCACACTACCACCCCTCCCCAACTAATACTGATTTTAGATGGGATAGTAGTACACATAGCTGATAAACACTACAGATGTTTCTATTTCTAGACAAATTTCTATGTATGGCTTCAGGCTCCTGGCTGTGTATATTTGTCTGCATGTTATATGCTTGAGTCTCAGTTTCTATCCCCAGAAAATGGGTCTTAGGGGGGAGGCTTGAAACAAGGTTTCATTCTGTAATCCACATTGGCCTCAAACTCAGGGCCATCTTCTTGTCTGTGCTTTGTCGCTTCTGAAATTAAAGGCATGTGCCAGCATGTTCCCTTCATAAAATGGGTTTTATGATTGCACCTGTCTACCTGACTGGATTTTGAGGATTTGAGTAGCCAGACATGGTGGTGCACACCTGTAATCCTAGTACAGGGAGAGTGGAGTGTTGAGGCAGGCAGATCAGGAGTCCTAGAACAGCCTCGATGACATTTCAAAAGACTCACCTCCTACCCATGGCCTCCAACTAAAAAGGGTCTAATGTGGTCTTGGGTACTTGGAGTAGAGCCGGTGACACTGCCGCCCGAGTAAAGGCACACGTGTATCCATTCAGTAGGTGGATTTCTGTCTCTCTCTGTCTCTCTCTCTCTCTTTTTTTTTTCCAAGAAAGAGGCTAACCTTGAACTTTTATCTGAACCACATCCCTAGGCTCTTTTTGTTTTATTTCTTTCTGGGTTTTGCTTCAGGTGCTTTTCTACCTGTTTGCTTGGTGCCTCCCCTGCCCCTGGTTAAGAGAGAAGAGAAAAGAAAAACATGAGCGTGTACTGATAAAGATACCTGACTCAAAAAACAAAAGAACCCTGCAAGACAGAATTTTATGGGCACATGAAACTTAAGGGCTTTGGACTTTATCCTTAGGTCAAGGGGACACATTACAGGGTGATCAACTTGAGGGTGGAATAGAGTGTTAATTCAGTAGCCTGGGTCACATAGTTTGTGTCAGGGCAGTTGGTTCTCTGGAGAGTTCTGAGCTAAATTAGGCTTGAGTTCTAGGATCACTGGTTAAGAGAGAGTCCTGGGAGCCCGGTATGGTGGCACGCGCCTTTAATCCCAGCACTCGGGAGGCAGAGGCAGGTGGATTTCTGAGTTCGAGGCCAGCCTGGTATACAAAGTGAGTTCCAGGACAGCCAGGGCTACACAGAAAAACCTAAAAGAGAGAGAGAGAGAGAGAGAGAGAGAGAGAGAGAGAGAGAGAGAGAGAGAGAGAGAGAGAGAGAGTGTGAGTGTGTGAGTTCAGGGAAGGAAGACCAGGTGACTGGAGCCTTGGGTTGGTGGCAGTGAGTCCTTTGCTTGGGCCTAAAAGCCTACAAGCGACAGCCACAGTTCTTGCGCACCTTCTGTAGTGGCTGAGGTTGAGGCTGGATGAAGCAAATATTGAGAGGCTCCACACCTTGTTCCAGCTGTGCTCAGAGCCACTGTGGGTTGTGAGGGGAGATGGCAGGTGTGACTGCTGGCCTTCTGTGGTTTTAAGTTCCATATTCTCAGCTTTCCCTTTGGAGTCCCTTCCTTCCCCTTCTGGCTCAGCTCTGGGGCAAGGTGCTCACTTCTCAGCAATTCCCCTTCCTCAGGGAAACGCCCTCATCTGCACCTCTCTCTTTCCTTGGTGGCATTTCAGCAGATCTGCCTTGTGTAGGAGCTAATCTCTAGCCTGAGCCTTTCCTGCTCCTTAGATATTGTCTGCATCAGTGTGCATGGCGATGGACCGCGGTTGATCTGCCTCTGGTAGCTCTGTGGGATTAAGCTCTTCTGTATACTACCTCCTTGGTTCTTGCAGACTCTTCCAAGCACTTCACCTTCCTGACCGACATACTGGAAAGAAGCTGAAGCTCAGGGGACATCACTGTGTCCTGACCAGATTCACATGAGGTTAAGGTCTTAAGGTGGAGTCCACATTCACCAGGTCTGAAAGCCAGGACTGCTGGTGACTAAGAAATCCGTGAACTGCTACTTAAAAAGACAAAACAAAACAAAAGCCAGCCAACCAATCATCTAACCATGGGAGCTGAGATAAGTCAGTAAAGTGTTTGCTATGCAAGTTTGAGAACTTGAGTTCAATCTCTTGTAACCAAGTAAAAAGCCAAGTGTGTCTGTGTGAGTTTGCATTCCCAGTGCTGACAACTTGCAGACCGGAGGATGCTAATTGGTGAGCTTGGGATAGTGAGAATGACGTCTCAAAAAATAAGGTGGGTGGCTCCTCAGGGACAACACACCACATGCTTTGGCATCCGTATACACATGTGCACATTCACATATACATGGTCACACACACGATAGGGAATAATGTTGGAGAGGGAAGAGATGGCTTTGCATGTTTGTTTCCAGGTGCCTGCTGGGTTGGGGGAGGAGAGTCAGAGGTAGTGAATACTGACGCCTGAGTGCTGAGTTCCTAGAGCCCCTGTTTATCTGTGGCTCTTAGATGAGTTCCAGTGTACCTTGTCCTGGAAATGGATTATAGTGGATTCTACAGGAGAGCAATCGAGTTATCAACTGAGCCATTTCCCCAGTCCACCTGTGTCATCTGTTAATACAAGGATGTCAGTCTGAGTCTTCCTTCAGACTTTCAACGGTGGACTACCTTGTTTATTTAATTTGTCATAAAGAACTAAACTTTGGTGGGAGATCTGCCCCTGTCGGGCTGGCCAGGCTCAGAGGTTTATGAATACCTGGGGCCTGGGAAGTGGCTGCCCCGTGTAAGCCCATGTGCTTGTTTTGAGGGTTTTGTCTGTCTTTTTACCCCTCCTCCCATACCAGGAATAGAATCCAGGGCCTTGTGCATTCTAGGCAAACACTTTACCACCAAGCACATCCCCAGCCCTGTTTCCATCTCTTATTCTACACATTTTAGTTTCTGTGTGTGAGTGCAAAGGTCGGTGTGGTGTGTGGGAGTGGGTTCTGGGGGAGCAGACTCAGGTCCTTAGACTTAGTAGTTAGTGTCGTTGCCTGTTGAGCCCTCTCACTGGCCCTAACTTTATTTTCTGACACGTTTCACATAGTTGCCTAGCCTGTCCTTAAACTCATTCTATAGTCTAGACAGGTCTTAAAATTTCAATCTTATGCCTCAGTTTCTCAAACTGGGATTACATCAAGCTGGTAGGAGCAGACCTGGCCAACTTGTCTACACTTTAAATAAACCTGACTGGCCACTTTGAATTCCAGAGGTTATCCCACATGGACAGGTGCATGGCTGCCACAGGGACCTGCTAGCTTCTTTATGTCATGCTATGTTGTTTATTTGCAAGGGTGGATGGAATGAAGCAGTGGGAGGTGGAATTAAAGTCAAGATTGCCACATGTAGTTTGGCATAGTGGTATTCCCAAGAACAAGGGCCCTCTGAAGAGAATGAGGACAACAGCAGGGCATGGTAGCAGGGGTGGGAATGGGGTGGGGTGCCTTCCACTGGACTACAGAACATCCCTGGGAGTTTCTGTTACAGATGCACCAGGTGTCTTCTGTATCAACAGCCAGGTATCAACTGGAAGTTGATAATGGTTGGCTCTAGAAAAAACATCAGGGCACTGGGAGTGATTAGAAACAGCTTAGGACAAAACCTCCCCCTGTCTCTCATCCTCATTCTCTCCCTCTCCCTCTCCCTCTCCCTCTCCCTCTCCCCCTCCCCCTCCCCCTCCCCATCTCCCTCTCCCCCTCTCCCCCTCCCCCTCCCCCTCCCCTCCCCTCCCCTCCCCTCCTCTCCCCCCTCCCCCTCCCTTTTTCCTTTCACTCTCCCCCCTCTCCCTCTCCTCTTCCCTTCCTCCTTTCCTTCTTCCATCCTTCCTCTCTCTTCCTTCCCCTTTCCCTTCCTTCCTCTTGCCAAAAGAAATGAAAATGTCAAGATTAGGCAAATCTTGTCAGTGATTTCCATTGGCCAGTGTGGTTGCACATGCCTTTAGTCCCACACTCGGAAGCAGAGGCAGGCAAATTGAGGCTGGCATGGTGGTGGTGGTGGTGGGGATATTGAGAGAGCACGTGCAAAAGTGAGAGAGCACATGCCAGCTCCAGGGATCAGTCAGGTTAACAAAAGGGATATGGTCCAGAAAAAGTCTTTGCTTTCAAACCCAACAACCTGAGTTTGATCTACATGGTGGAAGAAGAGAGTAGACTCTTGAAAGTTGTTGACCATGTGCATCATGATACCCTTTAGGGAAACTAAAGTTTTTGCATTTGGATGGTACCTGGAAGAAAAACTAATGTGTTAGCAAGGGAAGCTTGCCTGTGAGGTAGTTTCACAGACTGTGAGTTAGGAGAGAAAGACTAATCTTTCACCATATATTATTTTATATACTAAGAAAAAAATTTAACATGCTGTGTAATTACCTGTGAAGGGCAAGCAAGTACCAAAAGAGAGAGGGGTCATGGCTGAATTTATGTGTGCCTGGCTGGGTGATGGATGATTGTACAGGTGGAGAGATAGACACGCAGACAGGTAGGAGGCAGGGCGTGATGGGTAGGTGTGTGTGGATATGTGGATATGGCAGTAACCAGTTGTAGTGGGAGGATTGTGCAGAGCCAATGGCTGGGTTTGCACACTACTCTAGTGGTTCAACCACTGAGTAACACTCTCTGTGTCTCCATCAGAAGGAGGAAATGGTAAAGGACTGAATACATAGGTTTAAAGGACAGAACTATATATATATGTATATATATATGTATATATACACACACACACACACACACACATACACGTACACATACACACACATACACATATACACATAAACATACACATATGTATATATATGTATATATGTATATATATTTATTTTATTTTATTTTAATTTTATTTTTTATTTTAAAAAATTGATTTTTAAAGACAGGGTCTCACTAGTATCCTTGGCTAGCCTGGTACTCAACTATGTAGACTTGGCTGGTCTCAGACTCACAGAAATCTTCCTGCCTCTGCCTCCCAAGTGCTAGGATTAAAGGTATGACCATCACATGTAGCCAAATGGTTTATTCATTAAATTAAAAATTATGTCTTCAGTAAGATGGTTCAGTGAATAAAGGTGCTGTCGTACGTGTGCGCGCGCGCCCCCCCCTCCCCCCCAGAGTAAAATGTTAAAAGTTGTGTTGTATTGCCAGGCAGTGGTGGTGCACATCTTGCCAAGTATACTAAGCTGGCTTGCCAGGGCGCCGTAGGTATCTGTGTCTCCATTCTCCCAGTGTTAGAATTACAGGTATGTACTGCCACACTGAGCATTAAAAATTGTTATTGTTGCCGGGTGTAGTGGCGCACACCTTTAGTCCCAGCACTTGGGAGGCAGAGGCAGGTGGATTTCTGAGTTCGAGGCCAGCCTGGTCTACAAAGTGAGTTCTAGGACAGCCAGGGCTATATAGAGAAACCCTGTCTCAAAAAAAAAAAAAAAAAAAAAAAAAAAAAGGAAAGAAAAACAAAAAACAAAAATATTGTTATTGTTGTTGTTGTTATTATTATTTTAATATAGTAGTGGCTGACCTGGAACTTGCTATATAGTGCAGACTTTCCTCAGACTCAGAGTCCACCTGCCCCTGCCTCTGCTGGTAGAATTAAAGGCATGTGCTACCCTGCTGGCCCCCAACTTTTTTTTTTAAATGTGAATCCTGGGGATGGAACTCAGGTCTTGTTCAACAAGTGCTTTGCCTACTGAGCTATCTCCCTCGTTCAATGCAGTATCGTTTTCTGTGAACATCTAACATACGATGGACACATAGTCCTGGCATTTGGGCAGTATGTGTGCTCACGGTGATAAAGGTCTGGAGTCTTTAGTTCATGAAACATACACGTAAATAATCAGTATGATGCCCCCGGGTATGGAATCAAGGTTCCCTCTGGTGACAGCCTCCCTCCATCTTATGAGCAGGGGACTTGCTGCTGCACTAGGATCACCTCTTCTTTGCTTCTGTTACTTGCCTTCAGGCTCTCTGGCCACTGGCTCTTTGAAATTTATATACTTGTGTTGAGAGATCCCTGGATAAAGGAATCATGGTCTATTTCTTAGAACCTACAGCAGCAGGATTTGAATCCTGTAAGTCCCTGTTCCTTCATGGTGTGACAGTTGACCTTTGCTTGTGCTTGTGTTCCCAGGACTGGAATGTCACATGGCACACCAGCAACCCCGACTTTACCAAGTGCTTTCAGAACACGGTCCTCACATGGGTGCCTTGTTTCTACCTCTGGTCCTGTTTCCCCCTCTACTTCTTCTATCTCTCTCGCCATGACCGGGGCTACATCCAGATGACACACCTCAACAAAACCAAAACTGTAAGTCACCTGGTATCCCTGTGGGGTGGGGCTTCTGGGTACTTGTGTAGTACAGGCTAGCCTTGTGTGAAGAAGGCAGATGGATGTGTGAAATTAATCAAGAGTGAAAATTTGGAGCCAAACAGTTCAAAACTCAGGCCACAGGACCTTTGAGTGAACTCTTTTAACTTCCATTTCCTCAGTTTCCCCATGTTTGCACTGGGGATGATGGAAGCTTTCTCAGAGGAATTCTCATAAGGTCTTTGTTTACTAAAGCAGTTTCCTTGTATTTATTTATTTTGACTTTGGAAATGTTTTCAGGGCCGAGGAATTGGCTTACTGGATAAAGTGCTGCACAATGTGAGGACCAGAATCCATGAGAAAATTGAAGTGGAGACAGGAATCCCCTGGCCAGACTAGCTGGAAAGGGGTCCCAGGTTCAAACAAGAGACCCTGCCTCAGGAGTAAAGAGGAAGGTACTTCAGTGTGCACCCGTACCTACACACACACACACACACACACACACACACACACACACACACACACACACACACATACACACACGTGTTTTCCCACCCACATGTACATACATGACATTAACATACAAAAAAAGGGTTGGTCTTGAAATTATTTCAGGGTATAGGGAAATTGCAAGAATAATCCCAGAGCCTGTGCCAGCCCCTCTGCCCGAGGCTCCCATTGGCCGTGCCTTCCACTCTTGTCATTTGTTTCTTTCTTAGTCTCTGCTTTCTCCACGTGTACATAGTCCTACGATTTTTTATTTGACTTTTTGTGAAAAGGTGACATCTACCATGCCCTTGTGTTCTCTAATTCTTTATTTTTATTTTTTTTGAGGCAGGTTCCTACTTTGTAACCCAGGCTGACCTGGAACTTGAGAGGCCCTGCCCCACCCCTTGTCCTCTCATGCTAGGATTTCAGACCACCATGCCTGGCTTGCCCACCACTCATGGGTATTTCTTTCCTAAAATTGGGCTGTTCTTTTATTAAGTATCATCAGTAACAGGCAGGGATAGAACCATCTCAGAGCTGTGGCTAGAGGTCAGGTTCTAGGGGTACTAAGGGGATAAAAATAAATTACACCGCTAGGAGCAGTGGAGCATATCAGTCATCCTAGCACTTGGGTGGATGGCTAAGGCAGGAAGATCAGGAGTTCAAAGCCAGCCTGGGCTACATAGTGAGACCCTGGCATAAAGAGAAAGTGTAAGAAGCTGGACAAGGTTTAACTGAGAACCTTGGAGTTGAGCTGGTGTCCTCGTGGTGACTTTTTGTGGTGCTCAGAGAGATTGCAGGATTGCTGCTGCTGTATCAAGCCGTGGTACTCTCTTTTCTTCCAGGCCTTAGGATTCTTTCTGTGGATCATCTGCTGGGCAGACCTCTTCTACTCTTTCTGGGAAAGAAGTCAGGGAGTGCTCCGAGCCCCAGTGTTACTGGTCAGCCCAACACTGCTGGGCATCACCATGGTGAGTGTTGGCTGGTGGGGCTGGCGGCGAGAAATGGAGGACGTGGGCTGTGGTGTGTCTGGGTGGTAGAGTGTTTGCCTAGCATGAGCAAGGTCATAGGTTCCACCAACAAAAGAGAAACTGTGTAGTGAGCCAAACATGGTGGCTTTCATTGTAGCACTTGGAGAGATGGGGAGTTCAAGGTCAGTCTGGCGCTAATAGTAAATTTCGGGCTAGCCTGGGCTACATGAGACCTTGTCTCACAAAACCAAGAAATAGAGGCTGGAGAGATGGCTCAGTGGTTAAAAGTGCTTGCTGCTCTTGCAGAGGACCCAGGTTTGGTTCCACAGTACACACTGAGTGGCTCACAACCCCTCGTAATTCCACCTTCGAGGGATTCCTCTTCAGACCTTGTGGGTACTCACATGTAATTGGAACACACGTAGACACATACACATACCAATACATACAAATAAATCTGAAAAAGAACAAAACTTTAACCTAAAACCAATAGATAAGACTGAAGAAACGGCTCAGAGGATAAAGGCGCTTGTGGTATAAAGCCCATGGGAAGGTGGAAGAAGGGAACAGCTCCACACAGCTGTCCTCTGACTTCCACATGTTCGTTATGGCATGCGTGCACACTCACACACACAAATACACATAATAATAAAATATTTTAAAACCTCTAAAACAAAATATGCAGAATTTCTAATGTTTAGGGGAGCCATGAACAGCAGCTACAGTCCTTACCCTGCCCTGCATTTCCCTGCATCTCTTAAGTGCAGCTCACAGAATGTCATTTGTGGTAGTTTCTCAAGCGTGATGGATTTGGGAGCTCTGAGGCTTTAGGGAGGTAAAATACTAAGTGAAGTAGGAAGCAGTGCTGGCCACTAGGATCCCATACCTCAGCAGCACAGACAGCTAGGACTTTAAATTTACAGATACGCGGTAAGTGAGTTTTGAGCCTGGTAGGACTCCTGTTATTGGGTTTGAGCTTGAGGTCATTTTAGAGGGATCTTGTGGGGCAGGCGCCATGTGTCTCCTTACAGGTGATAAGATGAAGGCACAGAGAGGCCCCGGGCTGTGGGTGAGATTATGGGTAGCTGAGCCAGGCTTGGATCCTGTGTGAAGTCTATAAGGTTTTTAGAGAGCAGAGACCTTGGCAGCTGGAAGAAGAGGAAGAAGAACAAGCTTAGAGCAGACTTGGGGGCAGAGAATCAGTTTATCTGAAGGGTTGGGGCTGAAAGGAGGTGCACAGGGAAGGAGAGGCTGTGAGTGAGGAACAGTGGAGGCGTGGAAGGGAGGGGTGGGGACAAAGAAGACACAGTGATGCTGATGGCTATGTTGACCAGGTGCCAGGCACAAGACTAACTCCTGAATGACTTGTGTTCATCTATGTGCACTTTCTTCCCATGTTGTAGATAAGTGAGTGGAAGCCCAGAGAGGTGAAGAAACTGGGCCTAGGTCACAAAGCCAGGAGATGGTAGAGCCACATTCTGACTGCTGTCCTGATGTTTGTGGTGGCTCTTGGCTTATTTTCTGGCTCTCCTGCTGGGCTCAATTCCTTGCAAACACTTAGTAGGCAGTTAGCAAACATATTCTTGCCCTGACTATGTGTGAGATAAAAATGTGTGGCTTGGCTTAGCACAAAGACATCATTGGTGTCTCTATAAAAGACTAAAGCTGTGTGTCCTTGTGTGCAGAACTTTGAACAGGGAGCTCTGAACTTGGGTCTGGGACTTGAGTTAAGGAAACTTCACTGAAGGGAAGAATAGTGGAGCTGAAGCCCAGAGGGCGAATAGGATGAAGGGGCTGAGGGCAGAGGGCCATCCTATTGAGAACAGCATGTCCAACATTCAGAAGAATGGAGTGTTGGCCTGAGTGCCTGGAACAGGGATGGAGAGGGAGGGGATCAGAGAGGACGTGCCAGGGGGAGGTAGAGGACTCCAAGGCACTGTAGCCTCACTGGTCTGCGTTGTCTTCTCTCAAAGCTGGATCTTAGTTCTAAACTAAGCTTCCTTCAAGTTCCCCTTAGGGTCTTATTACAATCCCATGACTCAGGGACTGGAAGACAGCTCAGTTGTTAAGAGTCCTTGCTGCATAAACATTAAGAGCTGCTCAAATCTCCAGCACCCATGTAAAGTCTGGCGTGCCATACATATCTTTAATTGCAAAGCAGAGGCAACTTGGCTACCAACTTCGTTCTAGGTTAAATGAGAGGCTCTGTGTCAAGAGGATAAGGCAGAGAGTGAGAGAGCAGAATTCTTAGAATCATCTTCCAGCCTCTGCACATGTGCACCCATATACACATGTGCATATACGGCTCACATTCTCACAGGAATACACATAGAGAATAAAAAGAGAGAAACCTTTAGAAAATAGCTACAACTCTTTAGGTAGCGGCAGTGGTACAGCTGTGCCTGGGGTGAGGGCCTCTCCTGGACCCCTGAGTCATGCATGCTTACTCAGCACCATGGGACCCTGGGGTCCTGCTTTCTCTAAACTCTTATGTACCTTTCTCTTCCAGCTGCTCGCCACCTTTTTGATACAGCTTGAACGGAGGAAGGGAGTCCAATCCTCGGGAATTATGCTTACTTTCTGGCTCGTAGCCCTACTCTGTGCCCTTGCCATCTTGAGATCTAAGATCATCTCTGCCTTAAAAAAGGTAATTGATGGCCAGGGGGAGAGATGCTTAATCCATTTTGTGTGGTCATGTGTTGCCATGGGAACCATAGGATGGGGACCACATAGGTTCTGCTTCTTTTCCAGGACCATCTCTACGCCAGCGAATCAGGTACAGACTTTGTTCTAGACCCGTCTTTCCTGCCTACAGGCAAATGCTAACTCACATTAAGCTTCTGTCTGTAGTGCCTCTGTAGGCTAGCCAGGCTGGAGCTGAGCTGGGAGCTCTGTTTGCCCATTTGCCACACCACCTCCAGTAGGATCTGTGTGACAAGTTCCACAGACTGAGGCGATTGACCTCAAAAGGGGGAGGCCTCCTGGAATCGGTTGTGGAACTCTTCACTGGAGAAAATATATTGAGCCATAGTTCTCATGGCAATCTATCTGTTTTGTTTTCTCTTATTCCTTTTCTTATTTACATGTTCCTGGTAGCCTAGGCCAATATCTTAAGTGAGAATAATGAGTAAGAAACCATCCCTAGAGATGGGGCCACTAACATGACCTAATCCCCAGGGAAACCAATGCTTTACTTTTTAAATCATTTACAAAACAATTATGGTAAAAACTTTCCCAACAGTAAAATTTCATATGGCTACATGTGTGTCATCGGAGGTAGATTTTGGTATATGGTAAAGAAACCCTTAATTAGAAAGAATTCAAATAGTTTAAATTTATACATTGAAGATTATAAAAAACCAGGCACTAGATGTTAAATAATAATTTAATAATGGTTATTATTATTATTATTTAATAATAACCATGGGCTGGAAAGTTAGTTCAGTGGTTAAGAGCACTGACCGTTAAAGATTATTAACCTGCTCCTGGGAATATGCCACCAGCCTTGGACGACAGCCCCCACTGAATATATCCTTTTAGAATTGTTATATTTTAATGATTTATAGTGATGTTACCTGCTCTGTTTGTGATTCACTGAATAGTTTCAGAGTTGTAATGCTCAGATGATTTTTGTGTTTTACTGTGCCAAATGATTTTTGTTTTTATTTGTGATTGTTTCACTGGATATAGTTTCTAAGAGATGTAATGTTTCTTTTTTTAATGTATAAAACCCCCTGCTTGAGAGCTGCAGAATACACTCAGATTCAAACTGCCTCTGTGTTTGTTTCTGTCTGTCACCGCCAAATCCTTACCCACCTAGCTTCAAGGACCTTCATTCCAGGGACCCCCATACCTGACTGCGGTGGTCCGTGGCACCCAGTGGCTGTTCCCCAAGGACCCTAGACATGTTAACCTCGGTGTTACCAACTGTAACTCTGACAGGAAGTTGTTGAGGCTGGCCCCTGAGTGCCACTCTCAAAATGTCTGAAGAATGTACACTTCTTGGCTAGTCTGTAATTTCTTGTTACCTGGGAGCTAGAGACTGGCATGAGCATGAAGTGGGGATGGAAGGAGGGAACATGGAGGAGGGAGGAGAGATGTGGAGCACCTGTAAAAGCATAGCCTCTGGAACAGGGACAGTAGCTGGCAGAGTTGAGTTTGTGTTTTCCTAAATGCTTCTCCAGGGACTACTCGTTTCTCATGAATAATTTGAGGATCCATGCATAATGATTCCGATGAGGCATCTCTACTTCAGCACTAACTGACAAGTGGACAGAGGCTTTTTCATTGTGGGACACTGTCCTGTGCTTTGTAGGATATCTAGGGCCACCCTCCATACTCTGTGTGCTAGGAGCTAAGGTCAAACATCCCCAGACACTGGAATTATTGTCTGACATGCAAAAGAGCCTTTGGTTGAGGAGCTCAGCGGTGGAGGAGCCAGGGCATAGAAAGGTTAAATAAATGGATGAGGTCCCATGGCCAGAAGGAGCAGAGCAGACCTGTTTAGGCATAGCAGATGAGGCTATCTTTCTCCTGTCTCATTTTCAGGGGAGGGAAATTCGGGGATGCCTGTGGCAGAGGAGGTAGCTATCTGCAGCCTGCTCTTTGGGCTTATCTTAATCCTTTTTACTGTTGCTATAGCCAAATCCATAGTCAGGATAATTTAGAGAAAACAAATGTTTATTGAGCTTGTGGTTCTGAAGGCTGGGAGGTCTGAGGTTTTGGGGCAGCATCTGAAGAAAGCCTAGCTGGCAGATTCCTGCAGAGGCCCATGACATCTCATGCCATTTTGGGCCCCCACCACTGAACACCATTCCTCGTGACTGTGAGGATTTGGTGTGTCATCTGTGTCCTGCTTTCAGGGAAGATTATATTGATCTGTGCCCCCTGCCTTCTCCCCTGCTCAGGATGCTCATGTGGACGTGTTTCGAGATTCCACGTTCTATCTGTACTTCACCCTTGTGCTTGTTCAGCTCGTGCTGTCCTGCTTCTCAGACTGCTCACCCCTGTTCTCTGAAACTGTCCATGACCGGGTAAGTGTGACCCAGATGTGTATGCCCAGGTCGGGGAGCAGTAGGCAATTGCAGCTAACTCTGATTTGGCTCAGGTTCTAAACCCAACACCATCTGGGTACTTGTTCTGAGCCCCCACTTCACCAATGCAGACTCACATTGCATTCCTGTGGAAGCCCATAGCAAAATCGTTCTTCTCACTTGTCACGTGGAAACCTGTGCATGGATACACCAGTGTCCCTGTGTCCCTGACTGTGCCTTACAAGCCAGCTGGTAACTTTTACTTAGCATGATGATTTTAGAAAATGTGAAGAGAACCCACAGGTGAAAACTTAGAGTCAGCAAGTATCAGGTAAATTCCAACTGCCCAGGCTTTCTAGACAAATGGGAAGTCTTGGCAGATGAAGGCCATGGTCTTACAGGGCTGAGGTCGGTAGGAGCTACGGCTGGGGCTGTGGATCCACATTATCTTAGGTCTTGAATCTCTGCTATGGCACCCATTAGGCCCTCGGCCATCTCTGTCAGTTTCAGGGACATCCTGTGACCTGCTGCTTCCTACTGTCCATCTTTCTTCCTCCATCTTTCTTCTTAGTTACCCTCTTCTCCTCCAGTACAGATCGAGTGTCAGCCCTGTGATTTGTGTCCTTCCAGGCAGCCTGGCCTCCGGTGGGCTTCCTATCAGTCCAGACAGGAACCTTTACTTCGAGCTCTAGACTAGGTCCTAGCAGACAGCAGTCCCAGGCAGATTCCTGCATCCATTTGTTTTGTCTACAAATTTTTATTGGAACATATTCTTGCTTATTTGTGAAATGTCCCACATGGCTGATGGGCACTTACAGGGAGAATTAAGGGGCTGCCCTGAGACTGCATTTCCCTTACCCCCTGTATTTCCTAACCTTGCTGTTTGGCTCTCTGTAGGTGAAGTTTGCTGGAGCCCTGTCTGGAAGAGCCCTTCAGCTTTGTTGATTTGGGACCTTGTATTTATACTTAACTCCTTTATTTTGTGTAGGGCTTCTTTCTTCCAGTGAACACAGCTCAGTCACTGAGGGGCCAGGACAGGGCAGAGCTGTTCATCAGCTCCCTGCTGAACTAGGCAATTTATATGCATGTCTCTTTTTATTTTTCCCATTTTTCAGAAAGGGAAATGGAGTCCTAGGGACTTAAGTGGCAGAGCAGGAATTCGAGCCCAGGACTGGTCCTTCTATAGAATCCCATCACTTTCTCTTGGTTATATTCCACTTAAGGGCAGGTTTAATAATGTCTGAATTGGTTCCTTAGGCCCAAAGGCAGAGATTGTCCTGGGATCTTGATGCCTTAGGCAATGTTGGCATGCGTGGGCTGCTGTAACAGTGTAGGGGGTCCTCTGAGGGTCCTCTGAGGCCTGGGACATGGCATAATGCCAAAACTGGGTTCCCTTTAAAAACACTGTGTTTACTTAATAAGACAAAATGTATTCAACCTAAGATCGATCATCTTAACTGCTTTAAATGGTTCGGTGCCATCATGGCTATTGATTTCATTCATAACACAATTATTGTGGCTGGCTGATTTCAACTGGGACTGTGTTAAGGCACAAGGAATCATGGATCCCTTCTGGGGTCAAACCTGGCACAACTTTGATAGCGTCCCCAGATGGTATGTGCGTGTGTGCGCGTGTGCGCACGTGCTCGTGTATGGCACGGAAGCTTAAGTGGAACCAGTTTAAAGCTCTCAGACTTGAATGAGATTTTGTTTTTTAAAAGATTTATTTATTTTATGTTTATGAGTGCACTGTAGCTGTACAGATGGTTGTGAGCCTTCATGTGGTTGCTTGGGAATTGAACTCAGGACCTCGGCTCGCTCCAGCCCCCACTCACTCTGGCCCTGCTTGCTCTGGCCCAAAGATAGATAGATTTATTTATTTATTTATTTATTTATTTATTAATTATTATTTTTATATTTAGGTATATATTGTTTTGACATAGCTATATGTTGCAAATCATGATCATATCAAGTTAACTAACATATCCATCCTGTCATAAAGTTACTTAAAAAAAAATCCCAGTTAGCAATTTGCCATATTCTTTTTTTTCTCAAGATTTTTTTTATTGGACATTTTCTTTTTTTCTTTTTATTATTAGATATTTTCTTCATTTACATTTCAAATGCTATCTCCTTTCCTAGTTTCCTCTCTGAAAATCCCTTATACCTTCCCCCTTCCCCCTGCTCCCCAACCCACCCACTCCTGCTTCCTGGCCCTGGCATTCCCCTGTACTGGGGCATATGATCTTCTCAAAACCAAGGGCCTCTCCTCCCACTGATGGCTGACTAGGCCATCCTATGCTACATATGCAGCTAGAGACATATGGGGGTACTGGTTAGTCCATATTGTTGTTCCTCCTATAGGGCTGCAGACCCCTTTCACGTCCTTGGGCTGTAGCTGTCTTCAGACACCAGAAGAGGGCATCAGGTCCCATTACAGATGGTTGTGAGCTACCATGTGGTTGCTGGGATTTGAACTCAGGATCCTCAGAAGAGTAGTCAGTGCTCTTAACCGCTGAGCCATCCCTCCAGCCCTGAGAGATTTTTTTGTTGGCTTGCTTTTTGCTATGCTGGGGATGCCAGTGTTTCACTATTGAGCCACATCTCCAGCACTGTTTGCCAGGACCAGGGCCCTTTTTATTATAAAAGGGGAGGGAGCTGTCTCTGAAGGGGGCACTGTACTTTGGCTGTTGTCAGTGATTGGTTCTAGGTGTTGGTGGAGACTTGTACACTCTCTGGGTGGTCCAGGGCAGTAAAGGGGTGATTTTTCTGTCCCTGGTTCTGAAGTTAACCATCTTCAGACTCAGTCATGAATATCTACCTGATCCTCTCTTCCTGCTTTAGCTGCAAGAACTTTATATAGGATGTCAGATATCATCCTGGCTGTCTTTGGAAGCTACAGCCTGTCACGTGTCCTTATGCTTGGAAGCAAGCACTTTTCTGTCTGGGTTTTCCTCTCCTTTTTCTTTCTTCTTTTTAAAACATTTTAATTTTAGTGTGTGTGGGCACCTGTGCCACATAACATGATCTTAGAAGTCAGTGGATCTCCTCCAAGAGTCGGTTCTTCCCTTCCATTGTGTGAGTTCCTGGGGATCTAAGTCAGGCTGTCAGATTTGGCAGTACCTTTACCTACTTAGTCATCTTGCTGTGTAGCCATCTAGCTATGTAGTCTAGATAGCTCTGGAGTCACCATCCTCTTGTGTCAATTTCCCCGGTGCGGAATCACAAGTGTGCCCTAGCAGGCCACACTTGGTAAGTTTTGTTTCATTTCTGAGATCTGGGATGGGATCCCAGGCTGCCCTTGAACTTGATCTCTGTCCTTGAGGTGAGCTGGAAGGTGTGTGTGTGTGAATGTGTGTGTGTGTGTGTGTGTGTGTGTGTGAGAGAGTGTGTGTGTGTGAGAGAGTGTGTGTGTGTGAGTGTGAGTGTGTGAGTGTGAGTGTGTGTGTGTGTGTGAGTGTGTGTGTGAGTGTGAGTGTGTGTGTGTGAGTGTGTGTGTGTGTGTGAGAGAGTGTGTGTGTGAGAGTGTGAGTGTGTGAGTGTGTGTGTGTGTGTGAGTGTGTGTGTGTGTGTGTGTGTGTGTGTGTGTGTGTGTATGTGTGTGTTGCAGAATGGGCAGTCAGGGCTAATGGTTCCTGAGTCATAGGAATAAGAGAAAGGCTGCTGCTCGGGAGGAAGTTTTGTGAATATGTTCACTTTGTGTATTTTATGGGAGGGGTTCCTAGGAGAAGTAATATGTGCAAAGTTCCAGATGTGTGATGGATACTTTCTGGGATACTTCTGTTTGACTCCATCAGAAGGCTTCATCCCAGGAATTAAGTGACAAGGCCCGGGGCAGGGAACAGAGGAGGGTACTACGAACTGAGTACAACACACACATATATATGAATGAATGAGATTTTTTTTCCTTTGAGACGAGTTCTCACATAGCCCAGGCTGACCTCAAACTCCTTTTGTAGTGGAAATGACCTTCTATTTTTGATCCTGCACTCTCCACTTCCTGAGTGCTGGGATTATAGGCATGCACCACTGTGCTTGATTTATGAAGTTATGCCAGGCTAGCTTCCACCAAACAGTCCCAGCTCCAGCCCTGTATTGTGGACGTTTAATTTCATTGTAGTAAGAGTCTATGAAAGCATCTATAGTGTTACCTTCAATCTGGATGTGTTTTGGGGGACCCCTTGGGGCTAAAAGGAGACTACATGGGACTTAGGGAGGTTGGTGGCACTAAGGAAGCTGTCACAGATGGCCAAACAGCCAGAGCAAGGACATAACATTTATGTGAACTCAGTTGTGGCTTAGTGAGTTACTACTGTAGATTTTACCCCTAAGACATCTGGGCCAACACTCTGCTATGTATTGCCTAGGCAGATGGATTTTCTTCTTGCCGCTTTATTGAGAGTGGATTTCCTGTCTCTGCTGCGCTGGTGGTCACTCACCTGCTGAGGATGACCTTGAACCTCTGACCCCTGCCTCCTGCTCCCAGAGTGCTGGGATTGCAAGTGTGCGCTACTGCACCCAGTTTTATTAATGGGACCCAGAGCTTCCTGCACTCTAGGCAGGCATCCTCTAACCCCTGTTTTTTTGTTTCTCTTTTTAAAATCATTTAGGTAAAAACAAAAAGACATGTGTAGGCCAGGCTGGCCATAAACTCACAGCAGTTTCCTCGCTTTAGTTTTGCAGTGTGGAAAGTCATGGCTGGCTTGTGACTTTTATCTTGAGACAGTTTTGTTTGCAAAAGGTTTCAAAAACAGTAGAGTACTCTTATATCTTAATATTTAAGAGATAAGGGTTTAAAAAAATATAGAGCCATTATTTGGCCCAGTATCACTCATAATTCTTTTCATGTCATAAGATATTGCAGCAAGCCATTGTAGTTGCAAAACGGGCCATCCCGTCATTGGACGGGCTTATTGCTTTGCTTATTAGCTGCAGTTTCTCTCTGACTGCCCTGGTGTGGGGTTTGTTTAGAAAAGGGAAAGGAAATTCTTATTTCTTTGCATTTAATCTGTGTACCGGAACAATGGCTTGTGTCGCTAAGTGTCTTTTTATTATCCATGTAAATCTGTGTATGGCATATAGTGTGATGTGTTTTGGTACACTGCTTTTCTAACTCACCCTTTTCCCAGCCAAGGTCCCTTCTGACTGCTTCTAGAGCTTTGCTCGTGCCCACTCCCCTTTGGACTAGTAGCTCTGGGGTATAATATAGTGTTCTGGCCCTTCCTTGTTTGTTTCTTGCCCAGTAGCTTGTTTTCAGACAGAAACAAATTTTGATACCCTGATTCTGCCCCCCAAACCAGCTGCTTCTGGAACGGTGGGAATGAAATAGGATCAACAGACTGGATGGGTAACCCATGATTAGAATCGGCGGTCTCTTCTGCTCTCCGAATGCCTTCTCTCAACTGTTAATTGTTCCTTCACACAGGCCATCTTGGAAATTGAGATCTCAATGTGCACATGTTAAGTGCTTGACCTCTGTGCTGGTAATTTCCCACCTTCTGTTGAACTGAACTGGCCTTCTGCCTCTGGTAGAGATTTTTTGATAGCTGGCTCAAAATCTCTGTAGCTCTTAGAGTTGCCTATAAGAGACCCAACATTCATTCATTCATTCATTCATTCATTTTCTTTCTTTCTTTCTTTCTTTCTTTCTTTCTTTCTTTCTTTCTCTCTTTCTTCCTTTCTCTCTTTCTTTCTCTCTTTCTTTCTAGATATTTTCTTTATTTACATTTCAAATGTTATCCCCTTTTCTGGTTTCCCCTCTGAAAACCCCCTATTCTCTCCTTGCTCCGCCTGCTCACCAACCCACCCACTCCTGCTTCCTGGCCCTGCCATTCCCCTATACTGGGGCATAGAATCTTCACAGGACCAAGGGCCTCTCCTCTCATTGATGACCGACTAGGCCATCCTCTGCTACATATACAGCTATAGAGCCATGAGTCCCACCATATGTTTTCTTTGGTTGGTGGTTTAGTCCCAAGGAGCTCTGGGGTTACTGGTTAGTTCATATTTGTTGTTCCTCCTATGGGGCTACAAACCCCTTCAGCTCCTTGGGTCCTTTCTCTAGCTCCTTCATTGGGGACCCTGTGCTCCATCCAATGGATGGCTGTGAGCATCCATTTCTGTATTTGTCAGGCACTGGCAGAGGCTCTCAGGAGACAGCTATATCAGGCTCTGTCAGCAAGCACTTGTTGACATCCACAACAGTGTCTGGGTTTGGTGATTGTATATGGGATGGATCTCCAGGTGGGGCAGTCTGGATGGAGACCCAACATTTCTAACCTGACCTTCAGTATAGACTCTACATCATAAACTGCCAGATCTCTTGCCAGATGTTGAGCCCAGGGCTCTCCACAGTCGAGGCAAGTGTTCTGCTATAGACTTAAGTCCCTTTTGGGTCCCTGGGTCTGCCATACTTCTCCACATTCCTGGGCTCTGAGCACATTGCTTTCTGTGAGGAATGTTCTTTGAGCCTCATGAACCAATCTGTGCTGCTTTATGTGAGCTCTGTGGTCCTGTCCAGCTACATTTAGACCCTGGTTGCAGTTAAGTTTTACATTGTTTCCAGGGTTTATATAGTCATTGTTGATTGATTGTCTCTGGAGCCCTGACTATGTGTCTCACACCTTCTGCCACTTTTAGATATAGGAGCTCAGACAGGGTTTTTTTTTTTTTTTTTTCCCTCTGTTCTCATTTAATTGGATAATGAGGGTGAAACATAATCCTGCCTTGTAGGGTGGTCTTGGAGATGAACTGGTCATTTATGTAGTGTGTTGAACACCTTGTAGAGCAGGGTAAGGTAGGTATACATGGGTTGTCTCTTTGTTCATACTTGTGTATGTTTCTTGATACACAGTAAGTGCTCAGGGAATATCTTCTGGATAGATGAGATAGTGATAAGACAGTTTTCACAGAGTCCACGGGCCATAAAATAGTAAAACCTGGGCTGGGAGTGTAGATCAGTGAGGAGCATGAGCCTAGCATGTACAGGTTCCTGGACTTGATTGCCAGCAATGCAACACAAAAGTATACATCTCTTTGTAAAGAGTACATAGTAGATGCATATTAAAAATGTGCTCAATACGTGGATATGTAAAGTGGGGAGAATGATAATAACACCACCTCACAAGGTTGAGGTATGAGTGTAGGAAGGGAAAGTCCATAGTACTTTAGAGAGCGCCCAGCACATAGTAGGTGCTCATAAAATACTTGTTGAATGGGTGAATGATATGGGGCTGATGTTAACTTAAGGTCATGGAGTTGCTATGAAGATAGGTTGATATTGTGTAATACTGTGCTTGCACACAGTAGGGACTCAAGGAACATTTGTTGGGTGAAAATAGAGGGATGAGCTCTGAGGCTCAGGAGAGTAGTCCATGTGGCATGCAGAACTGTGAAGATGTGGGCCATGGTCTTTTGAAGGAAGAATGGTTTAGCTATACCTAGCTCTCCTAGACATGGAAAGTTAAGTTTGGATTGCCTTTCTCCTCCCTCCCTTGTGCCTTCTGTCTCCTAGAATCCATGCCCAGAATCCAGTGCCTCTTTCCTTTCCAGGATTACTTTCTGGTGGATTACAGGGTAAGGCTGGACCTCCAGACGGGGTAGGTAGTGCAACATGAATGCAGGGTGTGTATGAATGCTTCTATGGATCTCAGCTTCCTTGAATGTCCTCTTATACTGTCTGCAAGTTATATCTTAAGATCAGTAACTAACCTTCAATGTTATGAATGCCTGAGTGATTAATCCATAGGCTGTGAGCACCCTTAGTTTCTGCCATAGGCTTTTAGCTGGCTTGCCTAGGCTCTAGGTTTGCCTTTTGGTTGAAGGGATTTGTAACTAATAGGGTATTCCACCAGTCTTGGTTCCAGGACCCTACAGATACCACACTGACTGATGCTCAGTCTTCATATAAAGCAGAGTAGCATCTGCCTTGCCTTCTGAATCATGTCTAGATGCGCATGACCCCTAATGCAACTACCTTGCTGTACTGCTTAAGGAATGATGACAAGGAAGAAGATGCCATGTCCTCTGAAGACAAAACTTTTCCAACACGGATACAGACTAGTGACATTGTCATTTTCTCCTGACTTATAGCAAAGTCATATATGCATGTCATAGGAAACACATAAGGCAGATATACATCACCACCAACTAGAAAACATCTAGAATTTGCAGATATTTCCATAGGAAGCAGGAAGGTCAGAGGTTCAAGGTCAATCTTGGCTACATAGAGAGTTTGAGGCCAATCTGGTCTACATGAGGCCATATTTGAAAACAAAATAATTAAAATTTACAAGTCACATCAGAAATAAGAAACATCTAGATATTTCTTTCTAAACAGAACGTGCACCTGTTTGTCAAGATGAGTCTGTTTTGTTTCCCTGAAAGACCTAGTGGAATCAGCCAATTGATAGCTTTCATGTCCACATAGTCTCAGGTTTTTCCAGTCATGGCTGGACAGCAATAGCAGGGGTGTAAGGGGAGGCCTGTAGACTCTTCTTTCAATGCTCATTGTGTCTTCCTTTGTGCCTTGCTCCCAGGATGATGGTGCACGGCTACCGCCAGCCCCTGGAGAGCAGTGACCTCTGGTCATTGAATAAGGAGGACACATCAGAAGAAGTGGTACCTGTGCTGGTGAATAACTGGAAGAAGGAATGTGATAAGTCAAGGAAGTGAGTATCACATTTCTGTGTTCTTCCAGGCAAGGCAGATGCAGCCTAGGCTGACCTGTCACCTACCCTTAGCCACTGTGACTGGTTCTGGTTCTAGGGAGACTGCACCACCTTCCTAGGCTGCAGTTCCTCTTCTCTCAGATTGGGGAGTGGAGGTGTTTAACACCATAGGACCTCCCAACAGCTGCCTCCTGTCTTGTCTGCAAGTTAGGTCTTTAGCTCTCCAAAAGGAGAGAGGAGGCCATCTGCCAAGGTGGAATTGATTTTCCTGGTTACAGCCCTCAGCTTGGGCCTTGCCCTGCTCACACAGTCAGTCTTTAACTTTTTCCTCTCTGGGCATCTGTTTGGTGTCTTGAATATTCCCTGAATGTTCTTGTTGGAGTTGAATGCTTTTTGTTGAACATGTCAAGTATGGAACTTGAACCATGGTGTGCCACCTGAGGTCAAGGCCTCAGTGTTGAGCTCTGGACCTGGGTTCAGGCATTGGGACAAAGTAGGCAAAATGCCTTGCACATTGGATTGTATAGTTTTATAGTAAGATCAGAAGAAGTGACGGGCACATATATAGGGATGAGTATTCAGGGACTGCTCCCGTGAGAAGATGGCATTCAAAACACTCATTCAAAGGAGGGAGTGAGCGATGTGCATACCTTGGGACAGGGCCTTCGAGTTAGAGAGACAGCTGAGGCACCTGTTTAGGCTTGAGCGAATGCCTGAGACTGGGAGGTGTCTTTGCAGGGGACCCAGGCTATGCTAGAGAGTTATACTGAAGGTGTAGTAGGAAGTCAGGGGCAGATTCTATACAGGGCTGCAGAGCGGTAAGACAGTGACATCCACTAGAGTCTCATTTATAAATGTATTTGTATGTTGTATTAGTCAGGGTTCTCTAGAGTCACAGAACCTATGGGTTCTCTTACGGGTAGTAAAGGAATTTGTTGATGACTTATAGTCTGAAGTCCAACTCCCAGCAATGGTCAGCAGCAGCTGTGAATGGAAGTCCAAGGATCTAGCAGTTGCTCAGTCCCACACGGCAAGCAGGTGAAGGAGAGAGAGTGTGTCTTCCTTCTTCCAATATCCTTATGTAGGTCTCCAGCAGAAGATGTAGCCCAGATTAAAGGTGTGTGCCTCCACACCTTTAATCCCAGATGACCTTGAACTCGGAGATCTCCCTGTGTTAATCTTCTGGAATTCATAGCCATTATGCCTCAAGATCCCCATGCCAAGATCCAGGTCAGAAATGTCTATCTCCCAGCCTCCAGATTAGGATCACTGCTGAGCCTTCCAATTCTGGATTGTAGTTCATTCCAGATATAGTCAAGTTGACAAACAACCAGGAATAGCCACTACACATGTGTGTGTGTGTGTTTACATGTGTGAGTGTGTATTGCCATAGCATGTGCATATGGAGATCAGAGGACAACTTATGGGGGTGGTTTTCACCTTCTACCCTGTGGGTTCAGGGGTTGAACTCAGGTTGTCAGCGTGGAGAGCAGGTGCCTTTACCCATTGAGCCATCTCACTGGTTCTGAGCTTATCTTTGTTTCCAGCCCAGTGTGCAGTTGACTTGTGTACTGACTGGTTTGGTGTGTCAACTTGACACAAGTTAGAGTCATCAGAGAGGAAGGAGCCACAGTTGAGAAAATGCTTCTTTGAGATCCAGCTGTGAGGTATTTTCTCAATTAGTGATCAGTGGAGGAGGGCCCAGCCTGTGGTGAGCGGTGCCATCCCTGGCCTGGTGGTTCTGGGTTTTATAAGAAGGCAGGTTGAGCAAGCCACGTGAAGCATGGCAGTAAGCAGCACTTCTCCATGGCTTCTACATCAGCTCCTGCCTCCAGGTTCCTTCCCTGTTTTGATTTCCTGACCTGACTCCCTTCAGTGATGAACAGCAATGTGGAAGTGTAAGCCAAATAAACCCTTTTGTCTTTAACTTGCATTTTGGTCCTGATATTTTGTAGCAGCGATAGGAAGCATGGCTAAGACAGTTTGTGATGTTACTTTGTGGTCTCCTCAGCCTGTGCTCCTCTTATGGTGAGGCCATTTTGGATCGTGTTTCCAATTGGCTTGCATACCGGGTGGCTCAGTGACTGTGAAAAGAGTTTGGTAGTGTATTTGTTTTATTTTTAAATTAAGTAGTCACTTACCTGTCATTCTGTTCCCAGGCAGATGCCTAAGAAAACTAGAACTTAGGTTCTAAAAGGCTTTGTACAGACTTGTAGCTGCCTTGTTTGTGATAGCCCAAGACAGAATCAAACCCAAATGCCTATTAGGATGTAAGTAGAAGTTAGGATTACTACTCAGAGCTGAGGGAGGAAGCACCAAGTTATTATGCTAAGTGAAAGAGTAGACAGACAGTTGTCCTCCTAGTATTTGATGCTTAAAGGGGCTTGAACAACAAAACTGGAGGATTTATCAGCAATGTCCCAGTATATCTAATTAAAAGAAAACCAGTGCTGGAGAGATGGCTCAGCAACTGATTAAAGTACCCTCTTCCAGAGGTTTGGTTCCCAGTACCAATGTTGGACAACTCATAGGGCTTGAGGTTTATCCAGAATCAATACCTTGAGAAGATGGAAGACCTATTGGCCTGCCAGCTCCATCTTGGGGAACTCTGACTCAAAGAGTTCTTATAGAGGTCGGTTGAGTTCTACATCGAGGCTGATGGCCCCTTGTCATTTAGGGGATGTTTATCCTCCTGTCAGTTGGTACATTCCTGGATTACCCATGGCCTTGTCTCCTGAGTACATTTCTAATTCTTTAGGTAAACATTATTTTTGGCAAGTCAGTTTTTTTTTTTTTAATCAAAGAACAGACGAGGAAGTCCTTAACTCTGCTTTTTGATTTGATTTAAAGACCACTGGTGTTTCATGTTCTGATAAATTAAAAGCATTCTTTGGGGACATTTATGGACTAGAAATTCCTTTTTGACCCCTTCCTTTCCCTGTCATAGTTGACTGTCATAGCTCTTTTTTTGTCAGCCATTGCAAGGTTTTTGTTGTTGCTGCTGGTTTAGAAGTTACAGCATTAGGCAAAGGGGAGTAGAGTAACTTTACCAGGGACACATTTGTAAAGGATAGCTCATCTCAAAATAGGTAGTGTAAAACAAAATAAAGTAGCTATTAATTGCTTATTCGTTTAAAAGACTGAGGTATGCTCTTCTTCCCATATCTATAGTTTTAGTTACCCATGATCAAACAAGATCTGGAAATATTAAATCTAAAATTCCATTCCTAAGTTTTAAATTATATATAATTCTTGTTCCACCATATTCTGTCATCCAAGGTGACAAAATTCTTTTGTCTACTGTGTCTGTCCTGTTAGTTCAGCAATGATCTTGGGGAGTTGGCTCAGTAGTTAAGAGCACTGGCTGTACTTCCAGAGATTCTGAGTTCAATTCCCAGCAACCACATGTTGGCTTGCAACCATCTATAATGTAATCTGGTGCCCCCTTCTGGCATGCAGGTTTATATGCAGATAGAGCACTCATATACGTAAAATAAATAAATTAAAAACAAAAACCAGACTTAGGTAGCAGTCTAAAGTACAACACAGGCCTGTCGTTGCCTCAGTCTGCTGTCTCTGAGGACCACAGGAAGGGTGAGGGTAGTAGACGTTGTTTTGAGAGTAACAGAACACACTTACATTGTGCCATTTTACTACAGGATGGTGTGTTTCCTTTTTAAAAAAACTGATGTTTGACTTGAAGGTTAAACTTTTATCATAGGTATTTGTAAGAAAACAGAACCAGTCGTATCCATGGATAAGAGGGAGTACTGTATATAAATGTGTAAGAATACAATCTGTATAAACTTGTGTCTGTAGATAGGGGACTTCAGGTTAGCATTTTAGTGGTGTGGATGTCTGGTGGGGTATTTGTCTTTATTCAGGACTATCCTATGTAGGACAGGACAGAACTACAACACCACACAGAAGGATGGTCACAGGGCTAAGTCATTGTGACTCAAGTTTATGAAACAAGTCTGATTGGAAACTTGTGTAGCCATACTGGTTTGTTTTGTGGTGGTGGTGGTTTTATTTTGTTTCACCTTTGATATAAAGTTTTGGCACATAACCCTACCCAGGCTGGTATTTTCTTTCCTATATAGCTGAGAGTGACCTTGAACGTCAAGGTTCTCCTGCCTCCATCTGCCAAGTGCTGGACTTCAAGCACGTGCAGGTCATGCTTGGCAGGCTTTATAGCTCTTGGCTTCTGCATGTAGAAGTTGGATCCTTTCTAAGTGTATTTCTGTGGGGCTGGAGAGATGACTCCATGGGTAAGACCTCCTGCTTCCAGTACAGAGGACCAAGGGTTGGCTCCTAGCACCCACCCCAGGTAGCTTACAACCACCTGTAACCTTTGGTTTCTGGGGATCCAACACCCGTTTCTGGCTTTCACAAATACCTGCATTCATATAGTGCACATAAACATAAATAGAAAAAAGTCTTTGCTTTTTATACATAATATGGTATCATGGTCCAGCTTATTCTTTGCATGTGGCTATCTAGTTTCCTATTACTATTTTGTTTTGTTTTGTTTAATTTTAGAGAGGCCCTTCCTATACATGTATGTAGCCCAGGCTCCTGGCACTCCTCCTACCTACTTCCCAAGTGCTAAGATTGCAGGCATGAGCCACTTTGCCTGGCCTATCACCAGCTTTTGAGGAAAAAAAAAAAGATTTATTTCCAGTGAATAGACTTGACAGAAATCACCAGCTTCTGGGCCCTTAATTGTGGGCCCAGACTGATCCCTGTGTGGCTTCCTTGTTTCTGTCTTGACATCTGTCAGCTTTGTCTTCTCTTTTAGGAAGGCTTTAGCTTATCTGGGTCTCTAGTTCCCATTTCAGATTTTAGAACTGCCCCATCACTTCCTGTGATGCGAAGCAGCCGTCTGAGCTTCTGATAGGGATTGTGAATCTGTAGAGGAGTTTGGGGCCATCATGCTGCCATGCTTTTCAGCTACAGCCTCTTAGGATTGTGTGTCTAGCTGAGCTTGGGGCCAGCACGCCTGTCATTCTGTCCATCCATGAGGGAGGCAGGACTTCCAGTTTATTGACTCAGAGCCTCATTATGTTGCTCATCGTTGCCGACAATTTGTGACCTCTTTCTCCCAGCTTCCCAGCACTGGAGTTACAGTCACATTCCACCACGCGTGGCTACTATGAGCCCTGCCTTGCAAACGAGGAAACTAGCCTTAGTATCCCTGCAGTTGCAGCCAGCAGATGGCCCAGGGGGAATCTGAACCCATGGCTCCCAAGTCCAGGGTTATACTCACTGCATTAAGCTTGACTCTATGGTGATATGTCTTGGGTTCTGTTCTTCTTTATTCTGTTTTTTTTTTTTTTTTTTTTTCCGAGACAGGGTTTCTCTGTGTAGTCCTGGCTGTCCTGGAACTCACTTTGTAGACCAGGCTGGCCTCGAACTCAGAAATCCGCCTGCCTCTCCCTCCGGAGTGCTGGGATTAAAGGCGTGCACCACCACGCCCGGCTCTTCTTTATTCTCTTGACTGTGGGCTATCTCTGGTAGACCAGATAACTGCTTTACTCTCCTCTCATTATAGGCAGCCTGTACGGATTGTGTATGCCCCTCCCAAAGATCCCAGCAAGCCTAAGGGAAGTTCCCAGTTGGATGTGAATGAGGAGGTGGAGGCACTGATTGTCAAGTCACCCCACAAGGATCGGGAGCCCTCTCTGTTCAAGGTGTTATACAAGACTTTTGGTCCCTACTTCCTCATGAGCTTCCTGTACAAGGCCCTTCATGACCTGATGATGTTTGCCGGCCCCAAGATCTTGGAGTAAGAACCTGGTTCCCCATAACCTCCTGGGCGGTCCTGTCATATGCCAGAGCAGGCTTGTTACCGGCCCCTTACCTTCATCTTCCCCAGCTTTGTTTAATTACTATCTGAGTTGTGGCCACTTTGATTGCAAGTCACGAAAACCTCCTGAATCCAAAGTTAGGAGGATATGGGACTGTCTAGAGCAAGGGTGCAGGTAGATCTCATGAATATCTGCAGCTGGAAACCAAGAATCCAGCAAGCGGGCCTCTGCCATCTTTCTCTCCATCACCTTGGTCTCAGTGTGCTCTATTTGACTACCTTTGAGTGACGTGCTGGTGGAGAGACCTAACTATCGGTATCGTGATCCCAAGGCAGAGGTCTCTGTTGTAATAATCTGGTACCTGGCAGTCATAGCACCCCTATAAGGTAAAGTGTTGCCTGGTGGATGGCTCAGGTGGAAATCACTAGGGTGACTTGAAAGTATTTGCCCCTACTGTATGTATCACACTTAAATCTCCCTCCCACCCCCACAGATTGATTATCAACTTCGTGAATGACAGGGAGGCTCCCGACTGGCAGGGCTACTTTTACACAGCACTGCTGTTTGTCAGCGCCTGTCTGCAGACACTGGCACTCCACCAGTACTTTCATATCTGCTTCGTCAGTGGCATGCGCATCAAGACTGCTGTGGTGGGCGCTGTCTATCGTAAGGTAGGCCAGGCACCACACCCAATCCTGTGACCCCATAATCCAGGGACAGCTAGCTGGAGCTCTCCAGGACCTGTGGAGATTTCCAGGCCAGCATCCTCAGCAAAGAAAGGATGGGGGCTGTGGGGACCATGGGGCCAAAGATAGCTCTCATCACGCTTATCTCTTAATAAAATGGCTCTCAGTGGCAAGTGTGAGGGATATTAGTGAGACTACATGTTACCTGTGGGTAGCTGGGTTTCTTAGACAGATTGGCTCTCTTTGATGAAGTCTTGGATGGAAATTCAAGTTCAGAACCTGGGGAGATGTCTAACTAGGTAAAGTGTAAGCTTGACAACCTGAGTTTGGATTTCCAGAACTAGGTAAGTTTGGCAAGGTAGTGCATATATATGCACTGAGCAGTGAAGATAGGAGAATTCCTAGAAGCTCCTGAGCCAGGTAGCCTTGGGTACAGTAGTAATGAGACCCTGTCTCAAACAGTTTGGAACGCTAGGACAACATCTGCCCTCCACATGTGCTCCGTGGATGCATGTGTCTGCATATACATGTTCATACGTGTGCACAGTTTTTTTATTTTTATTTTTTAAAGAAAAGGAATCTGTGTTAAATATTCTAGTTTCACATCCTGGGTTTGCCTTCACTGTCACCCTACATTTGAACTGAAGAGAGAGCGTGCTTCTTGAATTGAGGCAGACAAGCTTAAATATTTTTATTTGTTTCACCATGCTGGAAGTGCACATGGCTGGCAGGGACTGTTCACAGAGCTTGGGCCATAGCCCCATTTCTACTTTTTGGTTGTTGTTGATGTTCAGTTTTTTTTTTTTCCATAATTTTAGTTTTTATTGAAGATAAGGTTTTTTTCATACAGTATATTCTGATCAAGGTTTCTCCTCCTTCAGTTCCTCCCAGATCCTTTTCCTCTACTCAAGTCCGTACTTTTTTCTCTCATTAGAAAACAAACAGGTAACTTAAAGGGACCCAGCGATTCAGCCCACACATGTCCTGGCTTCTGCACCACGGGGCTCACAGGCTGGCAAGAGAGGCAGTTTTCCTAGTGCTTCTCACCCCTGATTACAAATTGCACTCATCTATTAGCTTGAGTCCTGGTATGTAGGCAGCATCCCAGACCAGTGGGACCTTGAAGTCAAGGTTGCAGTGTTCAGAGACATAGGGATATTTTTAAGGCCATTGACACCGCAAGACACTTTAGGTATCATAGCTTGGGATGAGGGCATTTTCTGCGTTGAGGCCAGGGACTGTCTTTCAGTTAGTATGCAGACTGGCCAAACAAAGCATTGTCTAGCTCCCAGTGTCAGGGTAATAAGGCCAAGAACCTTGTGTTAGGATCTGAGGCCAACAACATGGAAATCCAGAATCTTAGCCTAAACACAGACCTGCTGATTAAGGACCCCAGGTGACACGCCTGCATATGAAGTATATAAGGTCATGGTTTGGAAAGTGCCTGGAACAGCTCAGGATGGAGAGGAGAAAGATAGGCACGTACTGCTGTCCAGAGTCTTGTCCAGGGTCTGGGGAGGTCCATGACCCTTTGCCTTCACTGGTAGGCTCACCTCTTCCTCTCTCCTGAACCCCACAGGCTCTTTTGATCACCAATGCAGCTAGAAAATCTTCCACGGTCGGAGAGATTGTCAACCTCATGTCCGTGGATGCTCAGCGCTTCATGGACTTGGCCACGTACATTAACATGATCTGGTCAGCCCCTCTGCAAGTCATCCTAGCCCTCTACTTCCTGTGGCTGGTGTGTGTTTTCCCTTGGTCTCCTCCTTGTGCAGGGAGGGCTGACCTCGTCTAGGCACTGACAGGGTGGGTATGGGTGGGAAGGAATGTTTCTTGCTTCCATTTAAATTTTATTTTCTGGTCTTTTTGCTAGTTTCTGGTTATTCTTTCCTTATATCATCAGGGTTTAGTTCTATGTGTATAGTATGTATGCATTGTCATTTCTTTGTGTATGTGTGTGTGTGTGTGTGTGTGTGTGTGTGTGTGTGTGTGTGTGAGAGAGAGAGAGAGAGAGAGAGATGCGCATCATCTCAGGTATCCTCCTCAATCTCTCTTCATCTTGTTTTTTGAAAGTGTGTCTCTTACTGAGCCTGGAGCTCACTGATTTAGCTAGGGTTCTTGGCCAATGAACTCCAGACCTGCCTCCACTCTCCCTACTCCAGCACTGGAATGATAGATGTACATTGCTATACCCAGCTTTTTTATTTATTGTTTTTCTTTTGAGACAAGGTCCTTGCTGCCCTGAAACTTGCTATATCTATCATGCTGTCCTCAAATTCACAGAGCTCCTCCTGCTTATGTCTCCCCAGTACTGAGATTACAGACATGCATCACTATGATCAACTGTGTTAGTCTTTTCATGAAGTATATAGAATTAACATTTTTATGTTAGCCTTTTATGTTGTTAACCCACCAATTCTGTTCGATTGTACCACCTCAAGTGTGAAACAAACTCATTTATTAGAACCTAAGTATATTGGGCAGGAGCCTCTTGGTTGTAAGGAATAAAGATCCACCATGCCCTGAGCAGACTCAAGGTATTGTAGGGGAGGAGTTCTCATTTCTAAACAATCCAGGGATCCGCAGGTATGGACAGATCTTAGAGAATGGCAGTGTTTGAAGGGTTCAGTTTTTCTCTTGTTATTTTTTGGCCCTGCTTTCTATAATTGGCTTCATTGATATCTTTACAAACAATAATATAGAGGAGCAAATTGCATTCATTGCTTCCATAGTTTCTCCCGGGGTACTGTGTTTAACCAGCTCAGTCCTTTTCCTATTCCTGAACCAATGGCTGTGACCTAGGAAGAAGTCTCTGATTGGCCAGCCTGAGTCTTGGTTCCCCTCCATGCAAAAGGATGTGATATTATTTCTACTGTGCCATTAGTAGTTCCAGAATTGAGAAGACAGTGAGCCAGAGGAAAGAGCAGCATATGTCCAGGAATTACTTCTCTCTCTTGTTCTTCCTTCCTTTTTTCTTCTTTTCTCCTTCCTCCTTTTTTCTCTCAGTTCTGAGGATGGGACTTGAGACCCTTTTGCATGCTGGGTAAGTGCTCTACCACTGGGTTCCTTTACAGCTGAAGGAATGACCTTCCTTAGGCCCACTGATAATTCTTACCCTGTCCTAGGTAGGCTACCTTTCATTTTTCCTTAATTTTTAGGTATGTGTATGTGTGCAGTCATGTTTACATATTTACATGTGTGAGTATGGACACACTGTCATGAGTGTCACAACTCTAGACGTAGTGGGACGTAGGAGAAT
Organism: Mus musculus; assembly: GCF_000001635.26. Classification (NCBI taxonomy): domain Eukaryota; kingdom Metazoa; phylum Chordata; class Mammalia; order Rodentia; family Muridae; genus Mus; species Mus musculus. The sequence goes on from NC_000082.6 coordinate 14,414,901, forward strand.
GGAGCCAATAAATGAGGCAGATTGAAATCTTATGCAGTAGCCAACCTTATTCAGAGCCCCAGGCAATTTATACTCCTGAGGGTTAAAAAAGGTCACCTGATTAAAGTTTTTAAGTTCAAGTTATAAGGACAAGCTACAGTTGTCAAAAATATGTTTTTCCATAGAGGTATATAAACAATTATTTAAACATTTAATTGAACAACATCAACAAACAATAATGAGGAATCTGAAGTAAGCCCACTCTGGTCTGTAACACAGAGGAGCACAAGAACAGGTGTCGGGCAGTGGATTGGGGAAATAAAGGAGGTGGGGGAGAACTTGTGTCCCACCAGAGTTCTGGCTCTCTGGGCAGGTGAGTGCAAGGAACTGATGTGTGCTCTCTATGCTGCCTGGGTGAGTGACTGGCTTTGGGAAGCCACGAAATCCCAGTCCATGGGGGTAGAGAGGATCCGGGTCTCTGGGCCTCACGGAGGCCAGAGATGATAGGTTCTAGCTCTTGGACACTGTGGAGTAGCTGAGATCAAAGTGAGGGCCCTGGGGCCGAAGGGAGAAGAGGACGGGGAGAAAGGGGCGCTGGGCTGTTCCCATGCCAGTGAGAGTCCTTGGCCCAGCCTGGTGGTTGGAAACGCTGGGAGGCCTTTTCTTGGGAGATTAGACACTGCTCTTTGGGGGAAGGCCTATTTCATCGTTCAAGCACGCAAGACAGTCCATAGTTTAGAGCTTTATTGTAGAAAGGCAGAGAGAAAGAAAGTAGAAAATGAGAGGCTGGTCATGGCCACATGGGGGGGGGGCTGGGGGGTGGGAGAAGGAGAGCTAGACATGAGAATAAGAAAGGTGAGAGCTTAAGAGCAAGGAGGGGCCAAGCAGCCCCTCTTATAGTGGGCTGGGCTGTCTTGCAGTTGCTGGGTAGCTGTCCAGAGGAGCATACCTGGCTATTGTCAGGTAACTGTGAGGGTGGAGTCTAGACAGAATGCCAGAGGCTTGGGGCTTTGTCTGCATGACTGACTGATAGTCACAGGATTATGGAGTTGGGGAATCCGTGGTGTCAGACACCTATGTCTGTCTGGGAGCATGGCTCCCTTGTAGAGTTTCTACTGGGTCTCCAGAGTAAGTCTCACTCGACCAGAAACAGGCTGCCATTCACAGTCCCACGTCCAAGAATAATTCCTGGGTTGAAGAAACTGGCCTTATTTTCTTGGGGTAGTCTCCCAAACCCTCAGAATTCTCATATAAATCAGTTCCTAGCCCGTGTTCGGACACACTTGGTTAGAGGATAACTTTGAATTTTGGTACTCACCTTCTACCTGTTTGAGACAGGATCTTTTTGATCCTAGCTGTGAATACTAGGCTGGCTGGCTTGCAAGCTTCCAGGATTTTCCTAGTTCTACCTCCCTTCACAGCTGTAGTTCCCTGGGTTTACAGATGTGCATACATGGGTTCTGAGGATCTGAACTCAGGCCACACACTTGTCGGACATGGGACCTACTGACCCAGCTCCCCAAACATCCTGCCCCTGATATTAGACCTCATGGTGTGCTCTTCCCGACACCCATGGATGTTGCTTGTGGACAGACACCATTGGAGTCTGGTGGGTGTTGTACCTGATAACACCAGCAAAGTACCTGTTGAATGGAATTAATATTTAAACATTAAGAAATTACATTTATTTGTGTGCATGTTTATGTGTTACGGCTCATGTGAAGGTCAGTGAACAAATTGTGAGAGTCAGGTTTCTCTTTCCACCATATGAGACTGGGTTCATCAGGTTTGGTGGCAAGCATGCTTGCAGACAAACACTTAACCAGTCTTCCCAGCTCGCCTGTGGCAAGCACCCTTGCTCACAGACTCCCACTTCTTTGTATCGATAGAGAGGAGTGGTGAGTAAAACCCTTATGATGATGCAGGTGAGAAAGAAAAACATTAGACCCAGGACCTGGCCCTTGGGGAGAAGCCCTGCACTACAGCTCCTGCCCCACACAGAGAACATACATAGCTATATACGAGTCTTCAGGTATATACTGTGGAGCATGTACCCTTTCCTAGGAATTGTAATCTATGTGAAATGTTGAGAAGCTTCCAGGACTGTTTGTAAATTATAAAGAAAGAAGGATCTAACTTGGAGGCTAGTCTGGGCTATATATAGTAAGACTGTTGTAAATGTAACTTTTATTTGCCAGATGTAATTGTCATCTTAGAGGCTTATTGCCAAATAAGTTTACCCTTTCTAGATCTTTCTGAACGGTGGCTGGCTGGTTCAGCCCAGCTGTTCTGGCTCAAACTCCTCTCCACGCTGACTGATTCAGTCTGGTTTCTCTTAGCTTTATTTATTGCTCTGCTTGACCTCAGACTAACTGGCAATTTATTCATCTTCTGGCTCCTTCATTTTATCTGGCTTGTTCTGTCTTCATCTGTATCTAGTTTGTTCTCTCTGTAACTTGTCCTGATAAAACTGCCTGGTAAAATTGCCTCTGAACTGAACTCAGCCAAACTCAATGGACTCAGCTCAACTCTCCCTTTCTACACGGCTCCTAAGCAGCCTCTCTTTCCTGTGCTGTTCTCAGGAGAGTTGGGCGTAGCCGATCTCTGACTCATTCTGTCAGACCTTTCTCTGATTAGTTACATTACCCCTCCATTAGACTGCTTCCTTCTACAAAATAACCTTTCCTTTGTCATTAGGGATTAAAGGTGTATACTAAGGGCATGCCTGCATTCCAGCTAGATCACATAGACATAGAAGGTCTTTGGATATGATCCCTTGCCAGAGCAGCCATGTTGTTGGATTAAAATTTTTCTACAGACCAGCAAGATTTTCTTACTCAGATCAGCAGCCCTCAAGCGTAGGATGGTGGCTGCTGGGGACCAGGCTGGCTATTACATTCTGGTTTCTCTGACCTTGGGCATCCTCTTGTCCCCTGAAATATTTATTGTAACAGAGTACATCCCCAGTGTCCCAGATTGTGACCCTTGGCTAAAAGAACATGTGCTACTCAGGGAGACTATGCATATATCAGAAGTTTGCTATATAACTTTATTTCCCAATATATTTATATTGAGTGAGAAAGCAGTAAGTTGGCTGGAGAGTTGGCTCAAGGGTTAGGAGTGAATCCAAGCTTGGTTCTCAGCACCCTTTTCAGACAGTGCACATTGCCAGTGATTATCTCCAGGGATCTGATTCCCTCTTCTGGCCTCTGCTGACCAGCATGTGTACTCATGTGGCATATAAAAATGCACACACATGGATACCATACATTTTTTTTAAAAAAGCAGAAAGTATAAAATTGATATATTAAAAATTTACTTGAATGGTCAGGGAGATGGATCAAGCTGCAAAATACTTGCCAGACAAGTACAAAGGCCCAAGTTTGATCCTCTAGACTTTCTCCCTCAAACCAAACCAAACCAAACCAAACCAAACCAAACCAAACCAAACCAAACCAAACCAAACCAAACCAAAAGTTAGAAATTCTCTATTGTATTAGATGTGGCAAATGAGGCAGAAAAAGGCAAATCTCTAGGGCTTACTGACTTATCTAACAAGCCAAGTTCGAAGCCAGAGAGAGAAAGATACCCTATTTCATAATACAAGGCAGATGATATCCCAAGGAGTTACACCTGAGTTTGAGCTCTGAACACTCACTCTCTCTCTCTCTCTCTCTCTCTCTCTCTCTCTCTCTCTCACACACACACACACACACCTGTATATTGCACCCCTGTGAACATTCAACCTGTGTATTGCAACCCTCATGCATACACACTTATGTATCATTCCTTGCCCAACAAGCACAAGTCCACATGCAAATGATTGTAATAAACATTAAAAAAAAAAGAGAGAATGCATTTGGTCATAGGATGTTCTGCCAGCCTATGCTGGGAGTGTCATAAAGTATGTGACCTGTACTATGTCAGGTTCCCAGAGTTATGCCAGGCTTTATGATTCTGTGGTAGAGCAGTAGAGTCAAAATTGATTATAGAAAACCATCAGAGATGCTAGGGAGATGGCTTAATCTATAAAAGGCCCACTGTGCAAGCAGGATGGCCTGAGTTTGGATCCTCATTACCCATGCAAAAAGCTGGGCCCAGCAGCACATGTCTGTAACCCCCGTATTGGAAGTTAGGGCAGAGAGCTCACTGGCTGACTGGTTTTAACGAAATCGGTGAGCTCCAGGTTCATGAAACTATCTGTCCTGTCTCAAGAAATGAGATGAAAAGTTATTGAAGAATACATCAAAGTCAACCTCTGGCCTCCGTGTGTGTGTGTGTGTGCATGTGCATCCACAAATTCTCATACATGTACACACACACACACACACAAATCAGAAAGGATAAGGCACAGATGCAAAGACAGACAGCAACAAGCTTGAGTCTCTAGCAAGTCAAGGTCACAGTTGTGAAGCTAGGGGAGATGGGTGTTGCAGTTCATCTGTATGTATGCTCTGCCTGGCAAATACAAAAAGCCTAACCTTCTAGAAGAAAGGAGGCTGGACACAAGCCACACTGTTGATGCTAGCTGATATAAAGCAAGTGTCTCTTACTTGTACTATGAGTACCAGGAACTCAAGTCCCACAGTGCCAGTGACCAGCCAATCTTGTAGTCACTTTTCCAGCCTTCAAGATAAGTAAGTTATCAGGGTTGACCCAACACTGAAAACTCTTGATGCCCCATCTTTGGGTAAAAGGAAAAAATGATTGACACCATTCTTGCTTGGTAGGGTCTGCCTTACGTATGTAGTTCACATTAATTTATGTGAGTGCTAGGCTCTCTTCTGTTTGCTGAGTGATTGTCACCTGTTTTTCCTTAGAGCCTGGGCCCTTCTGTGCTGGCTGGAGTGGCTGTGATGATTCTCATGGTACCCTTAAATGCTGTGATGGCCATGAAGACCAAGACCTACCAGGTAGGATGTCCATCTCCATGAGACTTCATTCTGAGTCCTGGCCTGGGTCTTTCCAGGTGATGGTCACCCAGCTTCCTGATGCTCAGGCCTGAGATGGACAGCCTGATCTATTATAGGTGCCATGATACAGGGACACTGCTTCCCTGAGTGGCCCAGCCTTCAAATTTCTGCAACTTTTCCAAAGAACAGCTATTGGCAGTGCCTGCCGCAGACCCTCTGGGTCTCTTTGTCTGCGTGGAGTCTCTGGGGCAGATGGGCAAGGAGTTGGTGAGTGACAGACAGACCAACATTCGAGATTGTGTAGAATCTGAATGTAATGTCACAAAGTAAACACCAGTCTTATATAGTACAGAAAATACAAGGGGTAGCAGGCAAAGTACATTGAAGTAGCCGGACACAAAACAAAGGAATGACTTCAAAAGGATTTACAGGAACCAGGTAAATGTTTACAGTAAAGATAAAGCAGTCCTGCCTAGGGTCAGCTTAGTGACAGGTAAGGATTTCACACTCTAGTGCTATACCTTTGAGCCTTGCGAAGGCTAGCACCAGGGGGTTCTGCTCTTAGCAGGCCTCATGAATAATGCAATATCACAACCCCCCTATTTCCTAGGCCTTGCTAAATTCTTATATGAGTGTAACTTTTAAGTATCTGGAGATTCTCCATTTGTCAGAAGATTCACCAACTTGCTTCTAATATGCAATGCAGCCTGGACTGAAGATTTTTATCTCAGTGGGATTCCCTGGCTCTTTTATGGTATTACCTTGTTTGGGCGGGATTTGCTACTATCCTTAGTAAATATTTTGCAGACCAGCTCTGAGCTACTGGCTCTGTCTTTTTTAATGCTTAATTAGTTACTGAACAGGTAACTGAATAGTTACTGAATAGGCTTCTGGGACCTTGGAACACTGGGGAGACTTAACTATAACAGAATTTAATGTTAGAAGGCACTTATAATAAAATACTAAAAGAGAGCTCGTAGTTCCATACACCAGACTAACGTGGGAATAGGGTATGAGCATATGGGTTAATGAGAACGCCAAAGCTCCAGGAGGTGAGTTTCCTTGAAATTCTTTTCCTCGTGAGTGCTTACAGACTTTTCAGCCTGACAAGCAGACTTGACCAGAGTGCCTGGCAAGTGCCCTAGAGTTGGTCTGAGCAGGAAGGCAGAGACTCTATGGTAGTAGCTGGGAATCAACCAACCAACCAACCAACCAACCAACCAACCAACCAACATCCTTCCCTCTCTCCCTCTCTTCCTGTTATTCATTTTTCATATTGCTGTGCTTTCAAGAGTAAAATAAGGGGGTGTATCTGGAGCCCAGGTGTGCTCACCATGAGAGAAGACCTGGGTTCTACCACTTCCAGCAAAATAAGTAGCAACTTCACCTTTTTTTATTATGTTGGTTACTTAATTTTTTAAATTATTCATTTTTATTTCATGTGCATTGGTGTTTTGCCTGAGTGTATGTTTATATGAAGGTGTTAGGTCCCTGAAGCTAGAGTTATAGGCAGTTACAAGCTGCCATCTGGGTTCCTGGAATTGAACCTTGGTCCTTTGGAAGAACAACCAGTGCTCTTCACTGGTGAGCTGTCTCTGCAGCCCTCTATTGGTGACTTACTATGTGTTGTGTTGACTCTGTATTTTGAGAGACACTTTGTTTTTTAAAAGTGTTTTAACACAGTAAGTGCTTTTCTAGTATAACAATTTTAAACTACAGAAGAGTGTAGGTTTGAAGGAATGGTGTCCTGTGTCCTACCTTCTTGGCCACTGTGAACACACTGGAGTGGATTCTTCTAGTAACTTCTCCCTCTCCCCCTCCCCCTCCCCCTCCCCTTTTTCTCATAACCTATACTGGACTCAATTTCAGTCTTCCTGCCCCAAACTATGAGGATTACAGTCTTGCACCACCATTTTACCTATAGAACTTTTCACAGATAATAGTTAGCTCTAACTAACTATATAATTAGGGCTTTATTTTTTTTTTAAGTTTAAGTTTTAAAAGTTCTTTTTCTCCCTTTCATTGAAAATGAATTTTTTCCCCTCACATAACACATCCTGATATGGTTTCTCCTCCTTCTACTCCTTCCAATTCCGTCTCACCGTCTCTCCCATTGGATCCACTCTCTTTCTGTCTCTCATTAGAAAATAAACAGGCTTCTAAGGGAATATAATATAACAATGAAAGATAAAACAAAAACTAACATATTGAAATTGGGAAAAACAAATAGAAGGAAAAGAGCCCAAGAGAAGGAGTCAGAACTAGAGACCTACTTGTCCATGTACTTAGGAATCCCATAAAAGCAGTAAAGTGGTGACATCTTTCACCATGTGTTTCTGTCCAGTGGGTGTCTATGCCTGGTGCTTTTCCTGTATGAATCATGGTCTCTTCATAGCCCACATTCTTCATCTTCCATGTTTCTCTGCCCCATTGTTTGGTGTTTGCTATCCTTGGCTGCACTGATGGGCCCAGGTGGCCTGGCTGTGATGGGGCGGGGGGTGGCTGTGTAGGCTGATGTCATGGAGCAGGCCAGCCAACAGGTTTGGGATATGAAGTAGGCTTCCCTGAGTGGTTTATCTCCAAAACTGTCCTTATCTGTTTTGTTTTCAGGTTTAGTTTAGTTGTGTGTGGCTCCCTGACACAGGACGGACGATGCCACTGACTGCCTGAGCAGGGAATGGCTATGTCTGAAGTGCTTAGAAAGTTGTCTGCCAAGGGTGATGAGCCAGATGGTTTTAAAGTATTTAACAACTGTATGTCTTTGTTGTGGCTTGTCAGGACCAGTGCTAGTTGGTTGTTTTAATGACCAGGGAGTGGCTAGAAATCAGTTATGAGAAAAGAAAAATAGCAGATGTGGTGATACACTTTTGTCAGTCTCACACTGAGGAAGCTGAGGCATGAGGAGCAAGGGTTCAAGGCCAGCCTGGGCTTCTAGAGTAAAACCCTCTGATGAAGAGAGAGCTAGAGGAGGGAAGGATCAGGAGGAAGGGAGGGAGGAAAAGAAGGAAGGAGGAGAAAAATGAAGAGAGTGCCTGCAAGGCTTATCTCACCTCCATCCCTCAGTTTTGAGTTGGTCTCTCAATCGAAACCAACCTGATTTGAAGCCTTTTAAACATTAATAATGGCTGAGTTTCTTGCCATGGTCCGAGAACTGGCATTATGGCACATGGGGTTCAGGACCAGCTCTGCCATCTTCTGGGAGGAGCCTTTTCTATTTGAAGATGTCCCTAGGGTTCAGAATGCCGGTCTCCCCTCCCTCTGCAGGTGGCACACATGAAGAGCAAAGACAACCGAATCAAGCTGATGAACGAGATCCTCAATGGGATCAAAGTCCTCAAGCTGTACGCCTGGGAGCTGGCCTTCCAGGACAAAGTCATGAGCATCAGGCAGGAGGAGCTCAAGGTGCTGAAGAAATCTGCCTACTTGGCAGCTGTAGGCACATTCACGTGGGTGTGCACACCTTTCCTGGTGAGTACCACAGTGACAAATGGCTCTTATGTCTTCTTGTGTTTATCTATCTATCTATCTATCTATCTATCTATCTATCTATCTATCTATCTACCTACCTATCTATCTATTAGATATTTTCTTTATTTACATTTCAAATGTTATCCCTTTTCCTGGTTTCCCCTCCGAAAACCCCCTATCTTCTACCCACTCCTCCTGCTCACCAACCCACCCATTCCAGCTTCCTAGCCCTGGCATTCCCCTACACTGGGGCATAGAGCCTTCACAGGACCAAGGGCCTCTCCTCCCATTGATGACCGACAAGGCCATCCTCTGCTACATATGTGGCAGGAGCCATGGGTTCCTCCATGTGTACTCTTTGGTTGGTAGTTTAGTTGCTGGGAGCTCTGGGGGTACTGGTTGGTTCATACTGATTGTTCCTCCTATGGAGCTGCAAACCCCTTCAGCTCATTGGATACTTTTTCTAGTTCCTCCATTGGGGACCCTGTGCTCAGTCCAAAGGTTGGCTGTGAGCATCCACCTCTGTATTTGTCAGGCACTGGTAGAGCCTCTCAGGAGACAACTATATGAGGCTCCTGTCAGCAAGCAGTTGTTGGCATCCACAATAGTGTCTGGGTTTGATGGTTTTATATGGGATGGATCCTCAGGTGAGGCAGTCTCTGGATGGCCTTTCTTTCAGTCTCTACTCCACACTTTGTCTCTGTATCTCCTCCCATGGATATTTTGTTCCCCCTTCTAAGAAGGTCTTAAGTATCCATACTTTGTTTATCCTTCTTCTTGAGCTTCATGTGGTCTGTGAATTATATCTTGGGTATTTCTGAGCTATATAAGTGGCTAATATCCACTTATCAGTGAGTGCATATCATGTGTGTTCTTTTGTGATTGGGTTACCTCACTCAGGATGATATTTTCTAGTTTCATCCATTTGCCTAGGGATTTCATGAAGTAATTGTTTTTAATAGCCGAGTAGTACTCCATTGTGTAAATGTACTATATTTTCTGTATCCATTCCTCTGTTGAGGGACATCTGGGTTCTTTCCAGCTTCTGGCTATTATAAATAATGCTGCTATGAACATAATGGAGCATGTGTCCTTGTTATATGTTGGAGCATCTTTTGGTTATATGCTCAGGAATGGTATTGCTGGGTCCTCAGGTAGTACTATGTCCAATTTTCTGAGTAACTGCCAAACTGATTTACAGAGTGGTTGTACAAGCTTGCAATCCCACCAACAATGGAGAAGTGTTCCTCTTTCTCCACATCCTTGCCAGCATCTGCTGTCACCTGAGTTTTTGATCTTAGCCATTCTGATTGGTAGGAGGTGGAATCTCAGGATTGTTTTGATTTGCATTTCCCTGATGACTAAGGATGTTGAACATTTCTTTAGGTGCTTCTTAGCCATTGGGTATTCTTCAGTTGAGAATTCTTTGTTTAGTTCTGTACCCCATGTTTAAAAAGGGTTATTTCGTTCTCTGGAGTCTTCTTTTTTTTTTTTTTTTTTCCTGGAGACAGGGTTTCTCTGTATAGCCCTGGCTGTCCTGGAACTCACTTTGTAGACCAGGCTGGCCTCGAACTCAGAAATCTGCCTGTCTCTGCCTCCCAAGTGTTGGGATTAAAGGCGTGTACCACCACCGCCTGGCTGAGTCTTAACTCCTTAAGTTCTTTGTATATATTGGATATTAGCCCTATATTGAATGTAGGGTTGGTAAAGATCTTTTCCCAATCTGTTGGTTGCTGTTTTGTTCTATTGACAGTGTCCTTTGTCTTAGAGAAGCTGTGTAATTTCATGAGGTCCCATTTGTTGGTTCTTGATCTTAGAGCCTGTGTTCTGTTCAGGAAAAATTTCCCTGTGTCCATGAGCTTGAGGCCCACTTTCTTTTCTATGAGTTTCTGTGTATCTGGTTTTATGTGGAGGTCCTTGATCCACTTGGACTTGAGCTTTGTACAAGGAGATAAGAATGGATTGATTTGCATTCTTCTGCATGCTGACCACTAGTTGAACCAGTACCATTTGTTAAAAATGTTCTTTTTCCACTGGATGGTTTTGGCTCCCTTTTCAAAGATCAAGTGACCATAGGTGTGTGGGTTCATTTCTGGGTCTTCAGTTCTATTCCATTGATCTACCTGCCTGTCACTGTACCAGTATCATGCAATTTTACCAATATTGTTCTGTAGTACAGCTTGAAGTCCAGGATGCTGATTTTCTCAGAAGTTCTTTTATTGTTGAGAATGGTTTTCGCTATCCTGGGATTTTTGTTATTCCAGATGAATTTGAGAATTGCTCTTTCTAACTCTATGAAGAATTGAGTTGGGATTTTGATGGGAATTGCATTGAATCTGTAGATTGCTTTTGGCAAGATGGCCATTTTTACTATATTAATCCTGCCAATCCATGAGCATGGGAGATCTTTCCATCTTCTTTTTCGAGGTCTTTTTCGATTTCTTTCTTCAGAGACTTGAAGTTCTTAACATACAGATCTTTCATGTGTTTGGTTAGAGTCACACGAAGATACTTTATATTGTTTGTGACTATTGTGAAGGATGTTTGTTTCCCTCATTTCTTTTCGCACTCTGTTTATCCTTTGAGTATAACAAGGGTACTGATTTGTTTGAATTAATTTTATATCCTGTCACTTTGCTGAAGTTAATTGGTTTAGGAGTTCTCTGGTAGAATTTTTGGGGTCACTTAAGTATACTATCATATCATCTGCAAATAGTGATATTTTGACTTCTTCTTTTCCAATTTGTATCCTTTTGACCTCCTTTTGTTGTCTAATTGCTCTAGCTAGAACTTCAAGTACTATATTGAATAGATAGGGAGAGAGAATACAGCCTTGTCTATTCCATGATTTTAGTGAAATTGCTTCAAGTTCCACTCCATTTAGTTTGATGTTGGATACTGGTTTACTCTATATTGCTTTTACTGTGTTTAGTTATGAGCCCTGAATTCCTAATGTTTCCAAGACATGAAGTGATGTTGAATTTTGTCAAATGCTTTTTCAGCATCTAATGAAATGATCCTATTTTTTTTTTGAGTTTGTTTATGTAGTGGATTACATTAATAGATTTCTGTATATTGAACCATCCCTGCATCCCTGGGATAAAGCCTACTAGATCTTGGTGAATGATCGTTCTGATTTGTTCTTGGATTCCGTTTGTGAGAATTTTATTGAGTATTTTTACATTGATATTCATGAGGGAAATTGGTCTGAAATTCTCTTTCTATGTTGGGTCTTTGTGAGGTTTTGGTATTAGCATAACTGTGGCTTCATTTCTGAGTTTGTTAATTTGGATACTATCTCTGCCCTTTGGTTAGTCTGGCCAAGGGTTTATGTATCTTGTTGATTTTCTCCAAGAACCAGCTCCTGGTTGTTGGTTCTTTGTATAGTTCTTTTTGTTTGCACGTGGTTGATTTCAGCCGAGTTTGATTATTTCCTGCAGTTTACTCCTCTTCCATCTTTTTGTTCTAGAGCTTTCAAGTGTGCTGTTAAGCTGCTATTGTATGCTCTCTCCAGTTTGTTTGGAGACACTCAGAGCTATGAGTTTTGCTGTTAGGACTGCTGTCATTGTATCACATTAGTTTGAGTATGTTGTACCTTCATTTTCATTAAATTCTGAAAAGTCTTTACTTTTTTAATTTCTTACTTGACCAAGCTATCATTGAGTAGACCATTGTTCAGATTCCATGTATATGTGGGCTTTTTGCTGGTTTTGTTTCTATTGAAGACGAGCTTTAATCCATAGTGATCTGATAGGAGGCATGGGATTATTTCAATCTTCTTATATCTGTTGAGGTCTGTTTTGTGACTGATTATATGGTTAATTTTGGAGAAGGTACCATGAGGTGCTGAGAAGAAGGCATATTCTTTTGATTTAGGATGAAATGTTCTATAGATATCTGTTAAATCCATTTGATACAAAACTTCACTGTGTCCCTGTTTAGTTTGTGTTTCCATGATCTGTCCATTGATGAGAGTGGGGTGTTGAAGTCTCCCACTACTATTGTGTGGGATGCAATGTGTGCTTTGAGCTTTAGTAGAGTTTCTTTTATGAATGTGGGTGCCCTTGTATTTGGAGCATAGATGTTCACAACTGAGAGTTCTTCTCAGTAGATTTTTCTTTTGATGAGTACGAAGTGTCCTTCCTTAACCTTGTTGATAAATTTTGGTTGAAAGTCAATTTTATTCGATATTTGAATGGCTACTCCAGCTTATTTCTTGGGACTATTTGCTTAGAAAATTGTTTTCCAGTCCTTTACTCTGTGGTAGTGTCTGTCTTTGACACTGAGGTGCATTTCCTCTGCAGCAAAATGCTGGGTCCTGTTACGTACCCAGTCTCTTAGTCTATGTCTTTTTGTCTTTTTTATTGGGGAATTGAGTCCATTGATATTAAGAGATATTAAGGAATAGTGAATGTTACTTCCTGTTATCCCCCCCCCCTTTTAAAAAAATTTTATTGTTTTTGGTTTTTTGAGACAGGGTTTCTCTATATAGCCCTGGCTCTCCCGGAACTCACTTTGTAGACCAGGCTGGCCTCAAACTCAGAAATCCGCCTGCCTCTACCTCCCAAGTGCTGGGATTAAAGGCGTGCACCACCACTGCCCGGCTACTTCCTGTTATTTTTGATGTTATTTTTATGTTTTTGTGGCTATCTTCTTTTGAGTTTGTTGAAAGAAGATTACTTTCTTGCTTTTTCTAGGGTGTAGTTTCCCTCCTTGTGTTGGAGTTTTCCATCTGTGATCCTTTGCAGGGCTGGATTTGTGGGAAGATATTGTGTAAATGTGGTTTTGTCATGGAATATCTTGTTTTCTCTATCTATGGTAGTTGAGAGTTTTGCTGCTGGGTATAGTAGCCTGGGTAGCATTTGTGCTATCTTAGTGTCTATATGACATCTGCCCATCATCTTCTAGCTTTCATAGTCTCTAGTGAGAAGTCTGGTGTAATTCTGATAGGTTTGCCTTTATTTTACTTGACCTTTTTCTCTTACTGCTTTTAATATTCTTTCTTTGTTTTGTGCATCTTGTGGTTGGTTTTTATGTGACAGGAGGAATTTCATTTCTGGTCCTATCAATTTGGAGTTTTGTAGGCTTCTTATATGTTCATGGGCATCTCTTTCTTTAGGTTCAGGAAGTTTTCTTCTACAATTTTGTTGAAGATATTTTCTGGCCTTTTAAGTTTGGAATCTTCACTCTCTTCCATACCTATTATCCTTAGGTTTGGTCTTCCCATTGTGTCCTGGATTTCTTGGATGTTTCGGGTTAGGAACATTTTGCATTTTTCATTTTCTCTGACTGTTGTTTCAATGTTTTCTATGGTATCTTCTGCCCCTGAGATTCTCTCTTCTATCTCGTGTATTCTGTTGGTGAGGCTTGCATCTATGATTCCTGATCTATTTCCTAGGTTTTCTATCTCCAGTGTTGTCTCCCTTTGTGATTCCTTAATTGTTTCAATTTCCATTTTTAGATCCTGGATGGTTATGTTCAATTCCTTCACCTGCTTTGTTGTGTTTTCCTGCAATCCTTTAAGTGATTTTTGTGTTCTCTCTTTAAGGTCTTCTTCTTGTTTACCTGTGTTCTCTTGTATTTCTTTAAGGGAGTTATTTATGTTCTTCTTAAAGTCCTCTATCATCATCATGAGATGTTATTTTAAATTACAGTCTTGCTTTTCTGGTGTGTAACTTGGGTTCCCTTGGTGGGAGAACTGGGTTCTGATGATGCCAAGTAGCCTTGGTGTCTGTTCCTTGTGTTCTTGCACTTGGCTTTTGCTATGTGGTTATCTCTGGTGTTAGCTGGTCTTGCTTTCTCTGACTGTGGCTTTTGTGCTCAGTTTACAAGCCTGTGTGTCAGTACTCCTGGGAGACCAGTTCTCTCCAGGAGGAATTTAGTTATGGAGAGCTACAGTACAGGGTCAGCTCTGGGGTGCAGGTGGAAACCAGAAGGATCCTGTCCCCAGCTGTTCCTTGGTTCTTGTGTCCTGATGGCTCTGGGAGGTTCCTTCTTGGGCCAGGAATTTGAAGAGAAATGGTGGTCTTACCTGTGCTTGCAGGTGTGTAGGCACTCCTGGGAGACCTGCTCTTTCCTGTTGCTATTTTTGTATATAGCTCTGTGGCACAGGATCAGCTCTGGGTGCAGAGGGAAACTGGTCCCCTGGTGCTCCTCAATTCCTGTGTCCTGACAGTTCTGCGATGGTTCCTCTGAGCAGCAGTGGTGGTCCTATCTGGACTTACAGGCCTGTCTGCACTCGTGGGAGGCTTGCTCTCTTGTGGCACCACCTGGGTATGGAGCCCTGTGGCAGAGGACCTGCTCCAGGCACAAGCAGAAACGGGAAGGTTCCTGTCCCAGGCAGCTTCTTGGCTCCTGTGTCCTGAGGGTTCCGGGTCAGTTCCTCTGAGCAGCGGTGGTGGTCCCACTCAAAGGCTGTCTTCACTCCTTGGAGGCTAGCTCTCCTCTGGCGCTGTTTGGGTTTGGAGCCCTGTGGCAGAGGATCAGCTCCAGGTGCAGACAGAAACTTGAAGTCTCCGGTGTCAATGTTTTCTGTGGTATGTTCTGCACCTGTGATTCTCTCTTGCATTTCTTGTATTCTGTTGGTTATGCTTGCATCTATGACTCTTGATCTCTTTCCTAGTTTTTCCATCTCTAGAGTTGTCTTTTGTGATTTCTTTATTGTTTCTGTTTCTATTTTAGATCCTGGATGGTCATGTTCAATTCTTTCACCTGTTTGGTTGTGTTTTCCTGCAGTTCTTTAAGGGATTTCTTTAAGGTCTTCTTCCTGTTTACCTGTGTTCTCCTGTATTTCTTTAAGGGAGTTATTTATGGTCTTCTTAAAATCCTCTATCATTATCATGAGATATGATTTTAAATCAGAGTCTTGCTTTTCTGGTGTGCTGGGGTATCCAGGACTTGCTGTGGTGGGAGAACTGGGTTCTGATGATGCCAAGTAGCCTTGTTTTTTGTTGCTTATGTTTTTTGTTGCCTTTTGCTATCTGGTTATCTCTCATGATGGTTGGTCTTGCTGTCTCTGGTTGGAGCTTGTCTCTCCTGTGGACCTGTAAGCCTATGTCTGTACTCCTGGGGGAACAGCCCAAGCTACCGGTGCAGATGGGGACTGGAAGGATCCTGTCCCTTTTGCTCCGCTGTTCTTGTCCCCTGTGTGCTCCTCGCTGGTCCTGCCCTGGACAGTTACTGGAGAAAAAGTGGCTATCTCACCTCCGTGCTTGGGTGTGAGACCATTCCTGGGAGACCATGTCTCTCCTGGCAGAGCTTGTGTACAGAGCGCTGTGGAACAGCCCAAGCTCTAGGTGCAAATGTTGACTGGAAGGATCCTGTTCCAGCTGCTCCACTGTCCCTGTGCCCTGCACAATCCTGGCTGGCCCTGCTCCTTACGGTTATTAGAGAGAAATTAGGAGATCTCACCTCTTGACCCAGGAGTGATACCACTCTCTCCTGGCAGGATTTGTGCTTAGAGGCTGTGGAATAGCCTCAGCTCCTGGGTACAGACAGCCTCACTGAAGTTTCATATAGCGGTTCAGAGCTTGCCTGAACTCCCCTTACAGCAGCCAGCAGTAGCACACAGAGCTTGACACACCAACCACTCCAGTCTCCTCAGCTACAACATTGAACCAGTAGTCCTTCTTGTGTTTTTAACCTAAATATTTATAAAATTTAAAAATCAAACTTCTGTGTTTTTGTGCATGTGTGTAGGGAAGATGAGTGCTGTAGCATGCATATAGAGGCTAGAGGACAACCAGAATTCTCTCCTTCCACGTGTGCACTCCAGGGCCTGAACTCAGCTTGTCAGTCTTGGCAACAAGTGCCTTTGCCATTGAGCCAGAACCTAACCCTTTTCCAAAGGCTGCTAGTTTGGTGCTAGGGTTTAGCTCAGGAGCAAAGCATTTGTTAAGGTATGATATCCTGGGTTCTGTCCTTGTCACCATGAAGCTAAAAGATTGCCATTTGAGCAAGGTCTTCTTCATCACCCCTCTCTAAGACTGATGCCTTCATCCCTCTTTAATTGCACCCTTGGCAGTTCCCCGAGGCTGGTCCAGCTAGCCATCTGTTACAGAATGCAAACCTGTGCTATCAGCTTTCTTCATTGAGAAAGTCTTACAGGAAAGGGCTAGGGTGGGGTGATGATTCTGTAGTGAAGGACTCACGTTACAAGAACGAAGACCAACGTTTGATCTTTAGCACCCATGTTAAACAATAGAGCCAGGAGTAGTGGTGAGGCAGAGAAAGGCAGATTCATTGCCTCCCTGGCCAGCCAGTCTAGTCTAGCTGAGTTCCAAGGCCAGTGACAGATCCTGTTTCAAGAAACCAAGGTGGACAGTGCCTAAAAAATGGCCTCTACATGTACTCACATACACGTGCACATAAACATGTCTAAGTATAAACAATATTATCTGAACTAAACTGCTTATTTGATACCATAACTGATAGACTCCAGGGAACCAGTGACTTCTTCATACTAACTGATTGCAAGCTATGGCTTGTCAGTAGCCTAAGACCATGTGTCCACTAGCACTGTTCTAAAATTAGTTTTCTTTACTGCCTGTGTTTGAAATGCCATCTCTGGGAGGGAGTCTGTGGACAGTGTGTCCCTGTTCCTCAGAGGGACTAAAGGCTATCACTTAGTACCCTGCTGTTCACAGTAACAATCAGATCACATAGGAAGTTCTAAAGTGTGGATGCATGGTGTCCCTGACATCTTTGCTATGACAAGTCCTTTGCTTCAATGAGATCGTGGTGTGCATCTTTAGAAAACAGTGTCTAAGGGTATACATATTTAAAAATACCTTTATGAGGGCTGGAGAGATGACACAGCACTTATAAACACTTGATGAACAGTTCTTCCAGAGGACTGAATTTAGTCCCCATACCCAAAGTGGGCTGCTGACAGCCGTCTGGAGCTCCAGGGCATGTGATGTCCTCTGTATCCCTGTGGACACTCACATGTGTGCCACATGCACAGAGATACACACAGATAAATAAAAATAAGACAAATCTTTCAAAGAGTTTCATGTATTCTAGTAGAATTATACTACTCAATGCTCAAGACCCTGGGTTTGATTACAACTCTCAAAAAAGTGTCTTCTGACATGGGCAAGTCACCCATCCTTCCGTACCCTGTCAGCTGCCTCTTTCTCAGGGTCCACACTTTTCTCAGACACAGAAGCACCTTGCATTTCATTCTCTTTACTTTGACATAGTGATTGGAGGCACTGCAGAAGTCTTCATTGTTGAGGATTAGGTGTGTGGCGAATGGGGGTGTGTGACAAGGTTTACCTGAGCAATGTTCCACGCTTTAGAACTTCCTATGTGATCTGGTTGTTATGAACAGCAGGGTACTAAGTGATAGCCATGGCCCCTCTGAGGAACAGGGACAGGCTGTCCACAGACTCCCTCCTAGAGCTGACATCTCAGACATAGGCAATAATTACAAAACTGTAATTTTAGAATGTATGCGGCAGTACCACTGGACACATGGTCTTAGGCCACTGACGATGGGCCTGAAATACTTTTTAATAAAACGTTCTAGGCTGTTAATAAACATGCTGGCCTTCAAAGATCTTTTTTCCTTGCCTCCATTCCAAAGCCAGAAAGTACTGGAGAGAAGGATTCTGGACCTGCCTTCAAACCTGCCCCTTGGTTTCTGACTGAGTTGGGTATATGATACGTTTTTAATTGCCGTGACAAAAATCTCGGACAGAGGCAACTTAATGGAGGAGGTCTTGACTTTGATCACAGATGCTAGTCTACTATGGTTCCTAGGATAGTGTTGCTTGTGCGGCACACTGAGAGCTTTCAGCATGGCTCTCGTCCATCTTGGTGGATCCGGAAGCAAGGCCAGGCTAAGCTGGAAAGCTTACCCTTGAAGCCAGTATAGCTAGCTAAGCCTGGTGTCCCAAAGGCTCCATGTCTACATGGTACCATTTGTAAAACGGGGCTCCTAACACATGAGCCTGTGGAGGGGTTTCACCCTGAAACCACAGTAGCAGCAAAGGCTGAAAATGCTGGGCTCCCAGGAGTCTGCTGAGCCTTTTGGCAAGAAACAGTTGGAGCCAGTTGTCAGCGGGGACCTGGGTGCTGCCAAAGTGCCCAGTCTCTGCCTACATTAGGAGAAAATATGTGGTCTGTGCTATGGAGCCTTCCGCTGGCAGGTTCCTGGCTTCAAGGATGGGTGATAGCCACCTATAGTGATAGAAGACAGGTGTGGCGTACAGAGATGCCTTGCCTCTTGTTCTGGGGTTAGAGCCTAGGGTCTGTCACTCGGTGTTATTTTCTAAGCCAGTGTTTTGGATATTCTCTGGTGATCTGTAAGCTGCTTGCCTCTTATTTGGCCTGGATTCCTCTGTAAAGTAGTTTCCAGCCACTGGAGTAATGCTGCTATGTGGCACTCTATTGATCAGAGTTTGGCATGCAGATCAGCAGGGACTTAGCATACTGATATCTACATGGTACCTGTGTATAGGTGGGCGAATGAGTGACTCCCAAAACCTAGTAGTTCAGCTAACAGATAGATGTTATGTGACCACTTCCTGGAGAACATAAGATTCAGAGCCTGACAGGGAGACTGAGAGCAAACATGACTGGAAAAAGAGTCAGACTGGTGGTAGAACAACTTCTGTAAATCCAGTAGGCCCTGTGCTGACCAAGACTGTGGCTTTTATATTAGAGCTCGTTGGCTTTAGATAGTTGTTTTCTTCTTCTTCTTCTTCTTCTTCTTCTTCTTCTTCTTCTTCTTCTTCTTCTTCTTCTTCTTCTCTCTCTCTCTCTCTCTCTCTCTCTCTCTCTCTCTCTCTCTCTCTCTCTCTCTGTGTGTGTGTATGTGAGAGAGCGAGAGCGAGCACACTATGCATGGTGCATATGTGGAGGTCAGAGGACAGCCTGTGGGCGTAGGTTCTGTGCTTTCACATGAGTTTTCAGGGATGGAACTTGGGTTTTTAGGCTTGGTGGAAAGTGCGTGCCTTTGCCTGCCGAGTCCCCTTGCGGGCCCCTCTCCCCTCTCCAAGCTTTTCATATTTGAGATGTAGCTCCACGTGAGCATATAGTGTCTCAGTTTCTCTAGTAGATCTGAGCATGCTCAGCAAGGGTTTCCATTACCCACTAGGAGACCTCATACATGTTACAAGTTACTTCTGTTCTCTCATTCCACTGATTCTGGTACCCATCAGTGTGCTTCCTGCCTGTCGATTGGCCTGTTGGGAGCATTTAGTGCAACAGAATAAAGTACGTTGGCATTTTGTTTCTGTCACTTATGATGACACTTTTTGTTTCATTCAAGTAATAGTGTGTATAAGAATGCCATTCTTGCCGGGCGGTGGTGGCACATGCCTTTAATCCCAGCACTTGGGAGGCAGAGGCAGGTGGATTTCTGAGTTGGAGGCCAGCCTGGTCTACATAGTGAGTTCTAGGACAGCCATCGAAACCCTGTTTCGAAAATCAAAAAAAAAAGAAAAAAAAAAGAATGCCATTCCTTTTTATAGTGGAGTAGTTAATATTCCATTGTGTGGAATCTTTTTAGAGGATTTTGAGCCCATACTTTTTCATGAGAAAAAGAGGTAGGAAGAGGTTGATAGGTCAGTGTGAAATTACTGTTAGAAGGAAGCACAGTGCCAACAGGTGAAACAGATACTTCTGGGCCATTTGGAAAAGCTACAACAAAAGAATGTGGGTTTTTAAAAAAAATATTTATTTATTTTACACACCATATCTTTTCTTCCCTCTTGTCCAACCTGGCCTCCCTCCTGCCCCCATCCACCCTCCTACTGCTCCATGGAGGGATGGTGTGGGACCCGAGTTCATGTGTCAATGTATCACATAGTACATCATTAATCTGTACTGTTTTTAATGTGTGAGTTAAGAAATAAATTTTAATCAGTATCCCTATACTGGCACACACCTCAGCACTCAGGAGGCAGAGGCTAGCCTGCTCTATATAGTGAGTTCCAGGACAGCCAGGGCTACATAGTAGGCACATGTCTAAAAAAAGTTTAAAAAAAAAAAAAAAAAGAAAGAATAATCTACGAGGCTAATGTTCCAGGCTTCTTGAAAGAGCTACCATCTGGGACTGTTCATATGATAGCGTGTTGATGGGCTTTGGAGCACCGCCTCCCTCCTTGAATAATTTTTCTCAAAGTTCCTTGGGTTTGCTGGCTGGCTAGTGGCAGGTATAGCAGAAAACAGGTCTCCTTGCTGGTTGCATCAGACCCAGGCTTCCAGGAAGATATAATCCTTGGCAGCATGGCTCAGGGGAACTGGGCAAGTGTGTAAGGTGGAATAAACTCAGCCTCTTGGGTGATGCAGTAGAATTTGCACCCAGCACTTGGCTTGGTTGTACCTCATAGGTGTGTCAACTCTATATGGGGAGCAGAGCCCATACTCAGCCACAGAACTGATGTGTTCTGAGTGAATAGGTTCTGGTTTTATAGCCCACTGCCTTCTAGAAGTGATTGAAATGGCATTGATGTGCATGACTGCTTGTGCATGACTGCTTGTGTATGACTGCTTCTGCTTGGGTTTTGTCCAGGGGAAAGCCTTTGGTGGCTCCAGGATCAGGGCTTGTCATCTGTCCTATATATATGGTTTTCTGGATTGCTTATCCCATTTGTGTTCCAGAGGACCGACCCCCCCCACACACCCCCCCAAGGGGCCCTGTGGCTGCCCACTAGATTACACCAGGGAGGCTCCCATCTCAGAATTAGAGGAGGGATGTGCAGACCCACCAATCTGTCATGTGCCATGTGATATGGGGACTTTCTGGCTTTTGTTTTGTTTTTGAGACTGAGTCTCTCATAGCCCAGACTGGCCTTGAATTCCCTCTGTAGGAATGACTTGGCATTTCTGATCCTCCTGGTTCCTCCTCTCCAGTGTTGGGACTACAGACATTCACCACCGTACCTGCCTCATGTACTACTGGGGGTGAGCTCAGAGCTTCATGTATGCGAGGAGAGCCCTCCACCAATTGAGCTGTATTTTTGTACGTTTGGGAGTGGACCCCAGCGTTACCTGCATACCAAGAATACTTACATAGTGGCCAGGTGTTTGAAAAGCTGATCATCCATCTTTCTGGTCCATTCTTTACGATGCAGGAGTCCTGCTTCTGTACCTGCCCCTGCCCCTTTCCTATCTCCCTTGGGCTTTTGCCATTTTCAACCCTGTAGAGGGGGTTTGTCTTGATTGAATCCTCACCCCTTCCAGGGGTGGTGCAGCTGTGGCTCCTCCACCATTCAACACTTTGCTCTGTTTGCAGGTGGCCCTGTCAACCTTTGCTGTCTTTGTGACTGTGGATGAGAGAAATATCCTAGATGCAAAGAAAGCCTTTGTGTCCCTAGCCCTGTTCAATATCTTGCGCTTCCCACTCAACATCCTGCCCATGGTTATCAGCAGCATTGTGCAGGTGTGTATCAGACAGAGGGGGCCAAGAGGGTACCATAGGGGCTCTCAGAATCCTACCACGGTCAGCAGCAGCATCCTGCAGGGGTGTGGGGGACAGTGGGAACCAGGATTGGATGTGGGAGCTGTTGTCATTTTCTCATGGTCATTAGCAACATTGTATAGGCATGTGGGTGGCAAGGAAGCAGGAGGGGACATGTGCACTCCAGCCCATGGAATCCACAGATTTCTCAGTGCCATTTGGACCCAAGCTGCCCCACTGGTTTATTTGTGCAGCCTTGACCATGCTTTTCCAAATTGCTCATGCTGCTGTGTCCTAGAGAACTCAGTAGAGCCCTATGCGTGGATCCACTTACTGGATCCACTACCCCAGCATGGCTCCTCTCTCAGCAGTAAGGGCTCACTTGATTCTACTCTGAGAAAGAAACACATTTTCCTTCTTGGCACAGAATGTCTGGCTTTGTAGCCAAGGTTGGCCTAAAACTCCAGCCCAGATGGGAGATACGGACTTCACAGCAATACTTCCCTTTTAATCTCAAAGAATCTTTCTGGAATATTCTATGTTCCTCTGGCCTCTCTAAGCTGGTGTTTTGAAAAACACAGATCTTGGCCTACTTTTTCAATTTCATATTTTGCTGATGGGTCCTGATGTGCTTGTTGAAAACTGAGGACCTCTCTCCATCCCTCCTTCCTACTTTCATTCTTTCTCTACTGAAGGAATTTTTTTTTAAGCTAACCCAGACCCTTTGCCCATATGTACTGCTGCATGTATTGTCGTTCCATAATTAGGACCCAGAACCCAGTAATTTGTTGAGGTCAAACTCAGTCTGCCAGTGCAGAGGTGGCTACCTTCCAAATCCCATTGTAGGAGGAAGCCCCTACCTTTCATGTAGTGATTCCTGTGGACATCGAGTTTTATTCTAAGGCTGCACCAGGCTCAGTGTGGCAGGTGGCCCAGATGCTATCCAGGTGACACACCCTGTGCTTCTTCCCCAGGCCAGCGTGTCCCTCAAGCGTCTCAGGATTTTTCTGTCTCATGAGGAGCTGGAGCCAGACAGCATTGAGCGGAGGTCGATCAAGAGTGGTGGGTGCCTGTCTTCTGCCCACTTTGGCTCCTTATCCTGTCCTCCCCAGAGCTTGACTCTGCCCAGCTTGCCTAAAAGACCCAGGGTCCCACCTCTGCAGAGAGGGCAGAAATGGGGTTCCCGATTTTTGTTGTTCCCTCCATGCTCCTGCAGTGTGAGTGACACTTTGGGCTTTTCAGCCCAGGCCTTGGTTCTGCCCTGGTGGGGGATCGCCCAGTTTCTGTTCCTGCCTAATTCCGAGCACTCAGCTTCATTTTTCTCATCTGGATCATGGGAGTAAAAGTGCCTTTAATTGAATTGTTTTTAATTGATTGATCGATAATTTACTGTTGGGGATTGAACACAGGACTTCACATAGCTAGGTAAGTGCTCTACTCCTGAGCTACAGCCTCGGCTCACATTTTACTTTTTGAGACATGGTCTATGTTGCTCAGGCTGGTCAAACTTGGGGTCTTCAGTCTCCTAAATAACTGGGAGTTCAGGGCTGTGCTACCAGGCCTAGCCAGCCATCCTATGGATTTTTATCACTGGGTTTATTTCTTAGACTAGTTGATCCTTCTGACTGGCCCCTGAGCTGGGGTCTTGTATGGGAGTCTAGGCAGTTTGCCGTCACTGTTATTGGCACCAGGAGAGTTAAGCCTTTTCTGGCATGGGTGTTTAGTTAAAATACGACCACTGTATCATGACCCTTGGAGCAGGATCAGGGTCAACAAACTTGCCTGAGGTCCCCAGAAGGGAAGTTCTTGACTAAGATTTCTTGATCACCTGCTCTCCTGCCAGCCTTTGTTCTCAGGCCTCTGTGTGCATGTGCTTCCTACTGTAGTGGTCTAGTGTGGTAGCTCCAGGACAGTCTTGGCTCACAGGAGGGAAGAGATCCAGAGAGACTGTCCAGCTGGGAAGTGGTAGTCCTGGGGCTCAAACCGACACCTTTTGGCTCAGAGCCCAGAAAACAGAATTGATGACAGTACCTGGCTATTGGTGATGAGGTGCCAATGTATGTAGTACCAGGAGTCTTGTGGGCCGTTGTAGGGTGTGAGTGGTGACGTGCGAGTCACAGGTCTGCTGTTCTGTGAGGGTAGTAGCTGCTCTCCGCCGCCCTTACCAGGTTATCACACTGGCGCCCCTTGGGGTTCACAGTCCTTGTTGAGGACAGCTTTATGACTGTGGGTGGTGAGTAGTGCCCCTGGCATCTCCCTATGTCTCATAGTAGTCATCCCATTGTGACAATAAAAATGATCTTTAGGAACTTTCAAGTGTCCACTAGGAGGACAGTTGTTCCTTTCTGAGAACTACAGCCCAAGCAAATGCTGGGACTGTTTTCCATGGTTTTCTGTTGTCCATGGTTTGCTGGTCTGTATGGGACCAGCAAAGTAGACTCCAGACCCAGAGCTCCTACGGCCAAGCTGTACACAGTTCTCTGCAAGTGCCACTGAGCCACTGGTCCTGAGCAGTGCTTCTGTTGCTGAAGTGTGTAACCACTTTGCAGCCCGGCCTGTCATGTTCCCCTAAAGCTCAGGCTGCTGCCGCTCACCCGTGGACTGCAGCAGCTTCCGGCCAGTTCTTTGGAGTGACATGCCTAGCTTCCTCTTTTGTGAGGATACAGGCTCTGCTTAGCGTGCACCTTGGTTTGAACCTTACCACAGTGAGAAACAAGCCTTTTCCTCCTGGGGGAGCTGTGGTTAATTTCATTTAGCTACTAACCTCCTTGCTATGGCCTATCACTCTCTGAAAGTGTTTCTGGCAGCTAATTAAGGGACTTAAAAATTAGAGGCAGAAGCAAAAGTGCAGCCAGGGGAGAGAAATGGAGGCGGGTAGCATCCTCAGGAATCTGGGCCTTGTAATGTGGGCACTGGCCAAATGCCTCCCCTCCCCCACCTTTCTGCAGCACGTCCTGTTTCCTAGTAGCCTTCCAGTGGATGCTGGTTGATTGTCATGGAAGCAATAGAAACATTGATCTGCTAGGAGGGAGGTAGGCAGGGTGGAGTGGCTAAGGGAGGGGAGCAGGAAGGGAAGATGTCTTAGGATCCAAGAGCTGAGGGAAAAGACCCTGGTGGAGAGAGGTTTCCATGAGGCTGCAACTTTTTCTCCTTGACCTTGGCTCATACTCAGCCTTTCCAGCCTGAGAAATGGGAAGGTGTCCCCAAGCACTGAGTGACCAGCGAGGTTCTTCAGCCTCAGTAGTGGGCCAGAGTAGGGCATCTGCACATGGTGCACCTGTTGACTCCTGACATGTTGTCCCTTATGTTTTCCAGGCGAAGGGAATAGCATCACTGTGAAGAATGCAACCTTCACTTGGGCCAGGGGTGAACCTCCCACACTGAATGGGTAAGCCTGGGAGGTGGGCACACTGACACTGGCTCTAAATACTCTTCACCTCTGTGACCCCAACTTTTGCCTTTCTGAGCCTCAGTTTACCCATCTGGAATAAGGTCCAGTCACAACTGCTTAGGTTGTTGTGAGGAGCAGCTCAGAAGGTGCTTGGTATAGGTGTCCCTTCTGATTGTGACAGGAAGTCATGTTCCTGGGCCACAAGGGGAGTTTGGGGTTTGGGGCAGTGAGAAAGTCTGTTTTCAGGTAAAGCATGACCCAGGGTCTCAGGGGCCTGTAGAGCTCTGCTGTCACTGGGACTGGACTGGTGCCAATCTCCTTAAGGAATCCAAAACACAAGGCCAGTGGAACCTTTTTGGAACCACATTTGTTATGTGTGCCCCTAAGCAGTTGACATGGCAACTTGCCTGCTGTATTTTATCAGGCACAGTACAGACTGTTCAGAGAAAGGAGTCTCTCCCTTTCTGCTTCCACTAACTACTCAGAGTGTAAAGGCCTTTCTTAGGGCTAACTTAAATCCTGCCTCCTTTATTTGTAATGCTTTTCTCTTTCCTGTGCCAATACTCCACTGCCCACATCTTTCTGGCATCAGGATTCCTGGTCCTTTGATTTGCCACTTTGAATCTCCAGTCTTTTCTGTTTATCCTTTGACTCCCCTTAGCCTATAAGAATATCTTGGATATTCTTATATCCCTAGAAGAAGGGAGGAACTGCTTCCCTGGGTGTTCTGCGTAGGGTGGTCCCATGGCATTGCTCCTCACAAATGCAGCACAAAAGACTCAACAGCAATGAGTGTTTCAGGGGCTAGCGAGGGGACTCAATAATTAAAGATCCGAATGTGGTCCTTAGAATCCCTGTGACAAAAGCTAGGCATGGTGACACCGTGTAATCCCAGCATTGGGGAAACAGAAACAGGAAGATTCCTGGGGCTCAGTAGCCTGTTAGGTGAGTTCTAGGCCAGTGACAGACCTTGTCTTAAAAAAAAAAAAAAAGATGGATGGTACCTGAGAAATGACACCTGAGTTTTCTCTCTACCTTGCACTCCTATGTGCATACACAGAAGAATCAAACAGTTGATCCATATAGTTAGCCAGCTTTGAAACCAGTACCCAAGGAAGGGACCTTGCTTGCGAGCCTGGGATGCCCATGTGGCTGGCTGGTCTGGGCACGGAGACCAGTGTTCTGAGCTGTCAGCTGCAGAAGCAGCAGTGTTACAAGCCACTGATGACAAGCCACTGTGGCTGTAGAGCCTACAGCTCTATTTCTTCTTCTTCTTCTTCTTCTTCTTCTTCTTCTTCTTCTTCTTCTTCTTCTTCTTCTTCTTCTTCTTCTTCTCCTTCTCCTTCTCCTTCTCCTTCTCCTTCTCCTTCTCCTTCTCCTTCTCCTTCTCCTTCTCCTTCTCCTTCTCCTTCTCCTTCTCCTTCTCCTTCTCCTTCTCCTTCCTTCTTTCTTCCTTCTTTCTTCCTTCTTTCTTCCTTCTTTCTTCCTTCTTTCTTCCTTCTTTCTTTCTTCTTTCTTTCTTCTTTCTTTCTTCTTTCTTTCTTCTTTCTTTCTTCTTTCTTTCTTCTTTCTTTCTTCTTTCTTTCTTCTTTCTTTCTTCTTCTTCCTTCTTCTTCCTTCTTCTTCCTTCTTCTTCCTTCTTCTTCCTTCTTCTTCCTTCTTCTTCCTTCTTCTTCCTTCTTCTTCCTTCTTCTTCCTTCTTCTTCCTTCTTCTTCCTTCTTCTTCCTTCTTCTTCCTTCTTCTTCCTTCTTCTTCCTTCTTCTTCCTTCTTCTTCCTTCTTCTTCCTTCTTCTTCCTTCTTCTTCCTTCTTCTTCCTTCTTCTTCCTTCTTCTTCCTTCTTCTTCCTTCTTCTTCCTTCTTCTTCCTTCTTCTTCCTTCTTCTTCCTTCTTCTTCCTTCTTCTTCCTTCTTCTTCCTTCTTCTTCCTTCTTCTTCCTTCTTCTTCCTTCTTCTTCCTTCTTCTTCCTTCTTCTTCCTTCTTCTTCCTTCTTCTTCCTTCTTCTTCCTTCTTCTTCCTTCTTCTTCCTTCTTTCTTCTTCTTCTTCTTCTTCCTTCTTCTTCTTCTTTCTTCTTCTTCCTTCTTCTTCCTTCTTCCTCCTTCTTTCTTCTTCTTTCTTCTTCTTTTTCTCCTTCCTCCTTCTTCCTCCTTCTTCCTCCTTCCTTCTTCCTTCCTTCTTCCTTCCTCCTCCTCCTCCTCCTCCTCCTCCTCCTCCTCCTCCTCCTCCTCCTCCTCCTCCTTCTTCTTCTTCTTCTTCTTCTTCTTCTTCTTCTTCTTCTTCTTCTTCTTTCTTCTTCTTTCCTCCTCCTCCTCCTCCTCCTTCTTCTTTTCTTCTTCTTCTTCTTTTCTTCTTCTTCCTTTATTTTTTTTGAGATAGAGCCTTACTGTTCCATGTTGACTAGCTTGTAACTCATGCAGACCATGCTGGCCTCGAACTTACACAGATCCACCAGCCTCTGTCACCTGTCTCCTAAGTGGTGAGATTGAAGGTGTGCACCAGCACTTCTGTTCGTTAGCAGGCCATTGCAAAGCTGAGCATGGTGGTGTACACCTGTAATCTCAGCATTTGGGATGCAGAGGCAGGAGGAGCGGGAGTGGTGGATCAATCTTGCTTACATAGTGAGTTGGCAGCTAGCATGGGCTATTGTGAGACCTTACCTGGGATGGGGGTGGAAGGTTCTGGGGAGATGGCTTAGTCAATAGAGTGATTGCTGTGCAAGAAGAGGATCTGGATGTAGTAGTATGTGCTTCAGATCCGTGGAACTTACTGCCTAACCATCCTGGTATATTTGAAAAACTCTAGGTTAGTATAGACCTTGTCTCAAGAAAACTACAAGGCAGACAGACCCTGAGGATTAGTGTTGACCTCTGGCCACCCCAAGTATACACACATGTACACAAACATAAAGACAACAGTTGATAAGGCCATTCTGGAACTCAGCTCTGGTCTCTCTGCGCAGCCCCTCAGTGTTTTGAATCTTTTTCCAGACCTGGCCTGTTACCCTGGTCTTCTGTCTTCTGAATTTTCTCAGCCAAGTTGTCACTGGGGACAAAGTGTTGTGGTGTCAGATAGGCGAATACCCTCTATCAGTTCTCTTGGGTGACATGTAGCAAGCCCCTGGGCTCTGTGTTGCCTGGGCTTTGTAATACATTTACATTGGGCCCCTGAGGCCATGGCCCTCCTTGCCCCACACTCTTGGAGGTCTTCAGGTGTTGACCAGCACACCCTTGGCAGGGAGGGTATAGGACATTGTGTTATTTCAGGCTCCTCATTGTGTCCTTGCAGCATCACCTTCTCCATTCCTGAAGGAGCCCTTGTGGCCGTGGTGGGCCAGGTAGGCTGCGGGAAGTCATCTCTGCTGTCAGCCCTGCTGGCTGAGATGGACAAGGTGGAGGGACATGTGACTCTCAAGGTAGGATGGGGACCAGGATGGGGAGAGATGGTCTGGGAGGAAGGCTCAGCCCAGTGTCTCTTACAAACTGTCAAAAGAAGCAGCCATCTCGGCTCATCTAGGAAAGCAAGGTTTCAGTGACAGCCACTTCTTTCTTTGCTCAGTGCCTTGGCCAGTGTGACATGTGATAGCTGCTCAGTCAACAGGCCGTGAATGCTTAGATGTACTGCCGAGGAGTGCTTGTTCATGGCTCTTGCCTTCCTTCTGAATTTGTTTTATTTCACTTCACATGATCTCCAGCCCCAACCATTTTCCTGTTTTCCTGGCTGAATAATACACGAGGGTGTGTGTGTGTGTGTGCGTGTGCGTGTGCGTGTGCGTGTGTTGAAAGCAGAAAGGGCTGTTTGAGGGAGGAAGAAACCAAGAAAGGGAGAGGCACAATGGTGAATATGACCAAAATACAATGATGTATCTGCCTGAAAATGTCGGACAGAGGGAAGGAGGGGTAAAGACTCTGGAGGATCTCCCAGCATCCTGTCAGGGAAGGCTCCCCCAACCCCCGCTCTCACTTCATCCTGTGGTCTCTGGATAGAACCTTCTGGCTTCTTCTTTCTTTTGAATCTTGTAAATAGGGCATAACTTCAGTACTGATTGATGTGGCTGGAATAATCTCAGAACCTGGTGTAAGAAACACATTTTAAATCTTTAGTGTTACTTGAATTCTTAATACGGGCCTGGAGGGAAAGCGTGTGGCTTTAGCAATTCAAGGCCCAGCATGCTCTGAGCTGAGCTAAACTTTCTGTGAGTTGACGGCTGCTGTGAAAATGAGTCTCTTGGGACTTTTCTACAAGTGCTTTATTCCCTTGGAGGCCTTTGCCTGCTATGTAAATAAGATCCAGAGTATCACCAGCAGCCTCTGGAGCAGCTGGGGATAAAAAAACACAATACAACCCCAGCTATTTTGCTTGAGCCAGCTTGTGCCAGATGTGTTTGCCTGTACCTGCCTGTCATCTGCATCCCCTTCCCCTGAGAACTCGAGTGTGGGGATGTGGTCTTACGTCACTGTTTGATTTCAATCCAGATCTTCCCCTTGCTGGTTCAGTGCTCTTTGGAAGTAAGTGAGCAGCATCTGGGTCCAGGCAGATAGCTGCTGCTTCTGGATGTGCTCGCTTGTTTCTTCCAACATGCCCAAGGTTGACAAAGGGAAATTGTTTGTCATTAGATCCATGCTGCAGTCTGTTTCATAGTTCCTGGGTTCCTGCCATCCCAGGCACTGGTGCCCTGTGTCCAAGAACTATTTATAGCTGGTGATTTCAGAAAGTATATTGAAAGTGTTAGTTTTCCCCAGTGTCTTGGTAGACATGGCCTATGGCTGAGTATTTTTTGAGCTGTACAATTGAGGGGTCCTGACACTTGAGGCTCATAGAAACTGGAATGTTTAAATAGCAATTTGGTCTTTTTTTTTTCTGAGATTTTAGATACAGATTTAGGTCATTGATTTCTATTCCTGTAGTTTAGAATCCTTTGTGACTTTCTATCACCTTTTTTTTTTTTGATAAAGGTGGGCATGACACTAGCCATGTGTGAACTAATCCCTGACACCTGCTTTCCTGCTGTCCTGCTGTCCCATGAGTTGTCCTTGACCAGTCAAGCTGGCCTTTCTGTCCCTTAAAGGAGTTGGATTCTTTTGTTCCTTGTCTGTTGTTCCAGTGGATCAGTGCCCTCCTTTCTTCTTATCCTGGCTGTGTGTGTTTTGGGAAGTTGGTTCTTTTCACAGGCAGGTGTCTGCTGTTGTCTTTTTATCAAGTCTGTCTGTCTTTTCCACTGCCTGCCACACAGGGCTCCGTGGCCTACGTGCCCCAGCAGGCCTGGATTCAGAATGACTCTCTCCGAGAGAACATACTGTTTGGGCACCCCCTGCAGGAAAATTACTACAAGGCAGTTATGGAAGCCTGTGCCCTTCTTCCAGATTTGGAAATCCTGCCCAGTGGGGACCGCACAGAGATCGGTGAGAAGGTGAGTGTGACATGGGTACAGCTGGCAGCATCAGCTGCTGCTGTGTGACAAACTTTGTTGGGACCGCCTGTGAGTGGATTGTCAGGGACCTGCTGTCTCTAGCCTGTGGCTAAGCTCCTTTTGCCATGCTATGTAAGTCTGGCCAGGGTATCCACCATATGGCTCTTGGTGCTGTGGTCTTAGTTGAGGTGTCAGTCGCCATCTAAGTGGGAGCCTCTCACGTGGTGATGTAGAGTAAGAGAATAAAAGCCAAAGGTATGCTGTGCTTTGCCACATACTGTGCCACCCGCAGGACAAGACAAGGTCACAGTGTACCTAGGGGATGTGCATACGAGTGATGATGGGGACTGATGATGGGGACGGCTCTAGACTAGCTGGTACCCACTTCTCTCTGCTGCCATACTAACATTTTTAACCTAAGTCATCTGCATGGTAGCTCATGAGAGGGGTTTGCTCTGATCCCTAATGCACTGCTGAGGAAAGGGAGGCTCAGGGAGGCCAGCAGACTTGCCTGATGCCGAGTCCCAGGGAAAGAGATTCTTAAGTCCCTCCTGTCCCCTGTTCTGCTGCCACTTTGGAAGAGGGACGAGACTCCCAGCCCATTTGCTGTGGGGCAAGTGATTGTCTTGTGTGTGTGCTGGAAGTGCAGCCACCTCCAGTGTCAGGGACCTCTTGGGAGAGCTGAGTTTGTCTGTTCCTAGTCTCCAGCCAAGGATCTTCTCCCCAGCTTGCTTATTTGATGCATGGTGTCTTTACTTGGCATGGACCTGGAGATCCTTTGGGTTGCCTAGGACCCTTGTTTAAATAGGTTGGAGGTGCCAAGCAAACCGAAGGGTCTAAGTATTATGTGGGATCCAAGGCAGGATTGCCAGGGTCTTCGAAACAGGCTGGGGGTTGGTTGGCAGCCTGCTTATCAGCCTTTCCCGTTTTGTTAATGCTGGGATCTCGCACTTGGAGATACCTGACTGTCCCCTTCTAGTCTCAGTGCCAGAGTTTGAAGGGAGTCAAGGGTTGACTGATTTTGTCTACTTCAGTTCAATATGCAGGGACTAAAGGGATCTTCTTTAACTGGGCCTATCATCCCAGAATGCAGGAAGCTGAGGCAGGAGAATAGGTAACCAGCAAGATCCCATCTCAAAATAACATACTAAAAATGGATAGCAATGTGGCTTAATGGTAGAATACTTGTTTAGTATGGGCAAAGGCCCCGAGCCCCATCCCTAGCTCTGCCTATATATGTGTCTATGTATATCATATGTATATGTATATCATATGTATATGTATATTATATGTATATGTATATGTATATATGGGAGCTGGCTACTAGGATCAGTCTTGGCACAGATTGGGTCAGTTTACTCAGTAGGTGTCACTGGGCATTTGAGCTGTACATGGCCACAGTGTTGGTCCCTCATTGTTGGAAGTTGGTTGCTGCTGCTCAGTGCTGAACCCTTCCTCTGTGAGTGAAGTGCCCTGGGTGCCGCCAGCTTCACTCTGTGACTTTAATAGGAATGGTAGCTCATGGTGAAGCTCACCACAGAACACTTAACAGCAACAGTAGGTGTGTCAGCTACTGCCTAATAATATAATAGGTATACAAATAATACTATCTTTGTCATCCACACTGTGTCTTCTATAGACTCTTCTATAGGCTGATGAGTTTTAAGATACCATTAGCTGCCGCTTCCTCCTCTTTCTGTGGCACTACAGACCCCGGGACAGGCTGGGCTCATGTTCTGTAACTGAGCTGCACCCGCAGCCCTTCTTTTACTTTTCAGTTGAGATGTTGCCCAGGCTCACTTTGAACTTGCCGTCTTCCTGCCTCCTCAGGCTCTGAGCAGCTGGACTGATAGACGTGCCAGCAGGCCTGACTGTCTACTTCCCTCCCCTGAGTATGTGCTGGGGGCCAGGTGCCCCAGTCAGCAGCTCTTCTGTCCCCATTCTTGTTTTGTATGGTTCTGGGGTCCTGGGGATCCCAAGAAACCCACTCTTCCCACTGTCTTCCTAGGGTGTGAACCTGTCAGGGGGCCAGAAGCAGCGTGTGAGCCTGGCCCGGGCTGTGTACTCTAACTCTGACATCTACCTCTTTGATGACCCCCTCTCGGCTGTGGATGCACATGTTGGGAAGCACATCTTTGAGAAGGTGGTTGGTCCCATGGGCCTACTGAAGAACAAGGTATTCTCCCAGGGCCAGGACTTCAGTTGATTGACAGTGTGGCCTTGGACAAGTCTTTGATCCTTGGGCTTGCTTTCATGCGTCCTCTGTGTGTGTGTGTGTGTGTGTGTGTGTGTGTGTGTGTGTGTGTGTTAGCCCAGCACTGAGGAGGCTGAGATGGAAGAGTTAGGCTAGCCTGGCCTATACAGCAAGAACTTACCTTAAAAGACAAGGGCTTGGGATGCAGCCTTGTGGTAGGGTGCCTGCCTAGTGTGCAGAGGCTTTGAATTTAGTCCCCAGTACTGCAAACACACAATGGGCTCTAATGCAGGTAGTGTGGTGGCCTTACTATCCCCTCGTCCACACTCTTGGTAGTTTCTGTCTCCCTCTTAGAGGTTCCTCCCCAAATAGTCTTCTCAACTCTGCATTAGCATTCTCTCTACACTGTCTTCCCCTATCCCAATACTACTTCCATGCCTGTGGTTCATTTTGTCTTTATCCCTGGAGACCAGGCAGGCCTCTGCTCTCTTTGTCCCCTGCTGCTCCTGCCTGATACAGGGTGGGTCCTGTGGAGAGAGTGAGAGAGGGTGTGGGGGGTGGGGTGGGGGGAAGGGAGGGAGAGAGGAGGAGGGAGAGAGGGAATATATGAATGGGTGTGCGTGTGCCCACAGCCTTTGGACCTGAACCATGCCCTGAGATACTCCTAATCTCAACGGTGCTGTGACAGTGTCTCCTCCATGGTGCTGATGGGGCCAGGTCTATGTTTTACCCATAGACACGGATCCTGGTCACCCATGGTATCAGCTACCTGCCCCAAGTGGATGTCATCATTGTCATGAGTGGCGGCAAGATCTCAGAGATGGGTTCTTATCAGGAGCTGCTAGACCGGGATGGGGCCTTCGCTGAGTTCCTGCGCACCTATGCCAACGCTGAGCAGGACCTGGCCTCGGAGGATGACAGTAAGAATGGCAGGGAACTACAGGAGCTGGCTCTGATCATCATAGCTGCTTATGGGAGGGTCTTACCTGGGCTCTAGGGGTGCAATTCATGAGGGTATTGGGTAGGAGCACATTGGGCTTCTGGAGACCAATAGGTCAGTTTAACCTTGCAGGTCAGGTAGAGAGGGTTCTCGGCACTTGGCACCCAGGTTCACAGGGTCAGGTTTTGGTTTTATGACCTCAAGATGAGTCTCCATTCTTACTGTGAAGTACTTTCTCTTGTGGGCTTTTGGTTCTTCAGTGGCTAAAATGTGGATAAAAATATATTTTGTCTATTCGTAAGAGGGCTGAGTACTAGTGACAGCCATGGTGTAGCTTAGGATGCACGAGGCTCACAGGAGATGGCCTAATGCGGAGTGTGAACGCTCATGGTGGGCATGTTCTTCAGAGCTTTGTGGCCTGGAGCCCTTCCTTTAGACTGTCTGACCCGTGTCTGTCTCTACCCTCACCTCTACCCACATAGAACAATGTGACAGCAGGGCTACCTGGCATGTGCTGGCCATTAGTGTAGTCTTGGGCATCTGGGATGTCCTGAGTGTTTGATAGCCATAGCTGTACTGCCCCTTTGACACAGAACACCACAGATCAGACCATTGCAGCCACCTCACCTACTGTCCTGGGGTTCTGCTGTTGGCCTGAATTTTAGGTGCTAGTTGAATCTGTCCCTGCAGACCTTGTTGCTGGGGGACTTAGGAAGCAAATGCCGGGCTCCAGCAGCCTGGGTCCCTCCGTCAGTGGCTGGTGAGTTAGGGACCATTATGCAGCCTTCTCAGGTAGCCTCTTATTCTATTAGTCACACAGGCTTTCTCAGAGGACCCTCTGGTTACCTGTGTCTTGGGAGCAGTAGCTTCAGTTGACATGCACGGAGATGATGCCAGCCAGCGTCTGCTTTGCAGCCCACAGGGATGCCCCTTTGATCTGGGCATCCTGCTTTAGTTACAGCTATTGTAAAATGTCTGAAACTTGTTTGACAGCTTCCCACCTAGCTATTACCTCTCTGGGACCTGTCTGTTTTCCCACATGTCCCCAGACAGATCTCAGGTAGATGGCCCTCAGATGGAGCTACAGGGCCACTCCCATTGTACAGTTTCCCAGAAGTAAAACTCTCATCAAAGTCAATGAATGGAGATCCTGCAAATAGCAGCCTACAGTCTCAAGACTGGCCTGTGAGCTTGGTGTCACTAAGAAAAAGCTGTTTGCTGGCCACTCACCTGGCCATGTGAGCATGTATGGAACACCTACTGTATATGAAGTACTTATGCTTCCTTAGCCCATATTGTATACCCTCTATTGAAAGCAATTCCTATGTCAGAGCTTTGAGCCTGGGAGTTGGCTATAGAGTGTGGGCTGTGCTGTGCTCAGGCCTCTCTGTTTATCTTCACATCTCTCACTTCTCCATCCATCCGATCTTCCTGCCAGAGCTGGGATTATAGGCATGCACCACCATGCCTGGCTCACAGCCACGTTTTTGTGGAGAAAGGAGTGAAGTGGGAGTTGTGCTGCCTGGCTGAAGTGTGACGCATCTTGGGTTTAGTAATCTTTCTGAAGATCCCGTCTCAGACATTGTAATAGTCTCTGGGGGTGAGGTCTTTATATGGCATTTATAAGGGGAAACACACAGTTTAGGTTTGGTGACAAAATAACATGACACCCCCTCCCCCCCGGGTTGACCTTAAAATGTAGAAGCAGAAGGATTCATCAGACCACGGATTCAGCATAGGCATTGGGAGCCTAAGGAGATGCTAGGCATGGGGAGGAGGCAACCCAGAGACGCTGTAGGCACACGCAAAGGCTTCAGGACCAGCTTGTTTTAAGAAATGAACAGGAGGCTACAGTGGTAGCTACTGAATCAGGGTAGGAGATAGGAAGTGAGACAGTGAGGGGCTCACCCAGTAGGGCCTTGAAGGAGTCGGTTTGAATTTCATTCTAAATTTAGTAGGGAACTCTTCCTACTTATTTTTTGTTTTAAGTGTATGTATGTGTGTGTGAATATGAATAGACTGTGCAGTTGCCTGCGGAGACCAGAGGGAGTCAGATCCTCTGGTCATAGACAGTTGTGAGCTGACGTGTAGGTGCTGAGAATCAAATCCTGGGCCTCGGCAAGATCAGCAAGTACTCTTAACCACCAAGCCACCAAGTGGCCAAGTGGGGAAACTCTTGAATCCTTGAATGTCAGAGAAGAAACATCTGTCTAAGGACACAAAGTGGCTGGCCGCAGGGCAGGTCTCACGTTTGGTCTCTTGTTAGGGGATTGGGACTCATTTCCATGGCAGCATTAGGGTATTACCAGTGGCTCCTTGAAGTTTTTTCCTCCCCAGTAGGGGACAGGACTGCTGGAGGTTGAGGAAGGGTCTCACTTTGTAGTCTTGGATGGCTTGGAACTTCCCCTGTAGATCAGGTGGACCTTAAATTAAAACAAAACAAAATGAAACAAACCACCTTCAAAGTGGTAGGATTAAAGACATATTCCACTATGCCTTGCATATCATAGTGGTTTTTAATAGATGTCATATTAAGATGCCAGGATTACAACCTCTAATCACAGCACTTGAGGCGAAGGCAGGTAGATTACTGGGAGTTTAAGAAAAAAAGCTTTATTGAACTGTAATTCAGTACCAACCTTATGTCCCCATTGGATTTGTGTCAACTGGTGTTTGTTAACATCCTGTCTTGTAGCCACAGTGATTAACTTTAGAACATTCTGGTCACTTCAAAGGAAAACCAAGAGTCCGCATCCCTTGGCAGGCACTCCTGGACTCATATCCAGTCTTCTCTGATCTTTTCATGCCTGCACTATGAAAAGTTCATGTTTTCTGGCTGAGTCAAACCTTACATTCTCAAGGCTTGTCTGCATTGCAGCCATACCTCCTTCCAAGGCTGCGCAATTTGTCATTGTACTGCAGTGTATACTTAGAGCTTGCTCATCTAGGGAGGTGGGGGCAGGGATTGCTTCTGCTTGTTGACTGTTGCTAATTATTGTTCTGCTCTCTAGTGTTCCGAAAGAAAAGCTACAGTTCTGCAATCCCAGCAGCTGGGAGGCTGACGGAGGGCTCTGAGTTTAAGTAGTGTGTGCTGGAGACATAGTGAGGCTGTGTCTGAGGAGGAGGGGCTACGTCTTATTTTTTGCCTGTGTGATGGCCTGCATTCTTGCTAGCCTTCCTATCTGGTTGGAATGAGTTTTCTTCCACATGTTCATGTCCTTGTGGTTGCAAAGGTCTGCCCTAAGTCTGGTCTATTTGTTCTCAGGCAGAATTGTCCTTATCTCTTAGCTCAAGTGATGGATTGTGGGCAGTCTTCTGTTACTGTACTTCACTTCACCCTCCCCCCCCTCTCTCTTTCTCTCTTTCTCTCGCTCTCTCTCCCTCTCTCCCTCTCTCCCTCCTTCCCTCCCTCCCTCCCTCCCTCCCTCCCTCCCTCCCTCCCTCCTTCCTTCCTTCCTTCCTTCCTTTTCTTTCTTCCTTTTCTTCCCTTCCCCCTTCTTCCCCCTTCTTCTCCCTCCCTCCCTCCCTTCCTTCCTAGATTTATTTATTTATTTGTTTATTATATGTAACTGCACTGTAGCTGTCTTCAGATACTCCAGAAAAGGGTGTCAGATTTCATTATGGATGGTTGTGATCCACCATGTGGTTGCTGGATTTGAACTCAGGACTTTTGGGAGAGCAGTCAGTGCTCTTACCCGCTGAGCCATCTCACCAGCTCTCACTTCACCATTTCTAACTTGATGTGTAAGGGTATTCCTGAAATCCTGTTTGTGAAGGAAGTCTGTCTGTCTCTCGTCTTGTCCCCAAACCCAACCGTGAGGGTCCTTTGTACACATCATGGAGGACTGTGTGTTTTTTAGTTGCCTTTTTTAATATTAAAAAAAATAGTTCTGTGTTTAGTGTGTGCGTGCGCACACATGTATGTATGTGTAACACTTAGAGGACAAATTTTAGGGATTCAAACTCAGGTCTTCAGGCTTGGCAGCAAGCACTTTTATTCACTAAACCCTCTCCTTGACCCCAGTTTCTTATTTTCTATGAATGTCACTTTGTTTGGCAGTGAAAATACCTCATTCCTAGTCCAATGGTGGGTTCATTTCCCCAGTTCAGCTACCCAGCCTCCTGCTAGGTGTGATGTGGACTTGTCTCTGTCTTACCCAGCCCAGGCAGGAGGATTGCAGGTTTGCAGACAGCCTAGGCTCCTGTTTCTTGCCCTCTAAGCAGCAGATGCAGAAAGCTCCCTGTGTAGGGCACAGTTCCCTCAGCAGCTGCCTGTCTTCCTCACACCTGGAGAGGTTGGGAATGACGCTGGGGGTGCTGAAATTGTACAGGTCTGATTTGGGGGGAAAATGAGGAATCCACTAAGGGGCAATTGAGCTGTCCCCTCAAAGGAGGCTAGTCCACTGAACTCAGGAGGACTTCTGAAGCCTTCTTGAGTACAGGAACTATTGGTGACTCTTTGGTGCCTGCTCGAGGATGGCAGGTGAGCACAGCCAAGCAGTACCTGTGGTGTAG
The DNA here is from genome assembly GCF_000001635.26 of Mus musculus. NCBI lineage: Eukaryota > Metazoa > Chordata > Mammalia > Rodentia > Muridae > Mus > Mus musculus. The sequence continues at coordinate 14,453,119 of NC_000082.6, forward strand.
GAGGGGCCAGTGCCTGGCTTGTAGAGTCAGTGACCTTAACAGTGCTAGGAGAGACTCCAGGGATGTTTTGTGACTTTTCATGTGTTAATGTGTTCATTTAAAAAATACTGGTAAAGGACTGGGGTGGTAGTTCAGTGGACAAGCAAGCGTATTTGCTCCAATGAGATCTGAGTTAGACTCCCCATTGCCACTTGTGTGTCTGTCAGAGATCCCTGTGCAAATAGAGCTATAAAAACATCTGACCAGAAGAGCCAAGCTTGTTTGCCCATTTCCCTCAGGTTTTGCAGCAAACATTGTACATAGACTCTGAGGGCAAGATGCGGCTGCTGTGGCTCCTAGAGGCATTGGAGAGTCAGTTCCACTTCCTCACTGGTTGTCACTTGTCAGTCATATACATCTCTCATCAGCTGTATTGAATAGTGCCCCTTTCCAGTGTTGTCCTGGTATACCAGGAGCTGGGAGTAGAATGGCAGATAAAACCCAGTGTGTATTCTAGACTCTGGCAGGAGAGACAGACTAAATTACAAAGAATGTCATGGTGCTACCTGCATCTGTGAGGGAGACTGAGGGACAGAGAGCAGCACCCAGAGAAAAGGTCCTGAGGAGGTGTCCAGGACACATCTGAGCTGAGTGGTTTTATCTGACCTTTGTGTTGATCTGCATGCAGCTGGCCCAGTGGAAGGGTTTGTGGGTGAAGGATTCATCCACCTCCTACTGTCACTCCTTCCTGAGCCTGTAATCTGTCATCTTTCCCCGACTGCAGCACTTTCCAGGCCCATCCCCCCAACAGTGTGGGGATGGAACTCAGGGCTTTCTTTGCTTGTGCCAAGCCAATGCTCTGAGCTACACCTGCTCTCCTTTTTCTTTTACTGCCCAAGCTGGAGACCAAATCCAGACCCTGGTGCAGGTTGGGCAAATCTGTAACTGAACTGTAACCCCAGCTCTTCCTTTCCTTTTCATGTTGAGATGTTGTCCAGGCTTGACTTGAACTTGCCATCCTCTTGACTCAGTTTCCAGAGTAGTTGGAACTGTAACTCTGTGCACCAAGCCCAGGTGGGATGGTGATGCTGAAGCCCAGTTTACCTATTCAGTCTCCCAGGTGAGTTAAGTAGGAACACAAAGAAGGCACAGTTCTCCGAATCTCATGACAGTGGAGTGGTCCTGAGGAAGATCATTAGCATCTGGGCTATGGTGCTGGGCTGTAGGCTTCTGAGACAGTCACTGTTGCTAGTGCTCGGTGGGAATCTGGGATGGACAAATTTCATCTTAAGGTTTTGTGGTGACTCTGGGATGTATTTCCAGATCCAGGCTTGCTTAAGTGACCCTGGCCAGCATACTGCTCAGAGGTCATGGTGGGAAATGCTGGGTACACAGCAGAACGATAGGGAAAAAGACAGGGTTCAAAGCTGTTTAATATATTTCTGGGCATGAAGGATGATGCAGGTGACGTTGGGAGTAGAGGAGGAATGTTATGGTTTGTATATGCCCTGTCCAGGAAGTGCCACTATCAGAGGGTGTGGTCCTGTTGGAGTAGGTGTGTCACTGTGGGTGTGGGCAACGAGCCCCTCATCCTAGCTGTCTGGAAGCCAGTATTCTGCTAGCAGCCTTCAGATGAAGATGTAGAGCTCTCAGCTCCTCCTGTACCATGCCTGCCTGGATACTGCCATGCTCCCACCTTGATGATAATGGACTGAACTTCTGAACCTGTAAGCCAGCCCCAATTAAATGTTGTCCTTATAAGAGTTGCCTTGGTCATGGTGTCTGTTCACAGCAGTAAAACTCTAACTAAGACAAGGGGTGTGCTGCAGCAAAATCTGATAGCTGTACTGCGGCCCCCACTTTCTCTTATATGTAGCAGTGTGGGGTTGAGGTTCAGACCAAGGGCTCTTAGACAGGCAACAAAACCTACTCAACCTATTTTAAACAAAGAGTTGTATAGCTAACCAGTCAGTCAGAGACCTAGAGATGGAGTGGAACTGAGGCCTCTAGGCAGAGCCTGCTAGGGCAGAGGAATGGAGTGGTCCTTGGTCTTATGACCACTGACGGTCATAAGGTCATAAGGGTCTCGAGAGAGGGATTCTGGCAAGCACTGCCTAGGCAAGGGAACACTGGGTAACAGGAGAGGTGAGCAAGATCTCAGATTCCTTCTTGCACAATTGAGCCCCAAGAAGATCCAGGTGTACCATCAACCCTTGGACACCTGGTAGGTGGAGAAGGAGCCACTACAGAAGTTCTTTTGGAGCCACTGAGGCAGGGGCAGGAAGAATAGGGAGTGTACTATCCATGATTGTGCATGCTTATGTCTGGGAAGTCTTGCTTATTATCTTTTAGCCTAGTAACATGGCTGTTTTGGGGTTTGTGGCTTTTTTTTTTCTTTTTTCTTTTTTTTGTTTTTCGAGACAGGGTTTCTCTGTGTAGCCCTGGCTGTCCTGGAACTCACTCTGTAGACCAGGCTGGCCTCGAACTCAGAAATCCGCCTGCCTCTGCCTCCCAAGTGCTGGGATTAAAGGCGTGCGCCAAGCCGCAGTGGCTGGGTTATGGAGATAAAAGTGAGTGAGTGAGGCACTGCCTTAAAAGTGTGAGGACCTGATTCAGATCCCCAGGACCCATGTAAAACATCAGGTGTGTGTGTGCTTATAAACTCAGCACTAGACAAGTGGAGGTAGGCAGGTCCTGGGTCTCACTGACCCCAGGATGGGGGTGTCCCTGTCTCAGAATTCAAATTGGACAGGACCCAAGAAACAGCGAGTGCTGAGATGTTGTAACCTCTGTCCATGTGCATACACATAGAAATGTCTTGGTGTATTCTTAAAATTATTTTATTGGGTTCTAAAACCTCTACCTTCCAACCCTTATTTTACCCTAATTTCTTCCAACCCCTCAACATTAGGTAGGAGAGAAAGAGGGTCTAGACTTCTATAGGCTACTTCCTGCTGATTAGGAGCAACTTCAATCTTCGACACAATATCCAGTAGTTTTACAAACCAGCAATTTAGCAATCCACCAATAGCAAACATAACTGCAGTGGGGCAGGTGTGTGTGTGTGGCAGTGATGACAAGAGCAATTGCTGCCTTCTTATGAGCCCCTCCTACCCCTCTTGGAGCTCTAGCATTTATTCCCTCTCCAGAGCCCCCAGAATTAAACTATTTGCATCTGGTAAAAATTATGCCCCTCCTAGAGCACAAGTCAGTCATAGTTATGGCTGTAGACAAACTGAAGCAGCCCCATGTTCCACACCTGGGGTTAAAACAAAAATGTATTTGTAGAACATAACTGGGTTTTAAAAGAAGCCAAACCTCTTACTACAGACATGTCAGCTCATAAGATAACATACTAAAATACAGACACTGATCTTCAAACATTTGTGCTTACAAGACAGCATACTAAAGAAAACATAGACACCGATGTTCATGGTCTTGTTTAAAGGAGTGAGTCTTATCCCAGCCAGGTCTAGAATTACCTGGAACACATTTACAGATGTTCATACAAGCAGAACCTCGTGATGTCACCTCGGCCTCGGCTTCATAGGAGGTCAGCAGCATTCCCATTTAGAGGCTTTTGCATTTCCTCAGGGCACACAGCTAAGTGAAAGCTCAGTCCCACAGTCCTGGATTCTTGACTGCAGGAACTGAATCTCTGTAAGGATCCAGGCAGGATCCTGCTGTATCTGCTCATTTACAGAGCCACTCCCACCTCAGAGTGACTCTTTGTTACCTAAGACTAACTCAGCTTGGAGCCCTACCCCATCCCAACAACTATCCTGGGACCCTCATCCCTCTAGCTCTCAGGACTGTCATGAGGGAACCTGGCTCTGCATTTGGTGTTGGTCTGTGTGTCATTCTTTTTGAGTCCCCAGCTGTTATTTGTGAGCAGCCTTTGTCTTGCGCGTGCACACGAGCGCACACACACACACACATATATTCTCTCTCTCTCTCTCCTGCTGCAGTCCTGGATACCTTAATTGTCTCTGTCTTCTTCTGTTAATATGAAAGAATGGAGGAGACAGTGTAGGGTGGGAATCCAGATTAGTGGCTGTTGAGCAGGAGGCACAGTGGTGCCCCTAATCGCCATCAAGTGACATTTAGTTCTGATCTTGTTGACACCTAGTAGATCCTTCTGGGATTAGGTCTAGCAGCTGATTCCCATGTGGTCTCACCAGTTGTTCAAACATCAAAACCCTCTTACTGGAGACATGGGTGTTGTATCAGGCCTGCTTCCTCAGACTCTGGGCATCGCCGTTGTAATTGGAGGGTGTGAGCTCTGGCACTAAGGGCCTCTGGGCCTTTGCCTATGGTGGATGCCATTGTCACAATGGTTGACATTTGTTTGTTTTTGAGACAGGGTCTCAACATGTAACCCAGGCTGGTTTTTAACTTTGAATCTTCCCTTTTCCTGTGACAGCCTGACATCACATGGGAGCAGAGTTGGTGTTAAGCGGTTACTGGGTGCTTAGAGTCCAGTGCTCTTCCCGCCTCTCCTCCCTGCCTTGGCTCCAGCATCTCCCCCAGGAACCTGAACTTGCTTATGGGTGATTGTATTTCACCCATGGCTCCTGGTGCTGCCTGCCCCAGCTAAACAGTCAGTAGAACTTTTCACCTTCCTGGAGTCCTGAGGTTTAGGTGGATCTCAGCACAATACAATTGTCTTCCCAAGCTCCCTGGTAGCCAGAGTCGCAGTTGTCTCTTGTAGAAGTGACTGGGTTCCTGGCCTTTTTTGTTCTTGCCCAGCTCTTGATGCCACATTCTTCCCTCTGCCTGTCTTCTGTCAGGTGTCAGTGGTTCAGGGAAGGAGTCAAAGCCGGTGGAAAATGGGATGCTGGTGACAGACACCGTAGGAAAGCACCTGCAGAGGTAAGCATTATGTATGTGTGTGTGTGTGTATGTGTGTGTGTGCCCAGCCCTGAGTTGCTCCTGCCCGGCCCTGAGTTGCTCCTTCTTGGATCTGTGGGATCCGAGAAGGGACTGGTGGCCTTTCACTCTACCACCATAGCTCCCAGGAATTTGGAATTCCTGTCTATTCTGCCTGCCTCATCATCCTTCGAGAGCCTTCCCAGGAAGGACCAGCACTGACCTATAACTCATTCAGGCCTGCCCTTGAATTGTATGTTCCTGCTTCTGAAACTTGCCCTCCACCCCCATATGATTTGTGTCTTTCTTCAGGTAGCTGATACAGGGTTTGACATGTTGGGTTTTGTGAGCTGGCACATGATCACAGACAGTCACACTAATGGTGATACTGCTTTGGGAACTAGGCACATTTGTAGGCCTACAGTCTCCTGGGCTCTAGCTTGCTGCTAGCCTGTTCCGATCCACATCAGACAGACAGAGGCTTACCAGTTCTGCAGCTCTAGAGATGCCCAGTGCTGAGCCAGTGACCCTAAGCTTTATCTATGCTGCTTTCAGAAGACTGCTTTGGTTTAGTTTGAGGGTTTTTTTTTTTTTGTTTTTTGTTTTTTTTTTGTTTTTTTTTTTGTTTTTTGTTTTTGTTTTTGTTTTTGTTTTTGAGGCAGGGTCTTATGTATCCTAAGCTGGCCTTGGACTGAATAGATAGCTAAGGATGAATTTGAATGCCCGGTCCTCGATCCTCTTGCTTCTATCTTCTTGATGCTAGGATTACAGGTGTGGTGCCGCTATGCCTACTTTATCCAGTGCTAGAGTTGAACCTAGAGCTTCATGCATTCTACCAACTGAGCTACATCTACAGCTCCCAAATAATTTCTTTACATGAAAGATTTTTCTGTTTCCTCTTCACACGCACCACAGCAGCTCTCATTCGTGACATACACATCCCTGTCCCTGGAAACACAGGAGCACAGCTATGTGTGAGCTCGCACTCCCTAAGGTTCTTTGACTGGCTCCCTACTCTCCTTGGTAACAGGCATCTCAGCAACTCGTCTTCCCACAGTGGGGATACCAGCCAGCAACACAGCAGCATAGCCGAACTGCAGAAGGCTGGAGCTAAGGAGGAGACGTGGAAGCTAATGGAAGCAGACAAGGCCCAGACAGGGCAGGTGAGTGAGGCACAGTGCACAATGATTTGCTTGGTGTGTGTATCTCACAGCAAGCCTCTCAGAGCCCAGGGTCACAGACACTAAGTGACTTTTGCTGGAGTTGGGATCTGAGCTGCTGAATCCATGTTGGTACTTGAGTCTCATGTCTACCTGACTGTGAGCAGCCCGGACTATTGAATGAGACCATCCAGGTCACAAGGCAGCTGCAACCACTCGTGCATTTTTGTCACCTCCCTAAATGTATTGTGCTCTCTCACACCTCAGGGCCTTTACACCTGGAAGGTTAGCCCTTCCCTTTTTGTTTTCCATTCACAGCTGGTAAACTCTACAACATCACTTCCTCAGGGCAACCTCCCGGGACCTACTCACCTGGGCACTTGCATGGGTTCTGTGCCTCTTATGGACCTTACATATTTCAGTGGGTGATTGATGACAGGGCATTAGCCTGTTCAGGTGCTTGACTGGAAGCTCTGTGGGAGGCAGAAAACCTGGCTTTGCCACTGCTGGCTGATATCATTAACTAATGGAGTGATAGGCTCTTGAGGGTCTGGGAACAGGAGGGAGGGCCGGGCTGTGAGGAGTCACGAAGGAATAGCTAACCTTATGCTAATATTCTATGGGTCCTAGGTGCAGCTGTCAGTGTACTGGAACTACATGAAGGCCATTGGCCTCTTCATCACCTTCTTGAGTATCTTCCTTTTCCTGTGCAACCATGTATCTGCACTGGCCTCTAACTATTGGCTGAGCCTCTGGACAGATGACCCCCCTGTTGTCAATGGGACTCAGGCGAACAGGAATTTTCGGCTGAGTGTCTATGGGGCCTTGGGCATCTTGCAAGGTGTGTCTGAGATGGTTTCATTCTTAATTTCATAACTGACTTTCCAAGTCCTCAGAGAATTTACATCCCCAAACTGAGCCAGACTGATCCCATTAAAAGGTAGACCCTGAAATGATTGCTGAATTCAGACCCACCCTCTATCTCTCCCAGTCCTCTCTTCAAAGAGCCCCACAGCTCAAGCCACATGGCTAATTACTGGTTGAGCTGGCATTAAATGAAACAGCCCAGAGTATTTGATCTTGTTGAAGGTCTGTGCACTCATAAGACTGGTTTGTATACACGTCCTTTCCCTATCCTTGATTCACTGGTGCGGGCAGTGAGTCTGTTCACTTTGTGTGCTTCTCCTGTATCTAGCATGCTGCTGGGGAAGGACTTAGTACTGACTGTACGCTCAGAGCTGAGTATCACTGTCCCCATTTTACAGATGAGATAACATGGGAGGGCCAGATGACAAGGTTGGCAGCACCAGTTCCAGAGCTGGTGGAAGAGGCTCAAATAGAAGTCCCAGAAAGAATTCTGTGGACTGTGGACTGTGGAATGCGGGCTGTTTGGAGGGACTACAGATGTTTCCTGGTCTCTGAGGTAGCTTGGGAACAAGCCCTCAGATCAGGTGTGATGCCTTGAGTTTCTCTATAACACCCCCATTCCCCACAGAGCCAGGATCTGCTGCAGCCTTTATAGTGTAGTTGAGAAAAAAACAAAGAACAGAGAGGATATGGCATTTTCCCAGGTTCACATAGCATCAGCATCTGCTATTAGAGCTATGTTGCCTGGTACAGTAACTGCTAGCCATGGGAAATGATTTGAATTTTAGTTCATTAGAATTAAAGGAAAATTCAGTTTTTCAAAAGTTCCAGCACTGTCACTGGCTGTGACAGCCTTCAGATCACTCTCCTACATCTTACACTTACATCTCTATTGCTATCCTAGGTGCAGCAATATTTGGCTACTCCATGGCTGTGTCCATCGGGGGCATCTTTGCCTCCCGTCGCTTGCACCTGGACCTGCTATACAATGTTCTGCGATCACCCATGAGTTTCTTTGAGCGTACACCCAGTGGGAACCTAGTGAACCGATTCTCCAAGGAGCTGGACACAGTGGACTCCATGATCCCGCAGGTCATCAAGATGTTCATGGGTTCACTCTTCAGTGTCATTGGAGCTGTCATCATCATCCTACTGGCCACGCCCATTGCCGCAGTCATCATCCCACCCTTGGGTCTGGTTTACTTCTTTGTGCAGGTGAGCCTCAGACTGGTGAGAATGTGACCATGGCACTCAGCTCTGCTCTTGTGTGTTGTGAATACTTAAGTGGGCTGCTTTTAGCTTGCAGTAGCTAGGTGTGCTCACTTTCATCACTGTTACTCTTTTGAGCTGTATATTAAGGGGAAAGCTCACAGCTCTCAAGGCAGTTGTTACTAGACTGAATTACTAAATTCTTCAGTGGTGACATGAAAAACAGCAGCCTCATCAGGAGGGTGGATGTTGATGCTCACAGCAGATTAGGATGCAGCTCGTTTTGAGACTGGTGTAGTCCCATGGGTCAGTCAACACCCTAGGTTATTCTTGCTGCCATTAACACCTTCCTTTTTGTTTAGCTCTGCTTTGCTGTCTTCACATAAATCTTCAATCTTTAAATTGGTCTCATGGTTCAAAATGCTTATCATATCTGTAATGTGTGTAGCTCTGATCCTGAGATTGACAGCAGGGACCTGTGGCCACTGGATCAGAATTGAAGTCCTCAAGTCATCAAGCACAGTTATGTGACCGTTGCTATTTGCAAGGGAGGGCAGGGGACATTCTGGTTTTCAGCTACCAGTTTCCATCAGGAGAAGGGCAGCTGTTCTGGTTCATGCCTTGTCTCCTCTGTAGAAACCACTCTTTCTTTGCCTATGTGTACTTTCTTGGGTCAATTCTGTGTAGATTACATACTCAGGTGACAGGTGAATGGGTAGAGACTCAGCTGGCAAGCCACCAGTGGGACCGGGGTGTGTGGTTTTGAGTCATGTGCTCAGAGCTTTAGCTGGAGCATAGTCATTCATAAGTTTGGGTGTTAAGGTTGTTGGGGAATAATGGCAATGTAAACACCTGCTGACCTCTGTTTGTCAGGGAGCTGAGGCAGGAGGATGGAGAGTTCAAAGCTACATAGCAAGACATTGTCTCAAAAACAAAACAAAAAATTAAAAATACCAAATAGTGAGTTTTTGTCACATAGGGTCTAGGGACCTTGGTACTGCCATCCCATACCTGGGCCCCATCACATTGCAGGTTAATGATCTTACCATAAAGAAAGATCAAATTGCTGGGCGTGGTGGTGCACGCCTTTAATCCCAGCACTCGGGAGGCAGAGACAGGCAGATTTCTGAGTTCGAGGCCAGCCTGGTCTACAAAGTGAGTTCCAGGACAGCCAGGGCTATACAAAGAAACCCTGTCTCGAAAAACCAAAAAAAAAAAAAAAAAAAAAATCAAATTGTAGGGAAAAAGTCCATTTCCTGGACTTCTCTGGTAGCTTCTTTAAACCATTGCCAGCTGTTTACTAGAATATCTTGACTGCATTTACCAAAATGTGGTAAATGGCCTCATGGCTGCCTGGAAAGCTTCCTGAAGTCTCTAGTTCAGAACAGGGACAGTGTAGCACTAGAAACTAGAAATGGTGTGACCTCAGGGCCCCATGGAGGAGTAATGTACTTACCTTACAAACATGAAGACCTGCATTTGATCCCTAGAGAAAGCCAAGCCTGGGCCATCCCGTTGCTGCCAAGCCCAGTGAACAAGCGAAACTCATGTGGTGGGAAATGAGAACTAGCTTCCTCAAACTGCCTCTGACCTCCATGCATGCTGTATAGCATAAATGTACCCTGCTCTGCCTTCCAAAATAAGTTAGTGTAAATTAAAAAAAAAAAAAATTAAAAAAAGGCAGGTAAAGTGTGTTAATCCCAGTGCTGGAGAGGCAGAGCAGAAAGATCCCTGTGGCTCATGAGCCAGACAGTCTAGCAATTCAGTGAGTTCTCGGTAAGTTCAGTGGGAGAGCCTGCCTCGGAAGCCAAGGTGGAAAAGGGATCAAGGAAGATACATCGATTCCTGGCCTCTACACACAGCAATGTGCGGACACAGAAATACATAGCTTGTGGCACAGTTGTGTATGTCAAAGAACAACATTGGTAGTGAATTCTCTCTTTCCATCTTGGGATGTGATTTAAGAATAAGGTTTATGTAGCAAGAGCTGAGCAGTCCCTACTTGCTGAGCAATCTCAGCCCTGTTTTTACAGTTACCAAAAAACAAACAAACAAACAAACAAACAAAAAACCCAAAAACCAAATGTATACTGACTGGCAGTTTGAATGAGATTGAGCCCCATTGGCTCAAATGTTTGCACACTTGGCTCCCAGTTGGTAGCACTATGTGGTTAGGGTTAGGAGGTATGGCCTTGCTGGAAGAAGGTACAAGACTTGAGGTTTTAAAAGCCACATGTGCCATTCCCAGTTTGTTCTCAAGTTTCATGCTTAGGGTTCAAGAATTGAGTTCTCAGCTGGTCTTGCCGCCAAGGTTGGTGCCTGTCCTGATTTCCTGATGTGATGAGGCACAAGGAAATAAGGGTCAGTCAATCTCTGAACATGCAAAATGGGATAGGAAAAGTTTACAAAGGTCTCAACTTTTATATACCATACAGGTGTGCTGGATAGTTTTATGTCAGCTTGACACAAGATGAAGTCACCTGAGAGGAGAAAACCTAAATTGAGAAAATGCCTCCTTAAAACGGGGCTGTGTGCAAGTCTGTGGGGCATTTTCTTACATAGTGATTGTTGGGGGAGGGCCTATTCCGTTATTGGTGGTGCCATCCCTGGGTTGGTGGTTCTGGGTTCTAAAAGAAAGCAAGCTATGCAAGCCATGGGAACAAGCTAGAAAGCAGCATCCCTCCATGTTCTCTGCATCAGTTCCCACCTCTAGGTTCCTGCTCTACTGGAGTTTCTGCCTTCATTGTCCCTCACCACCCCCCACCCCCCCAAACAGGGTTTCTCTGTACAGCTCTGACTGTCCTGGAATTTGCTCTGTAGACCAGACATCAGTCTGCCCCAGCCTCCTGAGTGCTGGGATTAAAGGCATGTGCCACCACTGCCCAGTGAGCCCTCACTGCTTTTAATGATGAACTGTTATATGGAACTGTGACTGAAAGAAACCCTTTCCGCCCCAAGTTGGTTTTTGTCATGGTGTTTCATCACAACAGTAGTTACCCTAATTAAGACAATAAGCAACTGACTGAAGCTAGGAACAGGAGAAGTGGCCCTCCCCAAGGAAGAGCACACCATTTGGTTGTCCAGTGCCAATGGGTCAGTCCTCAAAGCATGCATACAGGTAGCATTATTTGTACGCAAACAGGTTATATTTAGGAACACACACACATTTTTATGCATGCAATAATGATTAGTGAAAGAGGCCATGAATTTGAAGGAGAACAGGGATGGCCAAATGTACGGAGTGGCCATGCACGTGAGGCTGCTGACACAGGCAGCTGCACCTTCTGGTTTAGTGGAGTTAATGGATTTCATGCTTGTTGACATGTATGTGTGTGTGTGCTGTGTGCAGTGTGTACATGAAAACAGTGGGACTCACACTGAAGAACCCATGGCTCTTACCTGTTTTCCTCACAGCCCACTGTACAAAATAGCTTTAGTGTTGCTACAGTACAGAAGAAATAAAAGCTAAGACAGTACAATGACTTGGCCTGGTTTCTGGTTATAAAGCCTGTCTCTAAACCTGTCCTAGTGGGAGAGCAAAGCCCCAAGCATTTAGAGGACTTCTGAGAGTCCAGCCAGTCTGGAGATTAGTTTAGGTCCATCCTGATGCTTCTCAGCCATGGACCCAAAGAGGCCACTTGGCCTTGTTGTCTCCACCTAAACACAAGAAAGAGCATTGCTTGGGTTTATAGATGGCACACAGGACACACTAGTGTCACTGACATTACTGTATCTTCAGAGTTTTGGCCCCTGGAGGTTATGAGCCATGTTTAGCTTCTCTCAGTATACCCCAGGAGGATGAGATGAGGGATCAGCACTGATCATGTTTCTCTCCCACAGAGGTTCTATGTGGCTTCCTCAAGACAACTGAAGCGCCTGGAGTCTGTCAGCCGTTCCCCTGTGTACTCACACTTCAATGAGACCTTGCTGGGAGTCAGTGTCATCCGTGCTTTTGAGGAGCAGGAGCGCTTCATTCACCAGAGTGACCTGAAAGTAGATGAGAACCAGAAGGCCTACTACCCCAGCATTGTGGCCAACAGGTGGGTGTAGCGCTCAGTAGAGTAGAGGAAACTAGCTGAGTGCCTAGTCCCTCGGCTTCCATGGTGACACATGCCTGCAGAAGGATTACCATGAGTTTGAAGTGGCCTTGATTACTTAGCAAATTGCAGGCCAGCTAGGCTATAGAATGAGACCTTGTCTCCAAAATAAAGCAATCTAGGATCTGGAAAGATAGCTTGGTGGCTAAAATTGCTTACTGTGCAAGTATGAGAACCCATATTTGAGGTGCAGATGGGGGTGGTCTCAAGAGCTCAGTGCCCAACCTTGGAATAAGCACCTTGTTTCTTCTTCATGTTGAAGTTCATCTCTTGCCAAAGGACTAATTTTATTTATCATTATTTATTTATCATTATTATTGTTATTATTTTGTGGTTACTCTCAAAACCAGGGCTTTCTGCATGTCAGGCCAGTGATCCACCACTGAGCTCGGCCCCTGTCCCAAGATACTTATTTGCAAATAGCAGTGCCTTCTATAGTTTATGGCATCTTAGGAATCTCCAGGAAATTATTTTTTTATTTTAATGATTTCTTAAGAAAAAGTCAGTCTTCCTAAAGAAAAAAAAAATGAGGTTCCAGGATAAAGATTGTTTCTGGAGAATTTTATTTTAGTCCCTGGGCAAGCCAGACTCAGGAAGAGTTGTTGACTTCAAATCCCATGGGCCCTTGGTGTGCTCTTTTGCCTCCATCCAGTTCTCACATCCTGGATTCATAGTACCCACAAGGTCTTTCTCTAGAAGTGCTGCTCAGCTATCAGAAGGGCCCAGATCTGCCTATGAGCTTGAATCTAGGCACCTGGCTGTCTGATACATACCTATATATCTCCTTTATGTATCTCCATATAGGTGGCTTGCTGTGCGCCTTGAGTGTGTGGGCAACTGCATTGTGCTGTTTGCTGCCCTCTTTGCAGTCATCTCCCGGCACAGCCTCAGTGCTGGCTTGGTGGGCCTCTCTGTGTCTTACTCACTGCAGGTAAGTGGCTCTTTCTTCGGCTGAATGGTCTCCTCACGGCAACCCGATTTTGAGTTTCTGGACCTTGGCTTTGGGTACCTGCAGGGTGGGGAAAGGAGAGGGCTTTAATGGAGTTTAAAGGCATAGAGCCTGGTGCCAGCATGGGAATTCTGACACATGGCCTACAGTTTTTATCAATCAAAAGATTCTTGGTGACTTGATGCTTTCAAAACTATGAATTTCCCCCTGAGTACTGTGTTAGTTGCATCTTATGATGTTGGTGTTAGCGTAGAACTTAGCACAAGTCTCCTGATCCAGTCTCTGGAGCACTGGGGTTAATTATGGACATTAACCATCACATGGAAATCACCTGGTTCCAAAATATTTTTGTTTCCTGTATGGCTTCTCTGTCTACCTCTCCCTTCCCTGCCTTCCTTGTACAGGGTGCGCCACAGTGCACATGTGGCGGGCATAGAAGCCCTCTCAGCGTGGGCTCTCTTGCACATCACTGTTCTGGAGGTAGAACTCAGGGCACCTGCCCTGCTCAGCAAGTGATTTGCCCACAGAGTTGTCTCACAGGTCCTGAGTTCTTTCTGATAACTCGTGTGGACCATGTGTCACCTTGGAAGGTGTGATCCCTAAGAGGTACATAGTGTCCACTCTGGGTGATGGCTCTATGTGGCCTACTCATTTCTGTGTTTGTTTGAATGATATCATAATGCATAATTAATGAAAATGAAGCCACACTTCCCCTAAGAAGTGAGTTCATGGCTTTTTTCACTGGCAGATAACTGCATACTTGAACTGGCTGGTTCGAATGTCCTCGGAGATGGAGACCAACATTGTGGCAGTGGAGAGACTGAAGGAGTATTCTGAAACAGAGAAGGAGGTAAGACAGGACCTCAGCCTGGTCTCTTGGTTTTGACTTTTCAGACACCTCATGGATGTCCTCTACCTACTTGGAGGGTGAGCTAAGTGCCTTCCAGGACCTCTTGGGATTGATCTGTTTTAACTTGCTTAGAAATACCTTTGTTTTAGAGGAAGAAAATTGTCCACATGTCCTATTTTCTCCAAGATACCAAGTGTCCATATATGAGGTCCCAAGGTGCTGTCAGGGCCTGTGGCCTGTGTCACTTATTAAGTGACATCTCATGTCATTCTTTCCTTCAGTGATGTCACAGAGAAAGTCCTAATGCTGATTGTTGCTTGAGGCTCATGACCTTCTTATTAATGAAGATGGTTTCCTCACAACTGCCAAGTAAACTGCAACATCCTCTCTCACAGCCTTCAGCAGGCAACCTTTTCCTGCCAAAGCCTTCATAGGCAGCTCTTCCTGCCAAAACCTTCATAGACAACTCTTCTTGCCAAAGCTCTCTGCTATTTGCTCTGGAGGTTTACAGGGGCTCTTGTTATGGGGAATTAAACTGTAATTAAATTACATCTGTGTAGAAATTTTTCTCATACATTGAAGACTTAAGTAGAAATGTGATTAGGACTGTTGGAGGCTGGGGAGATGGTTCAGTGGGTAAATGTCTGAGGACTGAGTTTGGATCCCCAGAGTGTAGGATGGCAGCTTGCATTTGCTGATTCCTCTTATTCCTCTTGTGATCCAGGCTCCTTGGCAAATCCAGGAAACAGCTCCACCCAGCACCTGGCCCCATTCAGGCCGTGTAGAGTTCCGGGATTACTGCCTGAGGTATCGAGAAGACTTGGACTTGGTTCTCAAGCACATAAATGTCACCATTGAGGGTGGAGAAAAGGTGGGTGTGTACCGTCCCCCATCCTCACCCACTCATAGGCAATGGAGTAAAATAAAAGGTGGCTAGATGCCATCCTCCATTCCTGTTGTCTTAAGGTCTATCATGAATCCCCTTAAGCTGTTCACAGCTCCTCTATACAGCTGTGTCTAGATGATGTGCTACCTAGTGCCAAGAAAATGCTAGGAAAATAGCAGTACGTCGCTTAGGGATAAAAGCCTATGTATGGTATTACATGCAGATGCTAAACCTGTAAAAACAAACCAAACCAAGAAAAAAACAAACAAACAAAAAAAATCCAAAACCAAAACAACAACAGAAACCTAGTCATAGGCTCCATGACTAAAGGGACATCCCACCAAGCTTGATGGCTTGATTCTGAAGCTTGGTGGCCTGAATTTCATTCTCAGAATCCTGTTATCATTCACAGCTCATACTATGAGATTGAGGGACTTTTACTGGGTAGAATCATGGAAATAAAAGATGCTGAGTGTGTAAGTGTTTCTGCTTGGATGGGACAGTTTCCGGGACTCAGCAGCCCAGGAAACACACAGCTCTGAGAGGAAACCTCCTCAGTGGCAGGGCATCACGAGACATGGGGCCCAGGAACCTCAGAGCTCTGAGAGGGAGCCTCCTCAGCAGAGCATGGCCACTCCCAGGGGAAGGATCCCCAGCTGAGCCTAGGAGCTCAAGAGCCTCAGCCCTGCTCCTTCTCTTCATTGCTTCTTTTTTTTCTGGGCTTCTGTTGAGAGAGTCACACCAGGCAGAAAATCTCATGAATCAGATTAATTGAAGGGTCCAGGGTGTGGAGGGACAAATCCAAGGCTGTTGATCAAAGGGACAGTATTTAGATATTTATATAGGATTTCTGAGGGGGCGGAGCATCTCAGGGCAGACATTTCCCATTTCCAGAGTGAGGATTGGTGGGATTTCAAGTCCTGAGTGGGGGAGGATATATCAGGGAATTGTGAATTTCCTGCTCAGGGATTGATTTTTTTTTTTCACCCTCTTGCCCCCTGCGTTGGGACCATGGGTTAGGGTGGAAAGTCCTTCCTGGCTGCAGCCGGGTTTTGCTGAGGTACCGTCTCTGGGGGGCTGCTGGGGTGAGGGGTGCTGGAGAGGAGGTGTTGCTACTGTGGACAGCTCCTGCAGTGGTGTTTTACTAAAGATGTAGGCTGAGGCAGGAAAGAAGGTGTCTCCATCGTGAACAGTTCCTGAGGGGCAGTTCCTGCTGAGGTGGAAAAGGAGGTGCACCACCATGGAAAGCTTCTGTAGCTCCTGTGCCCTGTAGGCTGAGGAGACATTGTGGTGCTGCCATTTTGACAGGAACCGCCATTTTGGACAGCTTATGTGGGACATTTTACTGTGGTGACCCTTGGCTGGGGCAGGAAGGAGGGGCTTGCCGCAACTTTGATAGCTTTTGTGGCACAGTGATTTTTGTAATGTGCCGCTCAGGGACTACAGAATGTATTCAACAGGTGGCACCATGGACTGCTGAAGGACAAGGCCCATAAATCTGCAGATACGTTTTGGATAAACATTTACACGAACTATAAATACTAGAATGTCCATGATATTTCATATAATGGTCCCTTTGCTTTTCTTGGACAGTTAGAACGTGTAGAACATGTTCTACTCACAGACACCCTCCAGCTCATCCCAGTTTCTCCTATGTGGTTCACATGCCTGTGTGATCCCTTTAAGGCACTGCAGTTCGTAAACTCTAGAGTAGTAAGGGGAGGTTACCATCACTAGGGTGGGCGGACATAGGGACATAAGAAATTGTTGGGATTTTAGGACCTTCTTATGGTCCCAAGCTATTCCTGGAAGACATTCCAGACTATGACACATAGAATTTTCTCAGAAACTTGGTCAGGGATCACCCCAACCATTTGTATCGTGTCCATGTTGATTTGTTAAACTGTCCATCCACATGGATTAGAGTATTCTATTCCCGTGAGATAGTCTCTGAGTTTTTATGCGTTATGGGAATTCATGATTAGGATAACTGTTAGAGGGGGAGGGAGCCTATCTCAGGTTCTGATGTAAAATATAGAAAGAACTGTCACTGAAGATTGGGAATGTGAGTCATTGGCCAGTAACTGCAGTGCCCAGGTCATATCAAAGATGTTCAAGGGCTTTGCTGGGATCTGAGGGGTTATCATGGCTCAGTTCTAGCAGAGGAAAGAGGAAATGGGTGGGAAAGACCTCATTATTTTCTGACTATTGCAACTGAATTCAACTAAACATAATTCAACTAAAGATTCCTCTGTCTGCACCCCATCCCTTAGGGCGTTTTTCCTGACTTATAAAAAGACTTTAGCCTTTGGAAGCCTACAAAACAAAGGGCAGTTCTTTTCAACTGTTTGTTCAAAGTAGCTCTGAAGGTGGGTCCTGGAGAAGGATCAGCCAGATGACCTCACAGCTCTGACTCAGACACCTGCTGGGGGAAGACCGAGTCTACAGCATTCCTACCTCACCACAGCCCCTCTCTCTCCTGCAGGTGGGTATTGTAGGTCGTACGGGAGCTGGGAAATCATCTCTCACCCTGGGTTTGTTCCGGATCAATGAGTCTGCAGAAGGGGAGATCATCATTGATGGGGTCAACATCGCCAAGATCGGCCTGCACAACCTGCGCTTCAAGATCACCATCATTCCACAGGCGAGTGAGGCTGCTGGGTCCTGCACGCTGAAGCCACATGCTCTGCATCCATAGACTTAGCCAACTGGAGGTGGGGATGGTGTTTTTACATTCGTGTAGTTATTGAGAGGAGGGGAGCAGAACACATTTGAAGGTCAGAACCATCTGCAGGAGTTGTTTTTCTCCTTTTACATGTGGATTCTGAGAATCAAGTTCAGGCCGTCAGGCTTGGTGGGCTATGCCTGTAATCCTGGAGACCATGCCGTCAAGCTTGGTGGGATATGCCTGTAATCATGGAGACCGTGGCTAGGTTTTTTGCTTTTGTTTTTGTTTTTGCTTTTTCAGGTTTAGCGTCTGCATGTAATACCATTCGTAGATTTTCATCCCTAAATGAGGCACAGCTATTTTCCCAGCATTTTCTTGGTAGTATGTCATCTAGACATGGCTGTATACAGGAGCTGTGAGTAGGTTATGTAAGAATAACTCTACCATTCATACAAAGAACCAGAGCATCTGTGGGTTTTGGTAGTGGTAGGGGCTTGGTAAGCCACTGTCTCCTGCCAGTGTGCTAATCTCTGACTCGTCTGGAGCTAAGCCACAGATCGTTCTCTAAACGAATGCCTGTGGGTATCAGTTCCCTGGGCTTTGCTTAGCTTATGACTTTTCCTTAAGTTTCTCTGAGACTCTCCTCTGGAGGTGGGATTGAGTGTCTGATTCGTTCCTTTTCTGTTGCTCTGATGAAATAACACCACTAAAAGCAACAGAGGATTTGCATATTGAAACTTGGGAGAAATTTTGTAAAAATACTAATTTTAGTCTGGTTAACCCAGGGGTTTTCAGACATTTTCTGTTACAGAAATCCCACATAGTTCGTGCTTTGGAGGGACTCGGAAACCTCTTTCTGTTCTGGTGTCTAGAGCTCAGGCCTTGCATCTCTGAGCTTCCCTTGCTCAGGGTGGTCATCTGCTCTTAGTTACTTTTTTTTTTTTTAATCAAAATACCTAGTAGAATCAACCTCCTTGAAGAGAGGCTTATTTTGGTTCATAGTATCATAGGATTGCTGTCCTTCTTAGTGGGGAAAGCATGGTCACGCAGTAGGGTATGTGTGGTGATAGCTTCTCCGTGTCAAGAAACCAGGGAGTAGGGGCCCAGCCAGAATCAAAGCCAAGTGTAACCTTGAGAAGTTAGCAGCCTACTTGTTCCACCCAGGCTCCACCTCTTTGCATCCCAAAGTAACATCACCAACTGGGGAACAAGTGCTCAAAGCATCAGTGTGTGGGGAACCTCTCGATGTAAACTCTCATACGTGCCATGTGCTGTCCTTGCATAGGATCCTGTTTTGTTCTCGGGTTCCCTCCGCATGAACTTGGACCCTTTCAGTCAGTATTCTGATGAAGAAGTCTGGATGGCCCTGGAGCTTGCTCACCTAAAGGGCTTTGTGTCAGCTTTGCCTGACAAGCTGAACCATGAGTGTGCAGAAGGTGGAGAGAACCTGAGGTAAGGAGGCAAGCTTGAGCTGTGTGTGGGAAGATCCTACCCACTTGCCTTGGGCTAACTTCAGCTATCCATCATCAGGGAGACCAGCTCCCATCCTGCTTCAATGCTAGGGTGGTCAGCCAGTGGCTGTGTTGCTGATCTTGGCTGGGGCAGGGTTGGAGGGTGCAGCTGACAGTTGGCGGATCTACTTGTCCTCAGTGGGATCAATGCATGTGCTTTTTGTCCTCTAACAGACTAGCCCAAGCGTGTTGTCATGGTGACAGCAAATGTGTAAGAATGAACATTCTCAGTGTCCATTGCCGTGTCAAGCTCCTACTTGCCATTAGTTGGACAACATCCCATTGGCTAAGGCCAGGCACATAGCTGAGTCCAGCCATTGCTAAGGCCTCTGCAGCTCACTGAGATGGTGGATACTCAGCCCCCTTTGTTGTCTTTGTCACCCACACTGAACCGAGCCGATACTTTAAATATCACTTCTGAGCCTTTTGTTGGGAATGACCCTAAGCCTGTTTCCTGCTCACCAGGAAATAACCAGGTATAACATGATTGATTAGTAATAGCCATCATATGTATGGATATGGGGCATGGCCTTGTTCTTCTGCCAAAAGCCCACCCTGAGACTGTCTGCTAGCCTTCTCCCCCCGAAGCCTGGCTCAGCATCAGGGCAGTTTGAGCCACTCTCTCTGGGTTTTTTCTCCCTTCCTAGTGTGGGGCAGCGACAGCTTGTGTGCCTGGCCCGGGCTCTGCTGAGGAAGACAAAGATTCTAGTGTTGGACGAGGCTACCGCAGCTGTGGACCTAGAGACAGATAACCTTATCCAGTCCACCATCCGGACACAGTTTGAAGACTGTACTGTGCTCACGATTGCTCATCGGCTTAACACCATAATGGACTACACGCGGTGAGGTCCCCAGAGTGCCCTGTGGGCTTGCAGTGTTAATCCTGTATCCATCGATCCATCCATCCATCACCATCACTATGCTCAGGGGCAACCCCAATTGGTGTGACTCTTCTGTCATGGGAAAAACAGGTTATGAAACATATTTATATGCATGAGGTACCTGATTTGTGCTCCATATTACGCTGGACTCTGGGGTCCCCTGTCTAACAAGGCATAGGGGCCATATTAAGGACCAGAACATTTACTTAAGAGAGAAGGACAATGATCACAGCAACAAACACTGATTTCAGAGGGAGACATGTGCTAGATACAAGTGATAATGAGGAGGCAGGAAGGCAGGTACCAGGCTGAACCCTTTCCTCCAGCCCCTAGAGTTTATAATACTTCTTTCAACCCACAGACATCAGCTGCATCTCCTTGCATAATGGTAACATCTGTGTCCCTTCCCATACAGGGTGATTGTCCTGGACAAAGGAGAAGTTCGGGAGTGTGGTGCACCCTCTGAGCTCCTGCAGCAAAGAGGCATCTTCTACAGCATGGCCAAGGATGCTGGCTTGGTGTGAGCTGGTCTCTGGCATATCCAATGAGGACTGCAGGGCCAGGATCCCAGAGTCCAGGCATGAGCCAGCAACCCTGGAAACCTACGCTTCCCAGACAAAACCCAAAAATTTAAAACGAAACCAAACTAAAAGGAAGCAAAATACTTAGGCGTCTGTCACCATTTGGCTTCATCCTGGATCTGACCTTGAAGAAGCTGGAAGACAGATGCACCCCACTTCAGATACACGTCTGGCCTCTGGCACCCTGAAAGTTCACCCATGCTCCTGCCGTATCCCACGGCAAGTCCATGGGCAGCTAAACATACTAGTGACCAAACACAAGCCACACTGCCTCATGTCTCTTCAGCCACGTCTACGGATGCCAAGCCTTGTAGCCTCTCCTGGCCTTGCCAGCTCTCTGTCACCTATAGTCGTGTTGGTTACAGAAGAGTGCATCTTGCCTTCAGGTCTTGCAGTTGAAACATGGGAACCAAAATGAACAAAAAGGAGAGAAAGAAAACCCCTAAAAAGTTCCTGTCCTTGTTATGTCAGTGATGTCCCCTTCCTGCCATCTGGTCTTCATGCACGCTGACACTGTCCCCTGCGTTCAGCACAGCTTTCACAGGACCTGCTTAAGACACAGCCTTGTGAAGGGACCTAGGCAGACAGGCTTGGAACCCGGCCAGGCAACACTCCCTTCACAAGGACTTACACCTTGCCCCTGCTTTCTGTTTCTTCCTGTTCAAAGCTGGGGAGGGCTCACTCCTCACATAAGGTCTATGAATAGTTATAAGCAGCAAAAGTCAAGAGCAGAAGGGATGGTGCCCACGGGCAAGAATCTGGTATCAAAGACAGCCAGAGTTCCTTATAGGGCCAGAAGAGAACCATTCACAAATATCAGTGATTTCTCCCCCCTACTTATGAGCATCGTTTCGTGGAGAAGGATAGTCCCAAGAATTTGATGTCTGGGAGAAGGTACTAGATTCAGGGAGCAGCCATGCCCAGCTCTGCACTTGATCCTCAGTCTGAATACTTCAAAGTGGTCCTCTAGGTTGTGTGAGTTACAGACCAAAGAGAGACCCCCATGGTTAGCAAGAACTTGATGCCAGCCACAGTTCATACTTGCTTTGAATTTTGGCTCTAATGTCAGTCCCAGAGAAGCATCCTTTTTCTTTAGGTGGCAATATATGTATTTATTTTTTGTAAGTTAATACCATTCTTTCACTTTAAAGGGCCCAGATTTCTCCTGAGAGTCTTTTTGTAATGACACTGGAAACATGACTATTTGAAAATAATTTGCAGTAAAGAAAAATATTTCATTTCTTTCTAAACGACCATTTTATTTTTATTTTTTATTTTTTGGGCACAAAGGTCTCAACCTCTACTGTGGAAGAACCAGGCTAAGACAGCTATGATACCACTGTCATCAATAGTGGCAGGGCAGGACTGGAGAGGTGGCTCAGCAGTTAGTGCTTGTTCCTCTTACAGAGGGATAAGTCTCAGTTCCCAGCACCTGTGTTCAGTGTCTTACAGTTGCCTATATCTCTAGCTCCAAAGGGCCAGTGCCTCTTTTGGGCAAATTAAAAATAAGAAAGAGATGGGGGAGGGCAAAGGTAAGAGCTGCCTGGAGTCTGGCAGTGAGGCAGAATGGCAAAGTCCATAAATACCTGGGCTTGCGTCCTACTGTCGGTTTTTGGACATGTGACCCTGGACAAAGCTGTGTCACAAGTGTCCCAAATACTTCTTGGTAATAAGTGGGGCTGATCTGTACTGACACTGCTTATGATCTTGGGAAATGGGGCTAGTGAGATGGCTCAGTTGGTAAAGTGCTTGCCATCTGTGCAGGGGAACCTGCATTCCAATCCTCAACATAAAAGCCAGGTAATATATCCATACAAACCCCTGCACTGGGGAGGAAACGGGAGCAACGTTGGGGTTCTCTAGCCAGTCAGCCTAGCCAAGTCACTGAGCTCCTTGTCCAGTGAGAGCATAAGGTGGGAGCTAGAGCAATGGCTCAGAGGTTAGGAATGCATGATGTACCTGCAGAGGACCCAGGTTCAGTCCCTTGCACCCATATTGGACAGCTCAGAACTATCTGTAACTTGAGTTTCCGGCCTCTAAGGTCACCTGCACTCATGTGCATATAAACACAAACTTACACAATACACAAAACAAAATGAATCTAAAAAGAAAGATAGACTGAAGAGATGACTCAGTGGTTAGAGCACTAGCTGTTCTTCCAGAAGACATGGGTTAAATTCCAAGCACCTACATGGCAGCTCACAATTCACAAACATCTGTACCTCTAGTTTCTTGTGGCCTCTGCTAGCATCAGGCTGAACATTGGGCACAGACTTGTATGCAGAAAAATACCCATACACTAAAAATATTTTTTAAAGGTAGAGAAAAAATAACAAGCAGCCCCTGGGCTACAGGTGCACACAAAGTGGACACAGGCTTGATAGTCTCCAAAGAGTTGGGCTCCTCTCTCCAGAGTAAAAACCAAATTCATCATGTCCTTGCCACTGGGTCTTGTGGGCCAGGGGTGTAGGGGAAGGAGTGGAGAGGGAGAGAGCCCACATCCTGCTGGACGCTTTCCACTCGGCCCCAGGTGGGCATCTGGTTGTGTGAAGCCACTGGACCCCACTCGATGGGGGTGGGGTGGTGGTGGACAAGTGGCAGCCCCCAATACCAGGGACCCTGGGGCGACAGCCTCAGCCCCAGAGTTACAGGAGAGAGGGCAGAGGGAGAGAGGTTCCCACGCAGGCGAGAGTCCTAAGTCTGGTCTGTGGCTGGAGCACAGGAAGGTCTGATGGAAGACTAGGCATGGCTCGTTAGGAGAAAGCCTATCCCATCCTCCAAGCACAGCGGGCCTTGGTGAACAGAGACAGTCTATGGTTTTAGAGCTTTATTGTAGAAAGGCAGGGAGAAAGGAGAGGAGGGGAGAGAGAGAGAGAGAGAGAGAGAGAGAGAGAGAGAGAGAGAGAGAGAGAGAGAGAGAGAGAGAGAGAGAGAGAGAGACTGGCTGGCCATGGCCAAGAGGAGAGAAAGGGGAAAAGGAGAGAGAGAAGAAAGGCTAGAGTAAGAGGGAGAGAGAGTAAGAGAGTGAGGAGGGGCCAAGTAGCCCCTCTTATAGTGGGCTTGTATTATCTTGCTGTTGCTAGGTAACTGGAAGGAGTCTAGCCTGAAGGTCAGAAGTCTATGTGACTACTAGCCACATGCTTCTCATGTGGAGGCTATGGAGGTAGTAACTTTGACTGGAGCCAGGGGTTCAGGAGACATGAGGGAACGCCTACCGTCCCATGTAGGTGAATTATCACCCATCAGGTTCTACCGGGGTTCACAACCTCAGCTCGACTGGAGACCAGACTGTGCATAGCCCATTACCCCACAGGGTCTCATAGTGGAGGATCAGAGAATGTGGATGACAACCAGCCTCTCTTCCATTTCCAAAACTGGAGGGGACACTTGTGTCCCCCTCACATTCCATTTTCAAAGTCAGCTATGTGCTTAGCCACAACCAGAATAGAAAGGAAGCAAAGAGCACGCTGCTCAAAGGATGTTTTCTTCATGTCTTCCTCCCCAGTGCTCTAAGGTCTGGAGAGTGAGGAAGTGAGACTGGGCGCTGGCTTGGTCTGAGTTGGTCTAGGTGAGTATGAGGAGTGAAGAATACCCTCAAGAGGGAGAAGTGAACTGTGTGTACCACACCTCAAGACCATGCCCTAGGCACATGTATACTGCCATTGTTGCCCCTCACTGAAACCATCAGTTTGCCTTAGAGCAGTGCGGTTAGGGATCCCCTACCATAAGACTCAGCACCATCTAGACCCTGTTGACTCCACGTGAATCGTGTCTGCAGGGTGTGTTTCTGAGCCTCAGTTGCAGGGCAGATCTTCAACAGTCTTCAGTGCTCCCTGAGGGAAGAGCTGGGATAGGGCACTGGGTTCTGGGGTCAAGTTTTATCTGCCCAGTAAAGAGCTGCTAAAACAATCAAATTCTCAGATCAAGACTTCAGAGTACAGGAGAAAAGGGAGGTCCTGGGCTCTCCTAATGTCGGCCCTTGGCCATCCCACCCAGCCACGCTGTCTTCTGCCCTGCAGCCATACCGACTCCATGCATACATGAGTCAATGTAATTGCTGCCACATCCTCCTGTGTCTTCTTCCAGTTCCTGTTCAAGCTGACGTTGTTTCACGAGCTTCTGCTGTGTTTCTTTCAGGCCCAGTGACGTCTAAAGCACCTTCTGCAGCTCCCATACAGAGTGTAGGTCCATTGTTACTAGGGCCCCTTGAATGTGACATATCTGGGAACTGTAGATGCTGCCATGGTGCCATAGAGGTCAGTGCCTTGACACTGAGACCATTTATCAGAATGACTGTATTATCTAATGCTTCCTGTGCCTGGTTCACCCAGTCAGTATTGAGTGTCTTTGTTTCGCACTGTGTAAAATTCTGGAGGCACAGTAGACAAACGTGTAACTTCTCAAGCAATTCTTTCAGTTCAAGAAAGAAAGGAAGCTTGCCCCTAGTCTCCGCCTTTGAGGAAGTAGTCTAGGGCAGAAGTCAGTTCTGGGTATGTGCTGAGGAAGTTAGGAAGGTGGATTGCTGGAAAGGTGGGCTGCTGGGAAGAGATTGACATTAAACTTCTCTGGCCTCAGTTTTCTGTCAAAGGGATTTGGTACTGTCAGTATAGCCTTAGAGAAGCGGGAAGGAAGGGTTGGTGCCTGCCTTGGGCTGAATTGCCTGAATGGGCTATGCTACCTGCGTTTACATCCATGCCTGGCACACAGCTGTAGATGTAGTGAGGAAGACAACTCTGGTGTAGCTGAGACATCTTAAGTGCCAAATCAGGGGGTGACTCAGTATTTGTCCTGCATGGGTTCTATTCCCAGCACCACTGGAAAAAAGAAAAGGAAAGGAAAAAGAAAAAAAAAGGCCTACAGTGACATGTAGAGGGTTAGGCCTGCTGGGGCTGATTCCTGTTCCTGCCACCAGCTGGTTCCTATAGCAGGCGAGCTTGGTTTGAGGGATTAGTGGCTAATCACCCTACTGACTTACCTGGTCTTCCCATGTGCCAGCCACTCTATGGCCCAGGCTCTATTCCTAGACCAATGCGAGGCTGGACTTACAAACATAGCAGCCTCTGCCTGAGTCTAAGCATTGGAGAGTCTGGCTGAGTGCTGTGGTGCCCCATCTCTGCTTCTTCCAGAGCAGAATTGACAACAGGACCACTGTACCTGGGTGATTAGAAGCCCAAGAGCAAGTTTCTCCTTGGTCACTGGGCACCTTGTATCCCCAATTTCTAGTTTCAGTTTCCTCTTCTGCGCAACAAAGGCAGCTGTAGTGATGAGGTTTTGCCATGTGGAAAGACCTGATTGATCTCTTGGTCTTACTCACAAAAAGCCTTAAAACTCTGTAACAGGGTGGGCCATCAGAGAAACCTCAGGATGGGTGGGGTAAAAGCAGGCCCTGTATCCTAGAAGCAGGTAGGAGTCCTTTTCTGACCCCAACATAGTAATTGCCCATGTATCACTGAGTAATGGATAGTGCTAGGGCAGATTAGATCAGTGACTGGATCCAGGGATCATGGATATATGTGCGAATTGCTTTGTCACAGTGACAGAGGGACATCTCTACGTAGAACCCAAGGATACTGCTCATCATACTTAGTATGCACAGGACCCATCATCCCTGGCCTGCAGCTGACAATGGCAGTGGTGGCTAAGTAACAGTGATGAATCAAGATGGGTATAGTGGTACAAGCCTATATTGTTCCAGCACTCTAGGTGCTGAGACAGGAGGAATTCGAGTTTGAGACCAGCTTGGGCAACACAGTGAGAGACTTGCAATTTTACAAATTTAAATAGGGCTAGAACTGAATCCCGAGCTGGGGATGTAGTGGAGTTGGCAGAGTGCTTGCCTAGCATGTGCAAAGCTTTGTGTTTGAGCCCCATAAAAATGGCGTGGTGAGACAGACCTGTAATGTCAGTACTTGGAAGGTGGAGGTAGGAACATCAGAAATGTGCACACCATCACCTGGGTTCATAGCATACAGCCTGATTGACCTGGGGTGGATGTGAACTTGAGTAGACAGCTAGGGCTGAGAGTCACTGTCCATTTTGGTTGTAGAGTGAGCATGGTTGAGCAAGCCTTGCTCAGGCCAATCTGAACATGTGGGCCCTTCCAGGTCTGGTATTTCAATAATCTGTCACTTTGTCTGTCATCTTCCTCCTGTAGAGGAATCTAGATTGGGCACCCTGTGCCACACCGAAGGCCCCTGGGTCTCTGTCATCTGTGGCCACCGCAGGATCTATGGCTGGCTCCATGGGGGCTGTCAAAGAGTCCCCACTCAGGTCAGTCCTGTTTCCTGGGCTAGCCTGTAAAACAGACCTTTCTGGACCAGATGCTGAGCTGGAACACTACCCTTTGTCACCTGCTCCTAGTCTCTGACCAGCACCCTGCAAGGAAGAGAGATGTGGAACAGTTCTTGGGATAGAAGCTGAGGGCTTTATCTGCTGAGAGCTCAGCTCTGCTCCAAATTTGCTCCCTCGATTTCCTGAACAGCTTCCTGACCCCTAGCTTCCTGCAAGAACAGGTTTTAGGCCACATTCCTTCCCCTGGGGCCTTGGTTATATCCCCTGCTTAGTGGGCACTTTGTAATTCATCCCAGGACACTTTCAGATGAACAAATTATATGCCATGGCCTTCCCTATGCATAACTGTCAGGTAGAACACCTTAACTGGAATAGCCTGTCACAGAGCAAAGGCATTACTATGCACTTAAATGGGTGCCCAAGGGCTTCCTCCATCTGCAGCTCTGTCCATGGGCAGTGGCCTCATCCAGTATAAAGACCTGGGTTTTCCAGAGAAGGGCACATACCAGGCATAAAAGCTGCATCTGACCCATACTGTGAATAAACTGCATGGTTAGCTCAGGTAGGTGTTATCAGTTAGATTAGCCTTTTCTACAAGTAGGCTCTGGGGGCAGCTGCTGATGGTGTCTGTGTGCGTTGCCACCACCATGAGGCCCAAAGTCTCCAGGGCTTGGGAAATTCTATTTCTGTTGTTTTGCTGTAGGTTGACTGTGGGCAAGTCATTCACATTGGTGCCATGATTTCCCAACCTGTAAAGTCTTGCCTGCCTGTCTCCCTCCCTCCCTCCCTCCCTCCCTTCCTTTTGTATGTGTACTGTGCACACACGTGTGAACACACACCTTCAGGTACATGTCCCCTGAGGCTGACATCATATTTCTTCCTCAGTCATTTTCCACTTAATTTCTAGAAGTAGGGTCTCTCTCTGAGTGCAGATCCATCTGATTTTTCTAGTCTACCTAGCTAGTTTGTTCCAGGGAACTGTCTCTGACTTCTGAGCACTAAGATTATAGGTAACTGCTATACCCACCTGGAATTTACATGAATGATGGTCCTCACACTTGCACAGCAAGCACTTTACCCACTGAGCATCACCACAGCCCCTGATTTCTAGTCCTCTTCTACAGCCTCCAGCCATTGCTATCACAACATGTTAAGTGTTTATGTAGATATCAGCCACAAAAGTGAATAATGTCACCTTTTTGTTTTGTTTGTTTCAGACCAGGTATGTAGCCCTGGCTGGCCAGGAACACACTATGTAGACCATGTCTTGCATTCAGATATCTGCCTTCTTCTGCCTCCTGAGTCTGGTCTTAAGGTATCAAACACAATGCTGCCGCCTCCTCCTCCTCCTCTTTTATTCTTTTCCTTTCTTGTGTCTTACTGTGTAGTTCAGACTGGCTTCAAACTTGCAATCTTTCTGTCTCAGTTTCTTGAGTGCTGGGATCACAAGCCTGTACTACCAGACCAAGTTATGTATTACATCACAGTGCTAAGTGATATTCAGGAAAGGCTATGGGCCAACCCATAGGCACTGTGTACTAAGCATGCACAAAGGCCTTTGGTTAACTGCCATGTACTGAAAAATAAAAGTATGATGATAAAGTTTATGTTATGTGTATTTCATGCTTAAAATATTTTAGCAAAAGACATTATTGAAGATATCACTCAGTGAGAAAAATGTCTGTCATACAGACATGAGAACCCAAGTTCAGATCCCCAGCATCACATAAAAGCTGGGCACAATGGCATGTACCTTTAATCCCAACTCTGGAGAAGCAGAGACAGGATGATCCCTGGGGCTTACTGGCCAATCAGTCTAGCAGAGCCAATGATCCCCAGGTCCAGTGAGAGACCCTGTCTCAAAAACTAAGGTGGAGAGCAATAGACAAATACACCGAGGTTGAATTCTCTCTCTCTCTCTCTCTCTCTCTCTCTCTCTCTCTCTCTCTCTCTCTCTCTCTCTCTGTGTGTGTGTGTGTGTGTATGCACCTTTATCTCCTCTTTACAGTATCAGGTTTCATCTGAAGGATGATGTCAATTAAGGCCAATTAAGTGTGGCACAGCACCATATGGACAATGGGGAACCTACTGATCAAAACACACACACTTTAGGAAAAGAACACACACTATATTACTTAGCTCCAACAAATGTGAAACTAGTGTTAAATATCAAGCATAGTATTTATGTAGCCAAAACGAAACAGGGATAAAGAGTCTAGATTGGCTTTTGCCACAGGAAAAGGAATATGGTAAAGAGATTCTGCATATGCTGTGGTGAAGGATTGGGACCTGGACTGGAAGAATGGGGTTGAGGATCCCCTGGAGTCTTCTCAGAGCACAGGAATGTCCCTGCCTTTCCCACTTCCTGCTAGTCATTCTGCTGGTGGATGGCCATATTTTAGGTCATCTTCCTGGCTAATACATTCGTATAGCAACTGGCCTGATAGTCTTGCTATGAAGACCTTGGGCTTCACTGTTTCCAGGACTACCCAATTGTCTTCATCTGTGTGCTCCTGAAGCAGGACCAGATTCATCCATAGGGAACCTGGGGACAGGACAGGGTCCTGGCAGAAGGGATTCTGAGGCAGAACAGGCCATGCCATAACTCCCACCTCCACTTCCTCATTTCCACAGTTCAGGCCTCACCTGAAGGATGATGGTGATTAAGGATCACATTGTGGTGCAGCTCCACATGGGTGATGGAGACCCTATTGATCCAGAGTCCTCTCATTGCCAACTGAAGCTGCAGCAGGTCCCTAGCCAAGGAGGACTTCTTGGCCAATGTCAACCTGCCAGATAATAGGAGGGTGAAAGGCCCACACCAAGCAGGTCTGCTCCAGTCTCGATGAAAGGTTTTTTCTTCTTTTATTTATTTTTCTTTTCTGCATGAGCCTTATCCCTCTTCTCACCATTCTTTGTGTGTGTGTGTGTGTATGTGTGTTTAAAGATTTTATTTATTATATATATATGAGGACACTGTAGCTCTCTTTAGACACACCAGAGGAGGGCATCTGATCCCATTAGAGATGGTTGTGAGCCACCATGTGGTTGCTGGGACTTGAACTCAGGACCTCTGGAAGAGTGGTCAGTGCTCTTAACTGCTGATCCATATCTCCAGCCCCTCACCATTCTTTTAGCCTCCCCCCTGCAACACAACCATCCATCAGTCTATCACAACTTCTATCTGGGCATTCTCTAGCCTCCCATCCAACAGGCATTTTTGCCTCTTGCTTTTGCTCTGTACTTCTAGCCTCTTCAATCACTCCCCATCCTTCTAGGCACACTCTCCAATTACCCCACACTTTATCTAATTTGTGACTCCTCCTTCCAGCTCTTATCCTTTCTTGTACTCATCCATCAATCCATTAATTTTCCTTCATGCACTCCAAATATTTCTTTCTAGTCATTCCACGCCATATTCATTCATCTCATTATTTTCTATGCCCCATCCTCCCTCATACATTCCTTAATGATGATCCTATGCAGCCAAACATGCCCCAAGGTAAATGAAGCACAGTTAGAGGAAGTCACCCACAGAGGCAGATCTGGGTAGGAGAGAAGCCCAGTCAGGAAGTGCTAGACAGGAAGCTAAGAAACCTAGGCAAGGGCCTCAATTTGGATGCTGGTGCTTACAAGGATGTATTGGGAAGAACACTCCCCTTCCCTCCTTTGTGTATCTTTAGGCACAAACCCTGCATAGCCAGTGGCAATTCTGGTGAATGTCCCAGCCCAAAGTCCTGGAACTAGATCTCTCTCCCATAAGGCTATGGAAGCTGGACTACATAGTTGGACTGCTTTCAGGGGCCTGGGGCAGGGTGGGCATGAATAAAAGGAACTGTCCCCCCAAGCTCCTCAACAGTGTCTTGCCTCTCAGAGCCTCAAGCCTCTGAAATATACTAATATAGCAAAAACAGTGTACAAGGATGTGTTAGTGCAAAGCACACCTGCCACTACAACAACACACATGGATTTACTTGTACAGAGCACACACAGATGCAATAATAGAGGAGTACTCACTGATATACTAGTACAGAAGTGCACGTGATTGAGCCAATATATTGTACTAGTACAGCAATGTTCGTGGATGCATGGGTTTACTAGTAGAGAAGTGCTGTATGGATGTAGTTGCACAACTTTATACATAGATATAGTATTATACTCAAATATACAGGTGCATTATTACAAAACTACATAGTGATATTTTACCATACTGGGAACATATGAGTGCACCAGTAAACTAAAACCCAAGGAAGTCCTAGACAGGAGTACACATGGATATATGCCCAGAGAACTGCACATGGATGCATTAGTATAGCAGCACACACATATCTTTTACTAAAGAACTGCATGTTAGTATCTTAGCAAAACTAGAAGTGCTACTGCCATTTTTTTTTGTTTTGTTTTTGTTTTTGTTTTTGTTTTTTTGAGACAGGGTTTCTCTGTATATCCCTGGCTGTCCTGGAACTCACTTTGTAGACCAGGCTGGCTTCGAACTCAGAAATCCGATTGCCTCTGCCTCCCGAGTGCTGGGATTAAAGGGGTGCGCCACCACGCCCAGCTGCTATTGCCATTACAGAAGCACACAGTAACATCAGTGTAGAGCACTCTACATCTGCACTAGTACATCTATGTTTAAAACTGTACGAAGACGGGCTGGTGAGATGGCTCAGTGGGTAAGGGCACCCGACTGCTCTTCCGAAGGTCCAGAGTTCAAATCCCAGCAACCACATGGTGGCTCACAACCATCCGTAACGAGATCTGACTCCCTCTTCTGGAGTGTCTGAAGACAGCTACAATGTACTTACATATAATAAATAAATAAATCTTTAAAAAAAAACTGTACGAAGACATCCATGTGCAGTGCTGTAAGTATATTCAGGTCTGCTGCTTTATAGTATGTGCATGAGCAGTGCTGTTCCAGTACATGTATAATGCAGTAGTATTAATGTTTGCTTCTGTACCAGTACATCCATGTGCCCAACTTTAGTAGTTTATCTACTCTTATCTCTGTGCTCTTATCTAACACTTACTTGTGAAATGACCAAGAGAAGAGGGAGAAAGAAAGGAGGGAGATAGCTGGGAAAGAGTAGGTAGAAAAAGGGGAGAGAAAGAGAGAATAGACAGAGAAGAGAGTGTGAGGTGAGAAACCTGAGATATGAGTGAAGGGTGGGAAAGAAAGCACACAGATAGGCGAGAGAGGGTAGAGTGAGAGAAGGGAGAAAGAAGTGAGAGGAGAGATTGGAGAGAAAAAGAGAAGAGAAAATAAAAGAGAGAGAGGACGGGGAGAAAGTGAAAACAGACTGGAGAGAGTGAGAGAAATGAGGGAAAAGAGAGTTGAGAAAAAAGAGAGGGCACAGAGAGAAGAGTGAGTGAAGTGGGAAAATGAGAGGGGAGGAAGAGGGGAAAGGAAGAAAGGGGATAGAGGAGAGAAGAGAAGAGAAAGTGGTGGAGATGAGGAAGAGAGGGGGAGAGATGGGATATAGCAGAGAGAGAGAGATGGGTGAGTGATGACAGAGGGGAAGAGAAATGGGGGAAAGAGGAGAGGGAGAGAGAGAGAGAAGAAAGCAGGAAGAAAGATACCAGAAACACATTTTACCTGGAACCCATAGTGGCCATACAAGTCAGGATCCCAGAATTTTTTTTTTTTTTAACCAGACAACACACAGCCACTATACTCTCATAAGAACCAGAGAGTAAACAGAAGGAATGAAACACCAACTAACAACGACAAGATTAGATAGAATTATAATCTTCCCAAACCCACATTTCTAGATGACAGCGTAAAAACACAATCACTAACAGCCAGGAAATATGTCTTTACTCTAGTTCAGGCCCTGAGTATTGTAACATAGGTGAAGTACAAGTAAAAGACCTTACAATAGCCTTTATGCATATGACAGCGGTCCTTAGCGAGGAAATTAAATTAAATAAACACCACAAAGAAATCTATGAAAACACAAATAGTGGAAGGAAATGAATAAAAATGTTCAAGACCAGAAACTAGAAATGGAATCAATAAAGAACACTGAAACTGAAGGAATTCTGGAAATGAAAAATGTAGGTACTTGAGCAGGACCACTTGAGCATCACCACAGAATACAAGAGATGGAAGAAATACCTCAGATACAATAAGAGAAATAGATACATAAATTAAAAAATGTTACATTTAAAATTTTTCTGACATAAAACATTCAGAAAATCTGGGACACAATAAGAAGTCTAAAGCTAAGAATAATTGGAGTAGTAGAAGAATAAGAATCCTAACTCAAAGGCCCAGAGAATATTGTCAACAAAATTATAGAGGAAAATTTCCTAACTAAAGATGGAGTTACCTATGAAAGAACAAGAAGCATGCAGAACACTAAATAGCCTGGACCAGAAAAGAAAGTCTCCTCAGGACATATAAAAAAACACTAAGAGCACCAAGCAAGGAAGGAATATGAAAAGCTTCAAGGGAAAAAGTCCTAGAACATTTAAAGGCAGACAAGCCTATTACAGTTACATCTGACTTCTCAAAGGAGACTCTAAAATCCTCAAGGGCCTGGACAGATGTGCTGCAGATTTTAAGAGACCATAAATGCCAGCTCAGACTAGTATACTCAGCAAAACTTTCAATAACCATACATAAAGAAATGAAAATAAAAACAAATTAATCTATCTATCTATCTATCTATCTATCTATCTATCTATCTATCTATCTATCTTTATCTACCTAAATCCAGGCCTTGCATAAGATGCTATGCCAGGAGCCAGCCTTGGCACTTCTTTTTGGTTCTCTCTTGAAGGTAGACTAGGGAGAAGAGTATTGGCCCGGGGAAAGACTTGGTCTTGTGAGATATTTAGGGTTGCTATTTAATAATAAAATGCTTACCTGTCTTAAGTCTAAGGTAACTGATCTGCCTGTCTGAGGCTAGAAAATTGCAGTCTCTGGCATTTAGCACCTCCTAGTAAAACCATGAAGGATTAAGTAAAGGATTAATTGCTAAGGCCTTTTTCCCTCTTGTCTAGAGGCCTCATCTCTCTCCTCTATCTTGTCAGGCTGGGGGGAGGTTTGGAGCAATATACCTCTATTGAACCAGGAGAAGAGAGTCATGCTTGCAGAAGAAAAAACTTTTACACAGGCAAATATGGATAAACTCAAATAAATTCATATACAGATTCATGCATACACACTCATACACATTTATACATGTAAACCACTTGGGGCCAGCTACAACTTATCTCATAATTACATACTTACACACAGACACACACATCCATACTTACATATGCATATGGAGCAAAAGACCAGGTGCCAGTGCAGAAAGAACTCATTCATTCTGAATGAAAAATGAGCTCCAATCTTTATTGCATAGAGAAAGAAAAAGCTTCTACCCTTTTATTGATATACCCTTTTATTGATAAATGAATTAAACCCAAGTCTGTAAGAAGGCTTTGTCCTCTGTAGTAAGACTAAGCCTGCCTTGCTATTAAGAAAAGACCTGTTCTGTCCCATGGTAAGGAGAAGCCTGCATGCTCTTTCTACTCTCTCTTAATCTTCCTTTTTCCTCTTTCCATCTACATTTTGCATATTGCTCTCTTAATTTTACCTCATAATTTCTAAGTTATTCTACTGTGCATTCTCCTTCTAATCTTGCCCTTACTCCCAATGCAATTACTCCCAAATTGCCATGCGATGTAATCTTTCCTCATTTTTTGTACCTTTTCCAGGAGAATAGATCATATAGTTTTTCCAAGC
The DNA here is from genome assembly GCF_000001635.26 of Mus musculus. NCBI lineage: Eukaryota > Metazoa > Chordata > Mammalia > Rodentia > Muridae > Mus > Mus musculus. The sequence continues at coordinate 14,487,655 of NC_000082.6, forward strand.
ATCCCATTTTTACAACAGTTCACTAGAAGTTCAAACATAAATTCAAATCATAAATTGAATAAGAAGTTTACAACAGAGAATGTTTACATGTATTCCATCCCGCGGGATTCAGTTATTTGTGGGTGTGAGGGGGACCGCGAACCTGGAAGGAAATGGGAGGAAAAGAAAGAGAGTCGGAGGACCAAGTAGATTGAACCTATCAAGGTCTCTTTTATTAAGCTGAGGTGCTTTCTTTTTAAAGCATACATCGTGGAAAATAGGGGAGGGGTTGAGGGAGAGTTATACAAAGAACAAGGGAAAGGACAACTGCTGACATGGGGGCTGAAGTCAGGCGCCAAGCAGCAGGTACTTTGCATCTTATCTCCGGAACCTTGATCCTCCTCAACAGCCTTGGGAGTCAAGCTGGGCTCAGGCACAGCTCATGTCCTTGGATGTCATGGGAACTCAGAAAGAGATAGGGAAGAGGGGACTGTTATTCAAATTTTACAGCCTTAGGTGTTAGGAAGGGAATAAGGAGGAAGGGGGTGGCAACCAGCTCTTAGCACAAGGCCCTTTGACTTGTTAAGGAGATTGTGAAGGGATCACTTTCTCACGGGATGGTCTCTGACACATGTATATCCATTAAGAGAAATTATTTGGCTAAACATAATTATCTGTCACTAGCTCTACAGGTTCATGGAGAGTTAAAGACCATAACTAAGTTATCATTGAAGTTTTGTATAGATAAACCCAGTTAATACTTGTCCTAGCACCTATAGTAAAGTGTTAGTTCCCTTTTTATGACATTTGGTTAATTGCTTTATAACCTCTTTGAATGTGCTCTAAGTTGCTTTCTATCTCAGAAGCAATTAACTCATGATGCTTGAAGACTGATAGAGTTCTAATTGTGGTTTTGACATCAGAAAGAACTTAATAGCAGTCATATTATAAAAGATCTTAATAATTACTAATTTTAGGAATTCTTATAGAATCATCATTAAAAATTAAGAAATTATCTATTTGTCTATATAGTATCAGTACAAGACAGTACATCTTCATTGCTCTGCAGAACTCTGCCCAAAAGGATAGGCTAATAGTGATTGATAATTTTCCAGTTATTTAATAATAACTGGAAAAGCATAATAATAGCAGGAATCTTTCCTCAGATGTAATCTCCTTGACCTTGTATAAAGAAGTGAAACTGTCATAGATTTACAGTCCGTGGTGCAGCCATCTCAGGAAGATCATCTGCTAGGTTTTAGCTTCTCTTTGATGGCTCCTGACAGTGCTAGAAGGAAATCTTCAACCTAAAGAGGGTATCTACAACCAAGAAGACAAAGAAACTCAAAAGAAGGAAATAGCATACGTGCACACACTCTCTCTCTCTCTCTCTCTCTCTCTCTCTCTCTCTCTCTCGTGCGTGCGCATATACACAAAACAAAATGAAAAAAAAAAAAGGAATCAACAGTCATTGGTCACTGACATTCTTCAACATCAACAAGGGGCTCAATTCTCCAATAAAAAGACACAGACTAATAGAATGGATGTGAAAACAAGATCTATCCTTTTGCTACATCCAAGAAACACACCTTAACATTAAGAATAGATATCACCTCAGGATAAAAGGTTGGGAAGGGATAATTCAAGCAAATGAACCTAAGAAACAAGCTGGCGTAGCTATTTTAACATCTGATAAGGTAGACTTTAAATCAAAACTAATAAGAAGAGATAGAAGAAAACTACATACTCATCAAAGGAAAAAATGTAACAAGAGGACATTTCAATTCTTAGCATCTATGCTCCAGACAAAATGATATTGTGTCTGGAGCTAATTTGTAAATGAAACACTACTATAGCTTAAATCACATATTGTTCCTCTCAAACTGATAGTGAGAGACTTCAACTCTTGCTAGTAGGTCATTCAGACAAAAACTAAATAAAAGCTGGAGCTGATATTATAAACCAAGTGGACCTAACAGATATTGACAGAAAATTTCACCCAAACACAAAAGAATATACCTTTTTCTTAGCACCTCATGGAATTTTCTCCAAAATTGACCATATATCAGACACAAAGCAACTCTTAGCAGATACAAGAAAATAGAAATAATATCCTGTGTCTTATCATATCATCATGTATTAAAGATGTATATCAATAACAAAAGGACAGAAATAATGAAAGCAATTAAAGACCTCCTAAAATTGAATGAAAATGAGCATACAACATAGGCAAACTTCTGAAACACAGTGAAGGTGGTTCTAAGAGGGAAGTTCATAGCACTAAGTGCATACATAAATAATTGGAGCAATCTCATACTAGCAACTTCATAGCACAACTAAAGGCTTTAGAACAAAAAGAAGAGTAGTCACACCTAAAAAAATATGACAAGAAGTAAACTCAGTATGGAGGCCAGCAAAATAAAAATAACAATAACAACAACAAAATAGTACGAAGAATCAATTAAACAAAGAATTGGTTGAAATAATAAGATCGACATACCCATATCCAAATTAACTAAAAGACAGAGAATTTCCTGATTAACAAAATCAGAAATGAAAATAGGGACATACCACAGACACTGAGAAAATCTAGAGAATCATAGAGAAGTTGGTCCCATGTATGTGTTAGCCAACAGCAAGGCCTCAAAGAAGTTTGAAAAAAAAAAAAAACCCCACTTCTACCAGCAGTATTGGATAATAAATAAATGACATTGCCCAAATGAACCTCAAGACTGAGTCTCATACATGCTACATCCTACCAAAGGTGAGTCAGGACTGCACCATGGCCTTTTGTGGGTGTAAGCTACACCTGGACATAAAAAAGAATGCCCATTCTTATTCTTTCACTCAACTTCAAACCCCAACGTAGGACTTTTTAGAGCCAGAGATGCCTCCTGACTACAGAAGAGTCTTCCCCCCATATCTCTTAGTTGATCCATAACTACACCTTTGATCCATCATGCATTAAGCTTCTGTAAGGCAAAGAACACTGTCAATAGGACAAGATAGCAACCAACAAAAGTGGGAAAAGATCTTTACCAATCCTACATCCGATAGAGGGTTAATACCCAATATATTCAAAGAACTCAAGAAGTTGGGCTCCAGACAATCCAATAACCCTATTAAAAATGGAGTACAGAGCTAAATAAAGAATTCTCAAATGAGGAAACTTGAATGGTCGAGAAGCATCTAACGAAATGTTCAACATCCTTAGTCATCAGGGAAATGCAAATCAAAACAACCCTGAGATTCCACCTCCCACCAGTCAGAATGACTAAGATAAAAAACTCAGATGACAGCAGATGCTGGTGAGCATGTAGAGAAAGAGGAACACTCCTCCATTGTTGGTGGGATTGCAAGCTGGTACAACTACTCTGGAAATCAGTCTGGTAGTTACTCAGAAAACTGGACATAGTAATACCTGAGGATCCAGCAATACCACTCATGGGCATATACCCAGAAGATGCTCCAACATGTAATAAGGACACATGCTCCAATATGTTCATCGTAGCCTTATTTATAATATCCAGGAGTTGGACATAACCCAGATGTCACTCAACAAAATAATGGATACAGGAAATTTGGTACATTTATACAATACTACTACTCAGCTATTAAAAACAATGAATTTATGAAATTCCTAGGCAAATGAATGAAACTAGAAAATATCATTCTGAGTGTGGTAATCCAATCACAAAACAACATGCATGGTATTTACTCACTGATAAGTGGATATTAGCCCAGAAGCTTGGAATACCCAAGATACAATTCACAAACTACATGAAACTCAAGAAGGAGGAAGACCAAAGTGTGGATACTTTGGTCCTTCTTAGAAGGGGGAACAAAATACCTATGGGAGGAGTTACAGAGACAAAGTGTGGAGCAGAGACTGAAGGCATGACCATCCAGAGACTGCCCCACCTGAGGATCCATTCCATATAAAATCACCAAACCCAGACACTATTGTGGATGCCAACAAGTGCTTGCTGACAGAAGCCTATTATAGCTGTCTTGTGAGAGGCTCCACCAGCCCCTGACAAATACAGAGTTGGATGCTTGCAGCCTACCACTGGACTGAGCATGGGGTCCTCAATTAAGGAGCTAGAGAAAGGATCCAAAGAGCTGAAGAAGTTTGCAGCCCCATAGGAGGAACAACAATATGAACTAACCAGTACACCCAGAGCTCCCAGGAACTAAACTACCAACCAAAGAGTACACATGGTGGGACTCATAGCTCCTGTTGCATATGTAGCAGAGGATGGCTTAATTGGTCATCAATAGGAGGAGATGCCCTAGGTCCTGTGAAGGCTCCATGCCCCAGTGTAGTGGTATGCCAGGGCTAGGAAGGGAGAGTGAATGGGTTGGTGAACAGGGGGAGGTGAGAGAGGATAGGGGGTTTTTGGAGTGGAAACCAGGAAATGGGATAACATTTGAAATGTAAATAAAGAAAATACCTAATAAAAAAAAGGAAAAAAAAGGAGTTAATGAAAAATCGTTTAATAATGAAATGATTTTTAATGCTATATTCTGTGGATCTTTGACGTTTTGAAGTATATATAGCCTAACTGAATTGTTAAACATTGATTATTTTTAGTTATTTACTATTTGAGTAACCTTGAAAATATTTTATTGTAATTAACTAAATTAGTATCTAATAAGACCATGAGTCTGACTCTCTGAATATTAACTTGCATTATTGAATTATTTTAAACAGTTTGTAATAGTAGTGACTAATATTGGGACTAAGCCTTGTATTTTTAAGTGAGTTGGATAAATACAATGCTTATCTAAGAGTAATAAAATAAAACTTAAATTTGATAGCAGTATACAAAGATTTATACCAATGAAAACTGTAACCTTTATATAAATGAAAATTTCTATCAATATACAAATTCAGTACAATGAAACAACATAAACTCAATTTTGCATCAACATATAAAAATTATGGTTATAAAATGCTTGTGTTTAATAATAGAATTTTTAGGGTTGTTTATGTATACACAATCCATCTCTATTTGTCTGATTTTTTAAAAAAATATTACTCTATCCCCCTTTTTCTTTTCAACTCTTTCCCTTTACCAAAGAAGAAAAGGACAGAGAAGAGGAAAGGAAAGATAGAAATCCCAGAGTCTAAGCTCTCTATTTAGTTTCCTTCATGCCCCAAAACTATACTTATTTGTAAATTATCCCTTAAATTGACACAATATCTATAACATTATTAATATTAGAATACAAACTGCACCAGGCCAACCCATTACATGAGGCCACAGTTACACTGATACCCACACTACACAAAGACTCAACAAAGAGAGAGAACTTCAGACCAATTTCACTTATGAACACTGATGCAAAAATAATCAATAAAATACTTGCAAACCAAATCGAAGAACACATCAAAACCATAATTCACCAACATCAAGTAGGCTTCATCCAGGGATGCAGGGATGATTCGATATATGAAAATCCATCAACATAATCCAAACTCAAGGAAAAAAATTACAGGACCATCTCATTAAATGCTGAAAAAACCTTTGACAAAATCCAACACTCCTTCATGTTAAATGTCTTGGAGAGACCAGGAATATGAGACACATACCTAAGCACATAAAAGGCAATATGCAGCAAGCCAATACCCAACATAAAATTAAATGGCCCGAAATTTAAGCCAACCCCACTAAAATCTGAAAAAAGACAAGGCTCCCCACTCTCTCTCTATCCAGTATAGTATTTGAAGTTATAGCTAGAGTAATAAGACAACTAAAGAAGATAAAGAGGATGCAAATTGGAAAGGAGGAAGTCAAAGTATCACTATTTGTCAATGTATGATTGTATACACAAACAACCCTCCAAATTCTACCAGAGAACTTCAGGTGGCACCTTCTGCAAATTGGCTCAAATAAGTCAGTAGCTCTCCTTTATAGAAATGGTAAATAGACTGAGAAAGAAATTAGGGAAGCAACATTCTTTACAACAGCCACAAATAATATAAAATATCTTGGTGTAACTTTAGCAAGTGAAAGACCTATAGGACAAGGTCAAGTTTCTGAACTGATCAGGAGTTTTATGTGCCTTTGTCTCCCTCTGGTGTTTGATTGAGGACACCAAATTTGGTTTATACATATTTGGATGAAGTTTCATTGGACAAGGTTTCATTGGATAAGATTTCATTGGATATTTGCCAAACCGCTAGGTTTTAAAAACCTATTAAGAATAGCACAGCTTCTGGTCTGTACCTTCATCTGGGGCAGATCTGCATGTCTGCCTCTCTCAAACACTCCACAACCTGCCTGTCTCCCAGGAGGTCTACCATAACAAGGGACACAGTCTACCTGTCTCCCAGGAGGTTGACCATAACTAGGGATACAGGTGAGATCCCTGCCCCAATACCCATGCCAGCTGGGTACCCAAAGAGCCCAGCAGACTTGGGATCTATCCTGCTCTGCCTGATCCCCGTAGTCCTTCTGGCCTGTATCTTCATCTGTAACTGGGGCAGATCCTGTTCCCAGACCCCAAAGCCTGCCTTTCTCCCAGGAGGTTCACCCTACCCAGGGTCACAGGAGGTGTACCCTACCCAGGGACACAGGAGGTCTGCTCTAATCAGGAACACAGAAGGCTGCTCTAATCAGGGACACAGAAGGCCTCTCCTAACTAGAGACAGCAGTGCCTGCCTCTTAGGAGTCCTGCTATAACCCAGGTCACAGAGCTATATCTGCCTCTAAGGAGGCAGGCTCCAGTCAGAGACACCCAGGCCAGTTAACACCAGAGATAACCAGATAGCAAGAGGCAAGTGCAAGAATATAAATAACAGAAGCCAATGAAATTTGGCACAACCAGAACTCAATTCTCCCACCAAAGCAAGCCCTGGGTACCCTAACACACCTGAAAAGCAAGATTCTGACCTATAATCTCATCTCATGAAGATGATAGAGGCCTTTAAGGAGGATGTAAATAATTCCCTTAAAGAAATACAGGCAAACATAGGCAAACAGGTAGAAGCACTTAAAGAAGAAACAAATAAATCTCGTAAATACAGAAAAACACAACCAAGAAGGTGAAGGAATTGAAAAAAATGTTCCAAGACCTAAAGATAGAAATAGAAATAATAAAGAAATCACAAATGGAGGCAACACTGGAGATGGAAAACCTGGGAAAGAGATCAGAAGCTACAGATGGAGGCATTACCAACACAATATAGGAAATAGAAGAGAGAATCCCAGGCATAGAAGATACTATAGAAAATATTGACATATCAGTCGAAGAAAATGCAAAGTGTAAAAAGCTCCTAACCTAAAATATCCAGGAACTTCAGAACACAATGAAAAGACCAAATCTAAGAATAATAGAAGTAGGAAAGGGTGAAAATTCCAAGTTCAAAGGGTCAGAAGACATCTTTAACAAAATCATAGAAGAAAACTTTTCTAACCTAAAGAAAGAGATGACCATAAATGTACAAGAAGCTTAGAGAACACCAAATAGAATGGACCAGAAAAGAAAATCCTCCTGCCACATAATCAGACACTGAATGCACAGAACAAAGACTATTAAAAGCCATAAGGGAAAAAGACAAAGTAACATATAAAGGCAGACCTATCAAAGTTACACCAGACTTCTCAACAGAGATTATAAAAGCCAGAAGATCCAGGACAGATGTCATGCAGACCCTAAGAGAATACAAATGCCAGCCCAGGTGTCTTAGTCAGGGTTTCTATTCCCGTACAAACATCATGACCAAGAAGCAAGTTGGGGAGGAAAGGGTTTATTCAGCTTACATTTCTATATTGCTGTCCATCACTAAGGGAAATCAGGACTGGAACTCAAGCAGGTCAGAAAGCAGGAGCTGATGCAGAAGCCATGGAGGGATGTTCTTTACTGGCTTGCTTCCCCTGGCTTGCTCAGTCTGATCTCTTATAGAACCAAGACTACCAGCCCAGAGATGGTCCCACCCATAAGGGGCCTTTCCCCCTTGATCACTAATTGAGAAAATGCCTTACAGTTGGATCTCATGGAGGCATTTCCTCAACTGAAGCTCCTTTCTCTGTGATAACTCCAGCTGTGTCAAGTTGACACAAAACTAGCCAGTACACTAGGCTACTATAACCAGCAAAACTCTCAATCACCATAAATGGAGAAACCAAGATAGTCCATGACAAAACCAAATTTAAACAATATCTTTCTACTAATCCAGCCCTGCACAGGATACTAGAAGGAAAACTCAAACACAAGGAAGGTAAGTACATCCAAGAAAACATAAGAAATTAATCACCCCAAAACCTCAAAGAAGAGAATCACACATACACATACAATACACATAAACATACAAATACACATACACATACACATGCAATACCACCCCAACAACAAAAATAACAGGAACTAACAATCATTGGTTTTTAATGTCTCTCAACATCAATGGACTCAATTCTCCAGTAAAAAGATGCTAACTAACAGGTTAGATACATAAACAGGATCCAGCATTTTGCTGCATACAAGAAACATACCTTAGTCACAAAGACAACACTACTTCAGAGTAAAGGGCTGGAAAAAAGTTTTCCAAGAAAATAGTCCCAAGAAACAAGGTGGAGTAGCCATTCTAATATTCAATAAAATAGACTTTCAACCAAAAGTTATCAAAAGAGGTGGTGAATGATACTTCATACTCATTAAGGGGAAAGGGGGAACATTATCAGATGTTGGGGAGGGGGGAACAAGAGAGAAGCCCTGAGGATCAGCAGAAAAAAATGGACATATGTGACCTGGGGAGTGGATTTTGGGGGACATTTCTAGAATTTACTAGAGACCTGGGAGGTGAGAGACTCTCAGGACTCAAAGGGAGGAACCTTAGATGAAATGCCCAACAGTGGGGAGAGGGAACTTGTAGTGTCTACCTCCAGTAGAAAGATAAGGCATCAAGTGGTGGGATGAGGTTGTCATCCAACAGTCAAAACCTCTGGCCTGGAATTGTTCCTGTCTAAAATAACTGCAGGGACAAAAATGGAGAAGAGACTGAAAGAAAGAAGGTCCAGTGTCTCACCCAACTTGGAATCTGTCTCAAGAGGAGGCTCAAAGGACCTACACTGTTACTGATGCTATGGTGTGCTTACAGATAGGAGCCTTGCATGGCTGTCCTCTGAGATTCCTAAGAAGCAGCTGACTGAGACACACTAAGATATTTACATCCAATCAATGGACTGAAGTCAGGGGCCCCTGGGATTGAACTAGGGAAAGTCTGGAAGAAGCTGAGGAGGAGGGTAACCCCTTAGGAAGACAAGCAGTCTCAACTAACCTGGACTCCTGAGATCTCTCAGACACTGAGCCACCAACCAGGCAGCATATACTAGCTGGTCTGACTCTCCCAACACATATACAACAGAGGACTGCCTGGTCTAGCTTCAGTGAGAAGATGCACCTAACCCTTGAGAGACTTGAGGCCCATTGAGTGAAGAGACCTTGTGGGGAGTGGGGTGTGGGGCAGTGGGGACATCCTCTTGGAGACATGGGGAGGAAGAATGGGATGAGGAACAGTTAGAGGGTGGACTGGGAGGGGGATAACGACTGGACTGTCAAAAAATAAAAGTAAATAAAATTGTGCTGGAGATGTGGCTAATAGGAAGAGAGCAACTGCCTAGAATGCCACCAAAGCATTGAATCCCCAGGAATACTGAATACAAAAAGATTTATTATTTAGAAAGTATTGGTATTTTAACACAGGAGATAATTAAGAAAAGAGGTAACTGAGTGTGAAAATGCTGTCTAAAAATAGATTAAATGTAGGAAGGTGTTGACTACATTATTAAGAATAAAATCACTGGTCTGAGCCAGTTTACCTTGGGCACAAACTCTGTAGCCAGTCTCACAGCACCCAGAGGAGGCTCCACTCCCAGGTGCTCTAGCACACCCAGGATCTTAGGTCAGGGGTGAGTAGGACACAACATCTGTTCCAATGCCACCGAGAGTAACTGCAACCAGCAGGACCCAGGGACACAGGAACTCTGCCCGACCAGTGGCTCAAGTTCCTTCTAGTCTGCAAGGGTTTACCTTGGATGCAAACTCCGCAGTCAGTCCCACAGCACCCAGAGGAGGTTCAAATCCCAGGCACTTCAACACAGCCAGGATCACAGGATCCCAGGAGCCCAGAATCCCAAGAGCTTGGTCACACCAGGATCTCAGGGTCCCAGAGGCAGCTTGACTCCCAGGAACTCTGACACACCCAGAATCTCTGGATCATAGGATCCCAGAATCACAGGACCACAGAGACAGCTGGACTATGAAGAGTTCTGACACAACCAGGATTACAGGAAGGACAGGCTCCAGTCAGATAGTGAGCGCAGGTAGGACAAGAGATACTCAGATGGCAGGAGGCAAGCATAAGAACATAAGCAATAGAAACCAAAGTTACTTGGCATTATCAGAACCCAGTTCTCCCACCATAACAAGTTCTGGATACAACATCACACCAGAAAAGCAAGACTTGAATCTAAAATCACTTCTCATGACAATGATAGAGGACTTTAAGAAGGACATAAATAACTCCCTTAAAGAAATACAGGAGAACACAGGTAAACAGGTAGAAGCCCTCAAGGAAAAAACATGACAATCCCTTAAAAAAATTACAGAAAACACAATCAAACAGGTGAAGGAAATGAACAAAACCATCCAAGATCTAAAAATGGAAGTAGAAACAATAAAGAAATCACAAAGGGAAACAACACTGGAGATAGAAAATCCAGGAAAGAGATCAGGAGTCATCACCAACAGAATACAAGAAATAGAAGAGAGAATCTCAGGGGCAGAAGATATCATAGAAAACATTGACACAACAGTCAAAGAAAATGCAAAATGTAAAAAGCTCCTAACTCAAAACATCCAAGAAAACCAGGACACAATGAAAAGACCAAATCTAAGGATAATAGGTGTAGAAGAGAGCGAAGATTCCCAACATAAAGGGCCAGTAAATATCATCAACAAAATTCTAGAAGAAAACTCCTTTAACTTAAAGAAAGAGATGCCCATTAACAGACAAGAAGGTCACAGAAATACCAAATAGACTGGACTAGAAAAGAAATTCCTTCTGTCATATAGTGATCAAAACACCAATTGCACTAAACAAAGAAAGATTATTAAAAGTCATAAGGGAAAAAGGCAAATTAACATATAAAGGCAGACCTATCAGAATTACAGCAGACTTCTCACTAATCACTATGAAAGCTAGAAGATCCTGAGAAGATCTCATACAGAACCTAGGAGAACATAAATGCCAGCACAGACTACTATATCCAGCAAAACTCTCAATTACCATAGATGGAGAAACCAAGATATTCCATGACTAAACTATATTTACATAATATCTTTCCACAAATCCTGCCCTACAAAGTATAATAGATGGAAAACACCAACACAAGGAGGGAAACTTTACCCTAGAGAAAGCAAGAAAGTAATTTTCTTTCAACAAACCCAAAAGAAAACCACACAAATATAATTCCACATCTAACAGTAAAAATAACAGGAGGCAATAATTACTATTCCTTAATATCTCTTAACATCAATAGACTCAATTCCCCAATAAGAAGATAATAAGAAGACTGGATATATAAGCAGGACACAACATTTTGCTGCATACAGGAAACACATCTCAGTGACAAAGACAGACACTACCCCAGAGTAAAAGGCTGGAAAACAATTTTCCAAGCAAATGGTTCAAAGAAACAAGCTGGAGTAGCCATTGTGATATCGAGTAAAATCGACTTTCAACATAAAGTTATCAAAAAGATAAGGAGGGATACTTCGTACTCATCAAAGATAAAATCTTCCAAGATGAACTCTCAATTCTGAACATCTATGCTCCAAATGCAAATGCACCCACATTCATAAAAGAAACTTTACTAAAGCTCAAAGCACACATTGCACCCCATACAATAATAGTGGGAGGCTTCAACACCCCACTCTCAGCAATGGACAGATCATGGAAACAGAAACTAAACAGAGACACAGTGAAACTAACAGAAGTCATGAAACAAATGGATCTAACAGATATCTACAGAACATTTTATCCTAAAACAAAAGGATATACCTTTTTCTCAGCACTTCATGGTACCCTCTCCAAAACTGACCATATAATTGGTCACCCAACAGGCCTCAAAAGATACAAGAAGACTGAAATAATCCCATGCATCCTATCAGATCATCACGGACTAAGGCTGGTCTTCAATAACAACCAAAACAACAAAAAGTCCACATACACATGGAAGCTGAATAATGCCCTGCTCAGTGATAACTTGGTCAAGGAAGAAATAAAAAAAGAAATTAACAACTTTATAGAATTTAATGAAAATGAAGGTACAACATACCCACACTTAAGGGACACAATGAAAGCAGTGCTAAGAGGAAAACTCATACCTCTGAGTGTCACCAAAAAGAAACTGGAGAGAGCACACACTAGCAGACTAACAGCACATCTGAAAGTTCTAGAACAAAAACAAGCAAATACACCCAAGTACAAAGCAGGAAATAATCAAACTCAGAGCTGACATCAACCAAGTAGAAAGAAAAAGAACTATACAAAGAATCAACAAAACCAGGAGCTGGTTCTTTGAGAAAATCAACAAGATAGATAAACCCTTAGCCAAACTAACTAGAGGGCACAGAGACAGTATCCAAGGTAATAAAATAAGAAATGAAAAGGGAGACATAACAACGGAAACTGTGGAAATCCAAAAAAATCACCCTTTTAACATTTAACATTTAAACTCATTTAGTAAGCAGTCTGAATTCTTATTATGACTTCCTAATGTACCTTACTTTAGAAGTTTTCATATATTAAACTTGTGTTTCAAGAGTTTATTATGATTAGTCACTGCTTTCCTTACACTTTTTTGTTATGTTGAAGACATGAAGAGAGATTAACCCCCAATTAAAACAGCACCCCACCCCCAACATGTATAGATAGAGAAGGAATGTTGTGGTTCTTCCACATGCTTTGTTCTGTTGGCTGCAGTAAGTGATGATGTTTTATTTACATGCTCATGAAGTTAGTATTCCTATTTCTTTCATCCTCCATGCTCCTAGAGCAACTCAACCCTGGCTCTGTCATGGCAGTTTCCTAGCATTTCCTTGAGACTAATATCCCCTCCTAAGTAGTGGTAGACCACAAAATTGACCCCTGCCTCTAAGCATCCCTCTCCAGCAGGTTCGGAATTTTAAATAATTCATTCATAAATAAATACTGAAAGCATCACCTGCATGGTTTTGTGCTCAACAAACATTTTTGTGTAATACCGAGTCCTTATACCTTACAACCTGTGCCAAAACTCACAGGAGGACACTTCTTTCATTCAGCTCCCTGTGTTTCTGACTATAGCTAAGAGCTTCAGACTCCAGAAGCTGTGGTTAGTAACTCCGAGATGACAGCTTCATTTTCCTCTCTTCTACTTTGAGTCACCACTGCTGAGGATCTGGTAGAGTGGACTTTGAACCTCCTCTCCAGAAACTTGTTCAGCAATGTTTCAGGATATGAGATCAAGGCAGAGATATAATCTATAATGTATTTCTGTACACTATCACATTTTTAAATACCATTCTAAATATTATCCCCCCTCCAAGAAAACTTTAAAAAAGAATGTTAGGGCAGTAGTGTCACACCCTTCCTATACTTCTGTGCTTGCAGGATTTTTAGAGTGTGGACACAGCCAAGAGTTGAGGAACACAAATTCTTACTTAAGCATTAGAAAAGAATAGGAATATCAAAACAGGTTTTTGTCAACTTTGTCTTTCAAGGAATCCAAGCGAATCAAATTTAAAAAGGGACATCACACACTGCAACTTCAGGGGTTAAGAATGACATGAGAGATTGACTGATGGGCAAAACTGACAAAATGCTAAAAGATGTCAAGAAAAGAACACAAGTGGTCTGAATGACAGACTAGCATCCATCAGGCAAAAAGCCTCTTGCAGGGTCCAACCTCGGCATCAGGAAATGTGATAACTAGGCCTTCTGAGCTGGTGACCATAGCAGGGCTGTAAGCGATCTGAACCATCACCCAGCTCCCCTCAGTAATTGGCCTTTGGAGGCCAGAGAGGTAGTCTACTCCAGAGCTACAATTAACAGGGCTTTGTGGGTGAACTGTGCAAGGTAGGCCAGGTTCCTGTCGCTGGAGTCTGAGGCAGACATGTGTAGCATACAGTTGTGAGCACATGCACTCGCAGGCAGGCATGCTTCCTTGTTGCTAGGCAACAATAGGGATTCTGCTCAAACTGAACCTCTGATTTGCCCTGACTGGATGCTACTGTGGCGTGGTGGTGATATCTATATCTATATCCCTATTCATATCCATGCCTATATCTAATCTCTCTCTATATCTATATTTGTGTGTGTGTGTTTCTAAGTTTTAGTGTGGGGTTTGAGAGGAAGTGGGTGGCAAAGGGGGAGGGAAGGGATGGCAGCATGACCCTAGGTGTCCCTAGGCCTCTATCATGCCGGAGGACATCGATTATGATGCCCAGACACCAAATGCCTCTGAGCAGCCACACTGGTATTGGCGCCTGTGGACCTGCTGCTTGGGCTATGGGTGCCTTGATTACCAAGTGGATGAATATCCTGCCTACCTCATCCCATATGAACCTGTGGGACAGTTCCAAAGGGCAGCCAGCATGGGTGATTTGTCTACAGTAGAGCACTTCATCACCTCCGGAAGATACCATGTGGATAAATGTGACAGGAGGAACAGGTAATAGGGCCTCAGAGGGGAGATGAGCAGGAGGGGCAGGGAATGTTAGGGACAGTCAGAGCCAATCAGGGAGAAGCATCATCTTCCAAGGATGCTAAGAGAGGGGAGAGGGCAAGGTTAGGTTCTGCTTTCACTGAGCCTGCTGGGTTTTCTGCTGGTCATAGGGGACCTGCACACCTTAGAAGGATCTAGCTCTTAGATCTTCTTTTAAGGGAAGCAAAACAATAAACTTAAGTTGGTTTCTGAATCCTTTTACATTGCTTCCTTTACAGTAGTTTGTTGGATGCCTTAAAGTAACTTAGGTAATAAAATGACATGCATTTTCTTTTAAAGTGTGTATTTAAAGAATTTTTAGATTTATGTATGCGAGTGTTTTGCTTGCATGTAATATCTATGCACCACGTGCATCAGAAGATGGTATTGGATTCACTGGAGTTATAGATGGCTGTAAACTGCCATGTTGGTTCTATCTATCTATCTATCTATCTATCTATCTATCTATCTATCTATCTATCTGTCTGTCTGTCTGTCTGTCTGTCTGTCTGTCTGTCTGTCTATATCATATCATATCTATCTATATCATATCTATCTATCTATCTATCTATCTATCTATCTATCTATCTATCTATCTATCTATCTATATCATATCATATCTATCTATATCATATCTATCTCATATATCATATCTATCTATATCATATCATATCTATATATCTATCTATCTCTGTATCATGTGTATGTATGTATGTATGTATGTATGTATGTATGTATGTATCTAAATTATATACATTGTAGAGAATTGTATCATGAGATAAATTTTTTCCATACAACATCAAGGTTAAGGCTAAAAAGAAAAGTCACCAAAGAAAATCCTTTGTCAGTTTGATCCACCTCAGTGTACATGTTATTTGTGTATGTGTGGGTGGGGTACAGATGTGAAGGCTAGAGGTTGATATTCTCTTTCTCTATTGCTTTTCACTTACTTAAAAAAAAATCTGTGTGTGCATGCATGTGTATGTGCATGTGCATACATGCCTACATGCACAATTGTGTGAGTGTATGTCCTACATATGCACAGGTAAGTGCCTGGGGGTCAGTGGGCACTCTATGGCAGTTCAGTTCTGTCATATTGTGGGTTCTTCTGATCAAACTTAGGCCATCAGGCCTCCTCTTGGGTCTTTGCTGAGCCATTCTGTGGTGCTTAAATCTCAGTTTTTGAGACAGGTTATCTCACTAACCCATATGCCCACTATATTTGATTTGCTGTGTTGGACTTTACTGATTCACCTAGACTTGCAGGCAAGCAAGCACCAGGATATCCTGTCTCCACAGCCCCCAAACTAGTTTTCCAAGGTGCTGGAGCTTCTGAACACAGGTGCTCAAATTACAGGATGAGCACTTTATCAACTGAGCCATTGCCTCAGCTCCTCTTTTGTTCTTATTTCACCCTAGGTAATCAAGGGGTGCCAATGTCACTTAACAGTGGATTACCGCACAGCCCACATGCTGCTTTAGTCTTAAATGTAGATCTGAGGAGTTCCTTAGTCTTCTAAGTTGGATCTTCATACAAATAAAAGATAGAAGAATAAATTATTGTTTCAAAAATATTCTTTTGATTTATAACTGTTTTCTTTAAAAACATTGAATTTTCCAACTGTATTTATCCATTCTGCCAATCTATTTATTCTCTACATGTTACTTAGATATCTACTATACAGCATATACGTTCTACGTCTCTTAATCCTTCCATTTTTTCCCTTTTTTAAATTTAATTTTATTTGTAATTCACTTTTTACATTCCAGATTCCATTCCCTACCCCTCTCCATCCACCTTCCAACTGATCCACGCCCCAGGGAGTTTAATCCTTCCATTCTTAAACCTTTATATTTCACAGCCAAATCAAGAAGTTAAGAAGGTTAAAATTTGCCTTAATTTTAACAAACTTTTCTCTCCCTTTCTACAAAAAGAACAAAAACAAATACAAAAACTGTTTTAAAGGTAGAAGATTGTAAAAAATAATTAATCACATAACTACCCTCTAGTAAAATTATATCACATGTTACAAAATTTATCACATAATTTTCAACTATGTTACATTTCATTTAATGTATGATGACCTCTTTAGTGTGATATTAAATATTAAAAATATTAGGTGTCTTTACATTTCATAAATTTAAATATTAATAAAATGAGCAGTGCTCATTTGAATCCCTAATTTTTTGGCTTAAAGCTTCTTAAAAGTCAAAGGAAGGGAGCTACGATGCCATGGGTTGTGTCCTTATAGAGAGTTTTGCCCAATTTTGGTGTGAGTCCATGGATGCATAAATGACTACAAGGTAACCAAAGATCATTTGCTTTACTACCAATTGGTAGAGTATCGTGGACACTGTGTCTCTTAACCTGGAGACTAGGTTATGTTCCTGTTGGCTGCAAACATGGAAAAGTTACCTTTAGGTGTTGCAGGATTTTCCCTCTCCATTCACATTAGGGCAGTGGGAGGCCTGTGATTGGACAGGGAGCTAAGAGTTGCAGAGAGAGAGAGAAAGAGGGAGGGAGAGAGAGAGAGAGAGTCAGTCTATCTATAGGAGAAGAAAGATGGCTCCTACCATGTACCCGCGTGGTGTTTTTCAGACACAAGTAGCTATGGTTTCCCAAGATTAAAATATTGGGATAAAGCTTTTATCATGATCAATTGGCTCTGAAATTATTGTATTAGTATCTTGTAAATTGTGATATCATTGATACATAAATCTGATTGGTTAATTAAGCTTTTAACTCTATTGGGTTACTGGGTCTTGTGATATGCAACCGTGAGGTTGGTGGTTATTCCATGTAGTTACTAGAATGTGGGATTGCCAATTACATGGGTTTATGGTTGAGGAAGAGCTAGTGGCACCAGGGACAAGCGCCTGATTGAGGGATAGTGGTCTGGTGTGGCAGGAGAGTTGGCGGGCCGGCAGGAGCATGGGAATGCAGTCCAACCTAGCGGAGAGTTGACCGGTTAAATTTTTAACATTTCCCACAACATAAGGGCATTAAGAAATGAAAAAAATCTCTTTATCCAAATTCATTTTAAGAGCTAAAATTTACATAGATACAAGATTTTCCATGAACTTACGGATTGTGTCATATATCAATTGATGTAAAGTACAATGGACTGCATGATAACCTTGTATTTTGTGTATTCATAAATTTAAAAATATTACCAATTATAGTTGTAAAATGTCATGAATCATTACAATTATTCCAGAGATGCAAAAATGTGAATGAAGAATAAGGTAGTCACAGTGGTACCGGCCTGCAAACTTACCTATTGGGAGAATGAGTTAGGAGGACATCTTTGGCAATATAATTTTAAAAAATACTAAACTTATTTGAATAAAAATTGCATCTGTACAGTAGGTAGAATTCTTTGATTGGTATTTGTTGAGATGTTGTGTTTGATAACAGTAGCAAGGATAATCATCATTATCCACCGAATGCTGAGCTGTCAGGTGCTGGAAACACTGGTACATGCTTTGTGTAGATTTGAACTGAAACATCGCAGCAGTACCATGTAAGATATCTATTGTTTATTCCCATCATATGGGTGAGGAAACTGAGTTTTGGAGATCATAGAAATCCCAAGAAGTAGCTAGTAAGTAACTGATTAGAGAGGGATTCAAATATAAGCTGTGTTCAATTTACTGGGTGTTCTGTTATTCAGATAGGCTGCTCTGAGCAGGAATGAAGCTTGTGATAGATCACTTGCCTTGAATTGGGCAGCCGTGCACTGAATCCCTAGGAAGACAAGTGAACGCTTGAGTAGAGACATAAATGAATAAACAAATTCCCCTTGAAACTCTTACTTACTTGAAACTCTTAGTATTTACAGCTGAATGTACTTTGTCATAGTATTCCATGCTTTCCTAAAACATCCTTTCAATTCGTAGGACTTCACTCCACTACGCATGTGCTCATAACCACCCAGAAGTGGTGACTCTGTTAATCGAAAGCAACTGCAATATTAATGTCCAGGATGATGAAGGCTGCACACCCTTGATTAAGGTAGCTACTGGACAGCAGTTTTAATATGAAATGGATAAGACCTTGTTCATGTTTGTTTTCTATTGCTGTGATAAAACAATGACCAAAAGCAATTCAGGGAAGCAAATGTTTATTTGGCTTACATTTCCACATCACAGTCTGGCATCAAGGGAAAGCAGAGCAGAAGCTCAAGTCAGGAAATTGGAAGCAGATACCTCCAGGGAAGGCTGCTTTTTCCATGGCCTGTTCAGCTCGCTTTCTCATACAACTCGGGGCCACTGCCCAGTCATGCCATTAACCCCAGTAATCTGACCCCATCAATCTCAATCAACTGTTCCACAGACTTGCCCACAGGCCAAACAGATAGAAGCATTTCTTTAAGCTAGGCTCTCCTTCTTTGGGTATCTGAAACCTATGTCAAGCTGGCAAAACAAATAAACTTTCCCCTCCCAACACCAGCCAATTAGCATAGATCTAGGTATTGTAGCACAGCCCTGAAATTCTTACATTTGAGAAAATGAGGTAAGAGGATTTTGAATTTAGGTCAGCCTGGGGTACTCTACAAGACCCTGTCTCAAAAAGAGATGGGTAGTATACATAACCTAAACAAATTGTCTCATCGAAGGGTAACTATTCAATGCAATTGTAAGAATGTTTGTCTTGACTTTCTTGAGTTGAAGAGCTATGTTTTTGTACAATAACCACAGGCCACAGAGCGAAACAACCTGGAATGTGTTTCCATATTACTGAAGCATGGTGCTGATCCACACACGGCAGATTTTACTGGAAATACAGCGCTCCACTATGCTGTATATAATGGAAACAAAGCAATTGCCAGTGAACTGCTTGAGTACAAAGTAGACATTAACACCACAACAAAGGTAAAGGTTGTTCAGCTTCATTCCCAATGTATTTCTAGCAGTGACACTAGGATCTATTTGCTACATGTCAAAGTTCAAGCATTCTCACTGATTCTGTTAAGAGTAAAATATTTTTCTCCAAATACGTTTTTCATATTTGTGGTAGTGGAAAAGAGCACAATTTTTCTAAAAATTAGGCTTTATTTTAAAATTAAAAAAATAATTGGTGGATTTGAACCCACGTGCATCACATACACATGAACAATAAAAATAAATAAAACTTTTATGATAAATACTTTGGAAATAAACAGAAATCTCCAGCAGTTGAGAGGTTATAGAGGTGGGCTGTCTCTCAGAGATGAGGCAGGAATGAAAAATGAGGAGAGATACAGTTAAAGGCATGTAGGCCAATTTGGAAACTTAATTATTAAAAAATATCAAGATTTTAAAACCTTTTTCAAACTTATGTGTACATAAGAAATGCCATTCAGCTTGGGAGTTAATAATTCTCAGCCTAGGAAAAGATATTTTTCAAATACAGATAGGAACGCTCTGCTTCAGAGACTCCACTGGAGCTCATGCATTCAATGGGGCACGCAAACCTTTACCATATGTTTTGGGTATTGGAAGCAAAACTCTATTTAGGTAAGATGCTTTGAACCAATGAGTGTTGGGAAAAGTACTGAAGAGGAGTGATGCTCACAGGAGGTGTGGGGCCGGGGATAGGTGTGTCAAAGGAAAGGAGGCACCTATGTTCAAGAAAATGGAGCAGAGGGTGAAGGAAAGTCTACCTATCATGACCCTTTGTTTTTAAAATTGGTTATTTTATTTACATTTCAAATGTTGTCCCCTTCCTGGTTTCCCCTCAGCAACACCCCTCCCATCTCCCTCCCTTTTGTGTCTATGAGGGTGCTCCTCCACTCACCCACTCCAGCCTCACCACTCCACAGGACCATGGACCTCCCCTTCCATTGATGCCAGATAAGGCCATCCTCTGCTACATATGTAGCTGGAGCCATGGATCCTCCCATGTATACTCTTTGGTTGGTGGTCTTAGTCCCTGGGAGCTCTGGGTGGTCCTGTTGTTCTTCCTGTGGGGTTGCCATCCCCTTCAGCTCTTTCAGTCCTTCCCCTACCTCTTCCATTTGGGGTCCCTGGGCTCAGTCCAATGGTTGGCTGTGAGTTATGCATCTGTATTAGTCAAGTGCTGGCAGAGCCTCTCAGGAGACAACTATACCAAGTTCCTGTCAGCAAGCGCTTCCCGGCATCAGCAATAATACCAGGGTTTGGTATCTGTGGATGGAATGGATCCCAAGGTAGGGCAGTCTCTGGATGGCTTTTCCATCAGTCTCTGCTCCATTTTTGTTCCTGCATTTCCTTTAGACAGGAACAATTCCGGGTTAAAAAAATTTGAGATGGGTGGGTGGTCCCATTCCTCAACTGGGGGCCATGCCTATCTACTGGAGGGGGTATCTACAGGTTCTATCTCCCCTTTGTTGGGAATTTTGGCTAATGTCCCTTTTGGGTCCTGGGACTCTTTCACTTCGCTGGTGTCTAGGACATTTTGGTGGCTACCCCAGTTCCCCAGCTTCCACTGCCACATTTCTATTCAATGTCCTGATCCTCTATGCTTCTCTCCGGTCTCTTCCCATACCTGATCCTGTTCCCCCCTTCCCCCTCCTCTTCCTTTCTCCCTCCCAGGTCCTCCTTTACTCTACCTCCTGTGATTATTTTGTTCCCCCTTTTAAGTAGGGTTGAAACATCCACACTTTGGTCTTCCTTCTTCTTGAGCTTTATATGGTCTACGGGAGAGTATATATTTATGCGCATAAAATCTGTGATGAATTTTCAGTTGAGAAACATGTTGTATTATAAACATTTTTTTTTCTTTTATAGCATGGCTTCACACCATTTTCCCTTGCTGTATTTGAAAAACAAGAGAAGATGGTAGAGTTTTTAAGAGAGAGGGGTGCAAATGTACACGAAGTCGCTGAGTCGAATAGGTACAGTTTCTTCTTTTTTTCAACCTTAGTGTTGTTCTTGAAGGTGACAATCGCTTGAGTCAGGAATACCAAACTGTCAGGAGGAAGATTGCCTCAAAATTGGAAGTATATAGTGAGGAACACCACAAATTGTTACCTGGAAAATGACTTCTCAGACCACATCAAGAAAACAGTATGCACCAGGTCTTAGTCAAACTGACTGAGTTTGTTATTCATAATCTAACTTTATTGATGATTTTATATTACTTATGTCAACTGCACATTAATGTTGTTTATTTTGAAAAGTATACCTATTTACTTTTTATTGTTTTTTTTTTTTTTTTTTTTTTTGAGACAGGGTTTCTCTGTGTAGTCCTGGCTGTCCTGGAACTCGCTCTGTAGACCAGGCTGGCCTCGAACTCAGAAATCCGCCTGCCTCTGCCTCCCAAGTGCTGGGATTAAAGGCGTGCGCCACCACGCCCGGCTTTTACTTTTTATTGACCATGAAATTTATAATCACTTTTTATATTTCCATTTTGTTTCATAGATATTTTCCTTTCAAATGCTATATTCAACATTAATAGGTTTAGAAAATCATGCTGCCTCTGGTCATTCATTGCTTTGAGTGGTGTTTGAATGTTCAAATACATTAGGTCAAATATATCATAGCAATTAAATGCTATTACCCACAGTATGCTTTTGTTCCTGTCCTCTCTGAATTAGTCACTGAAACCCCTGAAATATCTATGGTTAGGGACAGCTATCCATGGTGAGTACAAAGAACTAAGCTGGTGATCTCAGCAGCAGAGGCCTTTGGAATGGTTCTGTAGAGCAGGATCATACAACACAGGTAAAGCTCAATGTGGAAGCAAGGAAAACTATTGCATCAGAATTCACTGACTACAAACCCTGGGAATCTGGAGCTTAGCTATAGCCGGGAAAACAAATGGAAATGGAGGGACTGTGTTTCCCTTCTGTGAGTTCTGGAATAGGCTGTAACTCAACACCACACAGCAATATTTGGTGATGCAGGCTGGTGAGATGGCTCAGTGGGTAAGAGCACCCAACTGCTCTTCTGAAGGTCCGAAGTTCAAATCTCAGCAACCACGTGGTGGCTCACAACCATCTGTAATGAGATCTTGCTCCCTCTTCTGGAGTGTCTGAAGACAGCTACAGTGTACTTACATATAATAAAAATAAAGTAAAAAAAATATTTGGTGATGCTTTGGCATTTAGTAGCAAACAGGTAAGTAACAAAAACACTAAGCCTGTGTGGTGCTATACATGTGATGGCTTGTGAGGGTGCTGGCAGAGTAATGCTTATAGGCAAGGATTAATTTCCCATTCCACCACCAACAGACTCATAGTTAAGTGTTGAGACATAGATTATTTATAAATAAATGTCTAATGTAAGCTATATTAGGAATGCAAAAATAGGTAGCATGCCATATATTTGGCAAATGTTTTTCTTATGGATATTAAAATAACTATTACTTTTAAACTACATCACAGTGAAGCTTCACGTGGAGAAGAGTCAACATCAATGCTTAATTATGATGCACAGATCAATACAGGTAGGAATTTTGATACTGCTTTACTCTAAGCCAGAGTTCTCAACCTGTGGGTCGCAACATTTTAAGGGCAGAATGATACTTTCAGAGAGGTCACCTAAGACCATCCTGCATATCAGATGTTTAGATTATGATTCAGTAGAGTAGCAAAATTATAGTTATAAAGTATCAGCAAAAATAATTTAATGGTTGGGGGGGAATCACTGCAATGTGAGGAATTTTATTAAAGAGTCCAATTAGGATGGCTGAAAACTACTGTTCTAAGTGGTCTATCCTAAAGAAATACATAATTACAAAGATTAAAAATTTAAGTCCCCCAGAAAAAGGAAATAAAGTATAAATGCAGAGATTATTTCTAAGTAAGTTCATATATCAAACCATATTGTCTGAAGAATATGAGTATTTATTTTGGGGTCCTGGCATATTAAATATCTCTTAATACAAAAGGAAAAGGGGTTTAAGATAGTACATTGTATGCATTCTTTATAGGTACATTGTAGCAAATTGGACTTTTAATGTAATATGTTGGATTATAATGGATATGTGGGCCTATGGTTTACAAGCTCCAAAACATGATTTCCAATTATTCACAGAAGGAAAATTGAACAAATGACACCATTGTGTAATACACAGCACTGACCTCACTGTCCACTCAGTCTTACTAGCTTCTGCTAACAATGGAAGGAACACTGTCAGGAGTTTTTGCTTCCAGCAGCTGTCATCATATCAACTTTCTACCTTGTCTTGAGAGCTGTATCTGGGAGGAAATATTGAAAACCAATCCAAATGACCCTGTTCTCCAAAGAGATGAGAAAGACAGTGTCATACTGTAACAAGGGGGAGTTTATTTTGCATTATTTCATTATGAATATTACTGCATTTTTAATTGTGTGGATTAGGATTGACTCAAGGAGTCCCACACACTGAGGACAAGTTTTGTCACTAAGCCACAGCCCAAGTCCATTCATTTTGAGGGTTCAAATGCTTTATCCTGGTCATGGGAAATGCTAAGAAGTTCTCACTGAGCTTTTATACATTTTTATAATGAAGTTTAAAAAATAATTGTTTTATCCCCTATGGGGAGCAAACTGGAGGCATTTAGTGAAAAGTTGAGTAAATGAATAGCTTATCTATAAGCATATTAAAATATTTGTTGTGTCCTACAGTACTCCTCTTGGAACTTCCTTCTCTGTCTGTAAGGCTGCTGTTGTACTTCCCTCTCACTATAGATACAACACAGGTTGATGAACTACTAAGTAAGGTGCCTTTCCACTAGTTACTCTCAAGGGAGCTGATGGAAGCTGATCATGAACTTTTTTACACCGCACAGAACAGGAAGAGCAACACTAGAGCAGAGGAGACTTTTAGTGTCTTCTCCAGAAAGGGAGGGAGAGTGAGCCCACTGAGCTCTGCTGTACTGGCAGCTGCGAATTTTTGCAAAGGTCTTTGTCCCTGGTCTGTTTCTGTCCTCTGAGTTTTGCCATCCTGCAAGAGAGTCACCATGCATCCATCTTCTTTGTACATGGTGTTTCTATTCTAAATGGAATAATTTCCACTGAACAAGTAAAAATTGAAAACTTCATACTTTAGTAAAGTAAGTATACTCTTTAAAATTTTTTCCTAGCACCATAGGTCAAAATCACCACCACCACCGCCGCCACCACTGCTATCACCACCACCACCACCACCACCATAAGGACAACAACAATAACAACAAAAATACCTATGTGCTGACATTTATACCAGTAAATACCACTTTCTGGCAATTGATAGTCAGTTGGGATCAGAGTCATTGTCACAGATATTTATTTTCAGCTATGAATTTCGTTAACTTTCTTTCTTCTCCCTGCATTTGACTGATTCAACAAAATATAAGCAAGAATTCTCAATGTATTAATTACCTATAAAGCAATATTTATTATAGAATATTCTTTATAATATAGAATTGTCTCCAAGCAGTGTCTAACAAAATGTTAGTTTGCCATTTTAATATACTATATTTTTCTACAGTTATTATAAAACACATTCTCCCCCTTTTTAGAAGTGGATGACAGTACTGAACACACACCTTTACCTAGGTAAGAGTTCATGGCTTTTAAATATGTGACATCATTGGGAAATGCAAAGATAAGAAGCTGATACTGCTGAAATACACATTATACTATATGCTCAATGCTTGCAATGCCTAAAACAATCAGATAAGGTTTGTGGAGTAAGTATGCTCTATAACCTAGCTCCCACTTGCTAGGGAACCAAATGCAGAGAACTTGACTAATTGGCCATGGTTCTATAATTAACCTTGGCTTTCCAGTGCATCTCTTGCCCAGACTGACTGAGACCCACGTGCTCTTTTGTCAAGATGCAGTCATACTTTCATATCAGTTCAGAAGGCTAGATTAAGTTGTGCATTTATCTCTGAATGAAACATTGGTTATATGACCCTATAGCTTGTCTGGATATTTTTGACAATTGCAGCTGTAACCAATACTCATCACAAGTTTTAAGGCAGATCAGACTCAGCTCTGGCCAGATATTCACAGATTTTACTTACGCAAAATTAGGCATATCCTACAGAGGAGTTTGTGTGATAATTGAAGAATAGTTGTTAGTGACTAATTAGAGGGATTTTATTTTTATTTTTTATGGGATATTTTATTTATTTACATTTCAAATGTTATTGCCTTTCCCTGTTTTCCCTCCAGAAACCCCCTATCCCATCCTCCATTCCCTGGCTTTTATGAGGGTGCTCACCTACTCATCTGCCCACCCACTCCCTCCTCCCTGCCTTGGCATCCCCCTACACTGGGACATCGAGCCTTTCCAGGACCAAGGGTCTCTCCTCCCATTGATGCCCGTCAAAGCCATCTTCTGGTACATATGTGGCTGGAGTCATGGAACCCTCCACGTGTACTCTTTGATTGGTGGTTAAGTTCCTCGGAGCTTTGGGCGGGGGCGGGAGGGGTGTTCCTGGATGGTTGATATTGTTGTTCTTTTTATGGGTTGCAAAACCCTTCAGCTCCTTCAGTTCTTCCCTTAATTCCTTCATTGGGGTCCCCATGGTCAGTCCAATGGTTCACTGCAAGCAACCACATCTGTATCAGGAAGACTCTGGCAGAGCCTCTTAGGCGACAGCTATATCAGCCTCCTGTCAGCAAGCACTATCAGCAATAGTGACTGTGTTTGGAGGCTGCATATGGGATGGAACCCCAGGTTGGGTAGTTTCTGGATGGCCTTTTCTTCAGTTTCTGCTCCACTCTTTGTTCCTGTATTTCTTTTAGACAGGAGCAATTGTGGGTTAAAATTTTTGAGAAGGGTGGGTGGCCCCTCAACTGGAGTTTGTGCCTAGCCACTGGATATGGTCTCTACAGGTTCTCTTTCTCCTTTGTTGTATATTTCAGCTAATGTCATCCCCACTGGGTACTGGGAATCTGTTGCTTTTCTGGCCTCTGGGACTTTCTGTTGGCTAATCTCAGATCACTATCCCCCCATTGCTACTACATACCTCTGTTCAATTTCCTGATCCTCTGTATATTTCCCCCATATCCTCCAACACCTAATCCTGCCCCCTTTTTTACTTCTCCCCCTCCTCTCTTTTTCCCAAGTCCCTCCTACCTTCTACCTCCCAAGACTTTTTGTTTGGTCCTCCTTCTTGAGCTTCATATAGTCTGTAGGTTGTATTGTGGGTATTCTGAGCTTTTTTTCTAATATCCAAGTATCAGTGAGTACATACCATGTGTGTTCTTTTGTGGCTGGGTTACCTCACTCAGGATGATATTTCCTAGTTCCATCCATTTGCCTAAGAATTTCATAAAGCAATTGTTTTTAATAGCTGAGTTGTACTCCATTGTGTAAATGTACCACATTTTCTGTACCCATTCCTCTGTTGAGGGACATCTGGATTGTTTCCAGCTTCTGGATATTATAAATAAGGCTTTGATGAATATAGTGGAGCATGTGTCCTTTTTATATGTTGAAGCATCTTTTGGTTATATGCCCAGGAGTAGTATTGCTGGGTCCTCAGGTAGTAATATGTCCAATTTTCTGAGGAGCTGCCAGACTGATTTCTAGAGTAGTTGTACCAGCTTGCAATCCCACCAGCAATGGAGGAGTGTTCCTCTTTCTCCATGTCTTCACCAAGCATCTGCTGTCACCTGAATTTTTGATCTTAGCCATTCTGACTGGTGTGAGGTGGAATCTCAGGGTTGTTCTGATTTGCATTTCCCTGATGGTTAAGGATGTCTTTAGGTGCGTCTCAGCCATTCATGATTCTTTAGTTGAGAATTCTTTGTTTATCTCTGTACTCCATTTTTAATAGGGTTATTTGGTTCTCTGGAGTCTAACTTCTTGAGTTCTTTGTATATATTGGATATTAGCCCTCCATCAGATGTAGGGTTGATAAAGATCTTTTGCCAATCTGTTGGTTGCCTTTTTGTCCTATTGACAGTGTCCTTTGCCTTACAGAAGCTTTGCAGTTATATGAGGTTCCATTTGTTGATTCTTGATCTTAGAGCATAAGCCATTGGTGTTCTGTTCAGGAAAATTTCCCCTGGGCCCATGTATTCAAGGTTCTTCCTCACTTTCTCTTCTATTAGATTCAGTGTATCTTTTTATATGAAGGTCATTGATCCACTTGAACTTGAGCTTTGTACAGGGAGATAAGAGTGGATCAACTTGCATTCTTCTACAAGTTGACTGCCACTTGAACCAGCACCATTTGTTGAAAATGCTCTTTTTTTTTCTCCACTGGATGTTTTTAGATCCTTTGTCAAAGTATAAGTGATCATAGGTGTGTGGGTTCATTTCTGGGTCTTCAATTCTCTTCCACTGATTTACCTGTATGATACTGTACCAATACTATGCAGTTTTTATCACTATTGCTCTATAGTACTGCTTGAAGTCCGGGATGGTTATTACCCCAGAAGTTCTTTTATTGTCGAGAATAGTTTTTCCTATCCTGTTATTTATTTATTTATTTATTTATTTATTTATTTATTTATTTATTTTGGTTATTCCAAGTGATTTTGAGAATTCTATGAATTTGAGAATTTCTAACTCTACAAAGATGTGAATTGGAATATTAATAGGGATTGCATTGAACCTATAGATTGCTTTTGGCAAGATGACCATTTTTACTATATTAATCCTGCCAATCCACAAGCATGGGAGATCTTTCCATCTTCTGAGATCTTCTGCAATTTCTTTTTTCAGAGACTTGAAGTTCTTGTCATACAGATCTTTCACTTGCTTGGTTAGAGTCACACCAAGATACTTTATATTATTTGTGACTATTGTGAAGAGTGTCATTTCCCTAATTTCTTTTTCATTCTGTCTATCCTTTGAGTATAGGAAGACTAATGATTTGTTTGAGTTAATTTTACATCTCGCCACATTGCTGAAGTTGTTTCTCAGCTGTAGAAATTGTCTGGTAGAGTTTTTGGGGTCAGGTCACTTAAGCATACTATCATATCATCTGCAAATGTGATATTTTGACTACTCCCTTTCCAACTTGTATATCTTTGACTTTCTTTTGTTGTCTAATTGCTCTAGCTAAAATTTTAAGTACTATATTTCAGAGAGAGAGAGAGAGAGAGAGAGAGAGAGAGAGAGAGAGAGAGAGAGAGAGAGAGAGAGAGAGAGGGCAGCCTTGTGTAGTCCCTGATTTTAGTGGGATTCCTTCAAGTTTCTCTCCATTTAGTTTGACATTGGCTGCTGGTTTGTTGTATATTGCTTTTATTAAGTTTAGGTATGATCCTTGAATTTCTGATCTTCCCAAGATCACGAAAGGGATGATAATTATCATGATGGGATGGTAAATTTTGTCAAATGCTTTTTCAGCATCTAATGAATCATTTTTTCTTTCAGTTTGTTTATATAGTGGATTACATTGATGGATTTCAATATATTGAACCATCCATGCATCCCTAGGCTGAAGCCTACTTGATCGTGGTGAATGATCATTTTGATGTGTTCTTGGATTTATATGGCAAGAATTTTGTTCAGTGTTTTGCATGTATAAGGGAAATTGTTCTGAAGTTATCTTTCTTTGTTGGGTCTTTGTATGGTTTTGTAATCAGCATAATTATGGCTTCATAGAATGAATTGTGTAGTGCTCCTTCTGTTTCTATTTTTTGGAGTAGTTTGAAAAGTATTGGTATTAGGTCTTCATTGAAGGTCTGATAGAATTCTTCACTAAATTCATCTGGTCCTTGGCTTTTTTTCAGTTGGAGGATTTTTGATGACTGCTTCTATTTCCTTAGGGGTTATGGGACTGTTTAAATAGTTCATCTGATCCTGATTTAACTTTGGTACTTGGCATCTGCCTAGAAAATTGTCCATTTCATACAGATTTTCCAGTTGTGCTAAGCATAGGATATGTCTCTGTGCCCTCTGGTTAGCCTCATTGAGGTTTTATCTATCTTGTTGATTTTCTCAGTGAAACAGCTCCTCACTTTGTTGATTCTTTGTATAGTTCTTTTTGTTTCTACATGGTTGATTTCAGCCCTGAGTTTGATTATTTCCTGCTGTCTACTGCTCTTGGGTGTATTTGCTTGTTTCTGTTCTAGAGGTTTCAGATGTGCTGTCAAGCTGCTAGTGTATGTTCTTTCCAGTTTCTTTTTGGAGGCACTCAGACCTATGAGTTTTCCTCTTAGCACTGTTTTCATTTTGTGCCATAAGTTTTGGTATGTTGTACCTTTCCATTAAATTCTAAATTGTCTTTAATTTCTTTATTTCTTCCTTGACCAAGTTCTCATTGAGTAGAGCATTGTTCAGTGTCCATGTGTATGTGGGATTTTTGTTATTTTTGTTGCTATTGAAGACGAGCCTTAATCCATAATGGTTTGATAGGAGGCATTGGACTATTTTAGTCTTCTTGTATCTGTTGAGGTCTGTTTTGTGACTGATTATTTGGTCAGAGCTGGAGAAGGTACCATGAGGTGCTGAGAAGGTATATTCTTTTGATTTAGGATGAAATGTTCTATAGATAATATGTTAAATCCATTTGGTTCATAACTTCTGTTAGTTTCTCTGTGTCTGTGTTTAGTTTGTGTTTTCCTGATATGCCCATGATGAGAGTTGGGTGTTGAAGTCCCCCACTATTATTGTGTGAGGTTTAATGTGTGCTTTGAGCTTTCTTAAAGTTTCTTTTATGAATGTGGGTGCCCTTGCATTTGGGTCATAGATATTTAGAACTGAGAGTTCTTCCTGGTAGATTTTTCCTTTGATGAGTATGAAGTGTCCTTCCTTATCTTTTTTGATGACTTTTGGTTGAAATTCCATTTTATCCAGTATTATAATGGCTACTCCAGCTTGTTTCTTGGGACCATTTGCTTGGAAAATTGTTTTCTAGACTATTACTCTGAGGTAGTGTCTGTCCTTGACACTGAGGTGCATTTCCTGTATGCAGCAAAATGCTGGGTCCTGTTTACCTATCCAGTGTGTTAGTCTATGTCTTTTTATTGATGAATTGATTCCATTGATGTTAAGAGATATTAAGGAATAGTGATTGTTGCTTCCTGTTATTTTCGATTTTATTTTTATGTTTGTGTGGTCATCTTCTTTTGGTTTTTTTTTTGAAAGATGATTACTTTCTTGCTTTTTCTAGGGTGTAGTTTCCCTCCCGTTGTTGGCATTTTCCATCTATTATCCTTTGCAGGGCTGGATTTGTGGAATGATATTGTGTAAATTTGTCTTTGTCATGGAATATCTTTCTCCATCTATGGTAATTGAGAGTTTTTCTGGGTATAGTTGTTCTGGTTGGCATTTGTGTTCTCTTAGGGTCTGCATGAGATCTTCCCACAATCTTCTAGCTTTCATAGTCTCTGGTGAGAAGTCTGGTGTAATTCTGATAGGTCTGCCTTTATATGTTACTTGACCTTTTCCCCTTACTGCTTTTAACATTCCTTGTTTAGTGCATTTTGGTGTTTTGTCTATCATGTGATGGGAGGATTTTCTTTTCTTGTCCAATCTATTTAGGATTCTGTAAGCTTCTTGTATGTTCATGGGCATCTCTTTCTTTAGGTTAGGGAAGTTTTCTTCTGTAATTTTGTTGAAGATATTTACTGGCCCTTTAAGTTGGGAATCTTCACTCTGTTCTATACCTATTTTCCTTAGGTTTGATCTCCTCATTGTGTCCTGTATTGCCTGGATATTTTAGGTTAGAAGCATTTTGCATTTTCTTTGACTGCTGTGTCAATATTTTCTATGGTATCTTCTGCACTTGAGATTCTCTCTTCTATCTCTTGAATCCTGTTGGTGATGCTGTGTCTATGAATCCTGGTCTCTTTCCTAGGTTTTGTATCTCCAGTGTTGTCTCCATTTGTGATTTCTTTATTGCTTCTATTTCCATTTTAAGTCCTGGATGGTTTTCACCTGTTTGTGTTTTCCTGCAATTCTTTAAGGGATTTTTGTGTTTCCTCCTTAAGGTCTTCTACCTGTTATCTGTGTTCTCCTGTATTTCTTTAATGGATTTATGTATTTCCTTCTTAAAGTCCTTTATCATCATCATGAGATGTCATTTTAAATCAACGTCTTGTTTTTCTGTTGTGTTGGAGTAACCAGTTCTCTCTGTGGTGGGAGAACTGGGTTCTGATGATGACAAGTGCCCTTGGTTTTTCTTGCTTATGTATTGCCCTTGTCTTTAGCCACCTTGTTTTCTCTGGTGTTAGCTGGTCTTGCTGTGTCTGACTATGGCTTGTCTCTCCTGCAAGCCTGTATGTCTGTATTCCTAGGAGACCAGTTCTCTCAGGGAGGAATGTAGGTATGGAGAGCTCTGATACAGGGTCAGCAGTGGTGTGCAGACAGAAACCAGAAGGATTCTGTTCCCAGCTTATCATTGGTTCCTGCATCCTAATGGCTCTGTGAGGGTCCCTCTAGGACTAGGAATTTGAAGAGATGTGGTGGTCTTACCTGTACTCACAGGCTTGTCTACACTCCTGGGAGACCAGCTTTCTCCTGACAGTATTTATGTATGTAGCTCTGTGGCACAGGATCTGCTGTGGGTGCCATATTCTTTGTCTTTAAGAGTCCAATTATGCCGGGTGTGGTGGCACACGCCTTTAATCCCAGCACTTGGGAGGCAGAGACAGGTGGTTTTCTGAGTTCGAGGCCAGCCTGCTCTACAGAGTGAGTTCCAGGACAGCCAGGGCTGTACAGAAAAACCCTGTCTCGAAAAACAAACAAAAAACAAAAAACAAAACAAAACAAAACAAAAGAGTCAAATTATATCATGACTCTTCATTTGTATTAAAGGAGATTTTATCTTTCATGTCAGCTAGAAATAAACATAGAAGTGAAGGGCCTTTCCTTTTTGTAATGTGCCTGCTTAGACCAACTGGTTAGGTTAGGAAGTCAAAATAGTAGGAAAATTGAGACCTCAAAACTAAGATGGCAAGGACTGATTATCAAGACTGTTCTCTGACCTCAACACACGCACTGAGGCACATGTTCAATGAAAGAACCTAGTGGGGAAACCCCCACTTAACTCCCGATTTGGCATGCACCCAAAGAATCATGAACAGACCATCTTGATGTAAATACACGAGGTAGTTTAATGGCAGAGCTCCGGGTCAAAACGTATCTCATGCAGTAGACAGTGGATTCGACCACGAGGCTTGAAAGCTAGGGGTTTTTATAGAAAAGGGTCTGGGGCTGGGGGAGGAATTGGCGCAGTTTCACATGATTCGTTCATTTAAACATCAGCGGACTGTACGTGCAGATTGAGGTAACAGCAGAGCGTCTGGTTAACCTTTAACTTAGGTCAGAAGGGCAGGAGATAGGGAGGCACCGAGCCAGCCGGACATTCTTGTATGTCTTTCCTATCTTTATGGCTAGTTGGTTCCTGGGATGACTTCACAGCCTTTGTTCTTTGCTCTAAGCCCAAAAAGCCCTCCTAACTAGCAAGCCACATGAGTCATGGACCTTGAATAAACTTTCTGGCTAGGGCTTTGAAGTCTTGAATTTAGTTTTCCATCTTTCATTCAACAGACAGCAATTTATATGAACAGGAATACACATCATATATGGATATTAAAACATGATGTTAGGAAACTGATTGCATATGAGTAGGGGATAATTATATGCTAAAACATTGAAAATAGATCAAAGATGAAAGTTCTCCTAGGCTTTGCAGGAAATCACTTCAGCAATGGACTTTTGGACAAAATTTTTACAGCAGGTTCAAAGGCCTCATAACCAGTTCCAAGTCAATAGTGACACACAAAGCAGAACCTAGAAAAATCTGTTGTGCCAGAGTTCAGCAGCAATAGGGTCTGAATAAACATAGCATTTTAGCTTGTCCAGGGGAGAATGTAGCTAAGGAGAAAGCATCACTTTCCTTGAGCTTCAGAGCCTATTGTTAGTTATAAAGGCTCAGTATTATACAGAAATGCTATGGAAAGAAATATCCAGGTGGTGGTTTCAACATTCACTCAAATGAACTTCTAAGAAACCACCTGAAGGTATCAAAAATGTTGTGGCTTCTGAGAGTTCTGGAAAAGGGATGCTTAGGACAGGAATCAAGTTCAAGTTATATTGGTGTGGACTGGCCTTAGTTGGCCCCTCAGTCCTTGGGAGAATCAGGGTCCTGGTACAGGTGTGCAAGGAGTCTGCAAAAAGTGACAAACAGATGCGAATACAAGGGAGTTTTGTATCTGAATGTAATTTCTCAAAGCAAACATCATACTTATATTACAGGAGGAGACAAGGAAGTTAAGTGATACATTAAGGTCATCCAAGGTACATTGAAGTTATCTGATGCAAAATGACTCTTACAACAAAACAGAGGAATGCATACACAAAAGTTAACAGGAACCAGCTAGGATAAAAATCAATGTTAACAACTGGGATCAAAAGTAGCCCTACCTAAGGTCAGCTTAATCTTAGAAGCGAGGGGAAAGGGCTTCATGCCCTTGCCATAGATCCAATTCTAGTCTATTGTATAGTCCACCTTCCCCCTAGGCCATCGTAAATTCCTGTGTATGGGAGTGACTCAGCTATCTATTGCTCTAAGTATTTACTCTAGTTCCTTCTTAGATCACAACCTTCCTTCTACCTAGGTCATTGTAAATTCCTGTGTGTAAGAGTTACTCTGCTATTTTTTCTAAGTATACTATGTAGACTAGCACTGAGATTACTAGCTCTATTCTAGTAGAATGTAATGCCTGATTTCTATCACTGACTATCAACACTGGAGGAATTTTCATCTGAATAACATTCTTACAAAGATCAAAGCCCAAGGTTGGGTCAACAATTTCCTAGGATATTGGAACACTGGTGAAGGCTAATCTAACTTAGGTCTATTTCTTTTCTTTTCTTTTCTTTTCTTTTCTTTTCTTTTCTTTTCTTTTCTTTTCTTTTCTTTTCTTTTCTTTTCTTTTCTTTTCTTTTCCTTCCCTTCCCTTCCCTTCCCTTCCCTTCCCTTCTCTTTTCTTTTCTTTTCTTTTCTTTTTTTGAGACAGGGTTTCTCTGTGTAGCCCTGGCTGTCCTGGCACTCACTTTGTAGACCAGGCTGGCCTTGAACTCAGAAATCCACCTGTCTCTGCCTTCCAAGTGCTGGGATTAAAGGCATGCACAACTTAGCTATATTTCAAAATCAATCCTTAGGCACTTATTGTGGGACGCCCAACTTGCCAGCAAGTAATACACCACAACAGGATCCTTCTGAAACACGTTTATTGGGAGAGCATGGACTTCGTAGGCGAAAGACCCCAAGCCCCAGAAATGGCGCTGCTTATATAGGCCTAGGAGTGACGTGTCCATACCTGATTGGTTATGCTTCCAGTACCTCATTAATATGCCCCAGGCCAGGCAGTGACTCAGCAAAAAACTCTTATGCACATGCGCACATTGGTTGTTTACCCATATTCATGGGCGTCGGCTTATAGAAACCAGCGCCATCTTGTAATGGCGTTTGCAGCTTCCCACAACTTATAATAAAACGATATTGAAGGAAAGCACACAGATCCGTTCACCGACTAAAACAGGGACAGATTTGAAGCATTTATTTTATAGGATGCCATGGTTCCAGGAGACTAAGTTTCTGTGAACTTTTCACCTCGGGACTGCATCCAAGCTTTTGGGCCTGTCATGCAAGTCACTACTAGAGTGGGTGTGGCACTATATAGAACCCCCCTCTTACTAGAGAGCACCACACTCAAATGAATGCCTCCAAAGTGTCATGACAGACTTGATGCCCTAGAGACATGGGTAGCTGAATGAGACAGGAGCACTAAATCTATGAATACATAAATATAAGGTTACTACAGCCACAGAAGAAAACATGGAAAATTACTGTCTTCTTTCCATGTGTATGCCTCTGTGTGAGTGTGTGTGTGCGCACATGAGTGTAGTTTTGTTGTTTTAATCAAGAACTAAGTTTTCATCATTCTACATGAAGAAAGATGGTAAATACAGCAGTCACCAATCACAATTAACTTTTGAAGAATGAATTCATACTTGTTTGTGCCATGTATTTTTCCATGCCTTTAATTCCAGAACTCAGGAGGCAAAAGGTGGCAACATGGTTCACATTCTGGGTTTCAGGCCAGCTGGGCTACATAGTGAGATCCTGTATTAGATAAGGACTCAAAATTGAAGAATTTAGAACACTTGCTAAATGTTTTTCATATGGAGAGTAAAATAATGATTGCTTTTAACATGTGTCACAGTGGAGAAACTTCTTTCAAACAGCCAGAAGAAAGAACTAAAAGGCAAATCAGGTTCAATAAAGGTAAGATTCTTATAATGAATTACTCTTTTTGGTCTTACCTACCCCAAACAAAATAAATGTGAGTAAAAATTCACTGCACCAAATGGAGTTATGTAAATCAAATATAAATGCAGTTCTTTTGTTTAGGTATGTCTTTTCTAATACTCTGAAAAGTCAGAATTAATTATTTATAAGCACTTTTAATTATGAAAACATACTGCCAAAATGTTGCATATTTGATTTTGATGCTCATATATGTACAGCCTTTATTTAAATAAGAAAAAAACCTGGCAGGGGACCCCAGTAGTCACATTGTAGCAAATTGGACTTTTGACAAAGCTGATTTTCTTTTAGTTTTTATAGCAAAGGATTGTACTTTGTACTGTATATGAGTATATAGTTCAAAGTCACTAAACTAATTATATCACAAGTAAAGATTAATATTCAATTACTTCTTTTATTTTTTTGGTTTTGTTTTGTTTTTTGAAGTGGTTGGTTGGGATTGACATTGACTTTGTTGACATTTTAGGCATGTACCTTTCCTGTACTTTTAGAACTTTTCCCTTTAGTTTTTGTTAAATAGATCAGGGTATGATAAAACATGGTTTAACTTGATGTAAAGCACAATGTCTAGAAAAAATTTGGACACAACAATGGCAGTTTAGATGGCATTATTCTGAATTTCAAAACATTAACTGCACATCCACTGAGTCTGAATAGTTTCTGTGACAGTGGAAGGGACACTCTGCAGAGTTCACATTTTCATCAATTGTCATCACAGTATCTTTTAATACCTAACTTACTATTGGTAACCAGACTGGGTAGTGAATCCAAATGAAATTCTTCCCTTAAGCTGTGTTGCCTGTGCCCTGGACTACTCGCTGCCTGATCCTACTTGCCCTTGTGTGTGTGTGTGTGTGTGTGTGTGTGTGTGTGTGTGTGTGTGTGTCTTGGAGGTGATCTGGTGCAGAGTCAATGTCACAAATTCTGGGGGCAGGGGAGAAATGCTGCAGCAAGCTAATCTGAACACTGCTGCAAGCTCCTTTAATACCCTCTACCCATGACTCATTGGTCCCAAGAAAGCATCTCTTCTAAACAGCAGTTGCTAATTAGCTGACATTGTCTGCACCAGCAATCCTTGGCCTTTCAGGCAGTTCTCAATTAGGTCCTCCTGCAGGAGATGCTTTTGCGGTTGTGTGGCCCCTGGCATTTACATAGAGGTGGCCTCGCCATTCCAGCAACATTTCTACCCTTTGGTTTTTAGGTTTTGACTGCCTTGTGGGAGCTGGGGTGCCATTGCCTTGACATTGTTGATTCCTCCTCAGAGGATTCCCAGTATACTTGACTGTGCCTTTCTTAGTTTGTTCTGTCTTTCAGGATCTTACCTGCCATAGACTACCAGCTCTCAAAGAGATATCACTCTGGAGGCATGCCATACAAAGGAGAGATAAGGAACAGCCTACATGATAGTCACATGGATCTCTTTCAGTCATGCTTTGATCACTTCCTTGGTGGTGGTGGTGGTGGTGGGGGTTGCAATCAGGATTTTTGAGAGCCATCAGCGCCAGGAAGGTAGTCTTATTTATGAAATGCTGCCAGGATATATGCTATGAGAAACACTTAAACAAAATAATTATTAGTATGACAATTCCTCCCATCATAGCATAAATGCTATCAATGAGGGGTCAAACAGCCTTTTAATATTGTCCCACTTTTTCCAAAAATCTGGCATCTAGGGAGAGCACAGATACCCTGGTCACATTGAGGCTGGGTAAGTTCTCCATTAGCAGCACAGAATAGTCAAGGAATTTGTCTGACCAGCTACCTTCAAGATATTGAGCCAATTGTTGTTGGGCTTCAGTGGCATTATGCACCTGGTAATGGGTTAGGTAGATTGAGTGAAACCTGGGGTTACATGCCAATAGAGACATGTCTCTAACAAGAGCCAATTCTTCTACCAGTAAGTCAATCGGTTGTAAAATGTGGATGGCTTGTTAAAGATGTTGATTTAGTACCTCCTGTGCCTGTAGTGCCTCAGCTGACTTACAGACTACAGCATTGATAGTCTGTCATAGTGGCTGTCTGAGTCAAGGCAACAGTAGCTGTTGTTGCTCTGGCAATGCCTACAGTGATGGCAGCTGTAATACCAAAAACTCTTTTCACAGTGTAAGGGTTGTGAGTGAGTCTGGGCCATCAGAGTGATGGCACAAAAGTGGGTGGTATTTACCATTAGCATCCAAAAGGTGGCTGGTTCCCTCATCAGGATAGCCATTGTTGAATACCCCATCCAGCAAGCAGTCAGGAGATATTTCTTATTAAATCAGTTAAGGCTATCTCTGACAATGGTGGTATTGGTGACCAGAAAGAAAAAGGGAGGTCAGACACAGACTAGGGTGGCTTTCTAGCCAACCTGGCTGCCAATGGTCACATTCATGGGGGTTGGCCCAGTTCACATTTTTGCTGACTGGTTTATGTGGAAATACATCCCATTAAAGAGACAGCCATGTTTTAGGAGAGTAAGGGGGCATAAAACAAGACAGTTAGAGGGGCCACATAAATTCCAGTTGCTCATAATGGGGTCATATCAGAATCTAATGGGATCCCTGTTAGCACAGGAAGTAACATTGCAAGTATCATGTGAGGTAATCCTCCACATACCAAGTGTGAGTATAGTTGACAATATTGGGTAGTCCCCAGAGAATTTTACACCTAGTGCAGGCTGGCAGTACTCCCAAGAGATAGGAATTCCCACAAAAGTGAGCATTTGAGGGACCCTTGGATAACGAAGCAGGGTAACAAAGCAGGGGTGGACATAATATGCTTGGGGGGATTCTCTGGGGATTTGTAATTTGTAAGGGAACACGAAGTTCCATGCCTAACATGATGCCATAGGTTAGATTACCATGAAAGGTCCCCATGGTCATATTGCATAGCTGGATACAGGGCCAATGGAGGAGACATTTGTGGTAAAGCAGAAAATATCCTCCGTAGACCAGGTGCCTTCTAATTGTCTTGTAGTAGTGATTAAGTCCATGAAGGGCAATCTCAAACTCACACTAGAAGAGAAAAGAACAGGGTAGGCTGGGGAATTAACTGCCACAGGCAAAAGAATGGGGGGCAGAGGGCACCAAAGCCCAGAGCTCATTAGCCCCCTTAGGCTGAAGAAAAATTAATAGACACAGTATGTACATTATGTCTCTCAGTCCTGATCTTTTGGCTCCTTCATTGCCCCTGGTCTTGTGGCTGGTAAGCATGTCAAAACTAGAGTTAAGGTTATATTCCAGGTTAATCCTAGCCTGATTTTCAACCAAGTCATGATATGTAGACCTCCAATTAAGAAACACAGTGGGGTCCTATTCAATAGAGTACTTGAAGTCCTAGCCAGAGCAATTAGACAACAAAAGGAGATCCAGGGGATACAAATTGGAAAGGAAGAAGTCAAAATATTACTATTTGCAGATGTTATGATAGTATATATAAGTGACCCTAAAAATTCCACCAGAGAACTCCTAAACCTGATAAACAGCTTCAGTGCTGTGGATATAAAATTAACTCAAACAAATCAGTGACCTTTCGCTACACAAAGGATAATAAACAGGCTGAGAAAGAAATTAGGGAAGCAACACCCTTCACAATAGTCACAAATAATATAAAACACCTTGGTGTGACTCTAACTAAGGAAGTGAAAGATCTGTATGATAAGAGTTTCAAGCCTCTGAAGAAAGAAATTGAAGAAGATCTCAGAAGATGGAAAGGTCTCCCATGCTATTGGCAGGGATTCCTCCCATATTATTGGCAGGAATAATATGGTAAAAATAGCCATATTGCTGAAAGCAATCTACAGATTCAATGCAATACCCATCAGAATTCCAACTCAATTCTTCTCTGAGTTAGAAAGGGCAATTTGCAAATTCATCTGGAATAACAAAAAACCTAGGATAGCAAAATTATTCTCAACAATAAAAGAACCTCTGGTGGAATCACCATGCCTGACCT
Organism: Mus musculus; assembly: GCF_000001635.26. Lineage (NCBI taxonomy): Eukaryota > Metazoa > Chordata > Mammalia > Rodentia > Muridae > Mus > Mus musculus. The sequence continues at coordinate 14,527,496 of NC_000082.6, forward strand.
CAAGCTGTACTACAGGGCAATTGTGATAAAAACTGCATGGTACTGGTACAGTGACAGACAGGTAGATCAGTGGAATAGAATTGAAGAGTCAGAAATGAACCCACACATCTATGGTCACTTGATCTTTGACAAGGGAGCCAAAACCATCCAGTGGAAAAAGAACATTTTTAACAAATGGTACTGGCTCAATTAGAGGTTATCATGTAGAAGAATGCAAATTGATTCATTCCTATGTCCTTGTACACAGTCAAGTCTAAGTTGATCAAGGAACTCCACATAAAACTAGAGACGCTGAAACTTATAGAGGAAAATGTGGGGGAAAGCCTCGAAGATATGGGCACAGGGGAAAAATTCCTGAACAGAACAGCAATGGCTTATGCTGTAAGATCGAGAATCGACAAATGGGACCTCATAAAATTGCAAAGCTTCTTTAAGGCAAAAGACACTGTCAATAAGACAAAAAGGCCACCAACAGATTGGGACAGGATCTTTACCAATCCTAAATCAGATAGGGGACTAATATTCAATATATATAAAGAACTCAAGAAGCTGGACTCCAGAAAACCAAATAACCCTATTAAAAATGGGGTACAGAGCTAAATAAAGAATTCTCACCTTAGGAATACCGAATGGCTGAGAAGCACCTGAAAAAAATATTCAACATCGTTAATCATCAGGGAAATGCAATCAAAACAACCCTGAGATTCCACCTCACACCAGTCAGAATGGCTAAGATCAAAAATTCAGGTGACAGCAGATGCTGGTGAGGATGTGGAGAAAGACGAACACTCCTCCACTGTTGGTGGGATTGCAAGCTTGTACTCCACTCTGGAAATCAGTCTGGCGGTTCCTCAGAAAATTAGACATAGTACTACCAGAAGATCCAGCAATTCCTTCCTGGGTGTATACCCAGAATATGTTCCAACTTGTAATAAGTACACATGCTCCACTATGTTCATAGCAGCCCTATTTATAATAGCCAGAAGCTGGAAAGAACCCAGATGTCCCTCAACAGAATAATGGATACAGACAATGTAGTACATTTACACAATGGAGTACTACTCAGCTATTAAAAACAATGAATTTATGAAATTCTTAGGCAAATGGAGGGATCTGGTGGATATCATCCTGAGTGAGGTAACCCAATCAGAAAAGAACACACATGATATGCACTCACTGATAAGTGGATATTAGCCCAGAAATTTAGAATATCCAAGATACAATTTGCAAAACACATGAAACTCAAGAAGAAGGAAAACCAAAGTGTGGATACTTTGTTCCTTCTTAGAATGGGGAACAAAATACCCATGGAAGCTGTTACAGAGACAAAGTTTGGAGCAGAGCCTGAAGTAACGACCATCCAGAGACTGCCCCACTTGGGGATCTATCCCACAAACAACCACCAAACCCAGACACTAGGCAGATGCCAACAAGTACTTGCTGACAGGAGCCTGATATAGCTGTTTCCTGTGAGGCTCTGCCAGTGCCTGGCAAATGCACAAGTGGATGCTCACAGTTGTCCATTGGATGGAGCACAAAGTCCCCAATGAAGGAGCCAGAGAAAGTACCCAGGGAGCTGAAGGGGTCTGAAGCCCCATAGGAGGAACATCAATATGAACTAATCAGTAACTCTAGAGCTCCTTGGAAGTATACCACCAATCAAAGAAAACACATGGTGGAACTTGTGGCTCTAGCTGTATATGTAGCAGAGGATGGCCTAATTGGTCATCAATGGGAGGAGAGGCCCCCTGGTCCTGTGAAGGCTCTATGCCCCAGTATAGAGGAATGCCAGGACCAGGAATGGGAGTGGGAGAGTTGGGGATTAAGGGGAGGGAGGAGGGAATAGGGGATTTTTGGAGGAGAAACTAGGAAAGGAGATAACATGTAAATAAAGAAAATATCTTAAAAAAAAAACACAGTGGGGTTGAGCGCTGCCTTAAGATTATAGTATTTGTAATAGGTCTAGAGGTGCATTGTCTATCGCTCCAGTACTTGTTCAAAATAAGGGGAATCTGGGCCAGAATAGTTTGCAGCTTTTCTGATTAGTGCCAAGTCTGCCAGAGGAGTGGGATTCAAGGATCTAGTCATTGCATCAGGGCCAAGATTGACAGGGAAAGCCTAAATATACACCTGAGGAGAATGGGACCCCCAAGAAAGAGGCAGTCCAGTACAAGGGACAGGCATTGCAGAAGCAACCACCGCAGGAGTGCCTGATAGAAGGCAAAGTCCCCCTAAATCATGCCAGGGCTAAGCTGGTGGTACCTCTGATGGGGTGGGAGCAGAAGGGCTAGTGAGTGAGGGACCTGGGACAGCAGGGCTAGAGGATGGCTTGGAGCCTGGTGGCCAGAGGGCTAGAGCAGAGGCACCCTCATTTTCATCCTCATTGCCATCCTCATGGCTAAAATCAACCTGTTTGCCTGGAGAAAGTGGGACAGGGTCAGTAATGAAAAGGTAACTATTAGCCTGATCCTGGCAGTGTTTATTGTGGGAAGCCACCACATCCTCTGGGGAAGAATTCTTAAGATTGGCAATGACTGCAAGGAAGATGGGGACAAAGAACAAGGGAAGGGTAATCCTAGACTGTACCTTGTACTTTCCAGCAAGGATGAGAACATGTATCCAGAGGTCAGGGTCCCACATGTTATTCAGCAATATCCAGGGGGCCAAAATAGCAGCCTCCTACCAAAATTGGTCCAGTTAGTGGCTGAGTCTTAACCTTGAGACCACCTGTAACCAGAAGGGTTTTCAGGGCCCTAATATTGGGTTCCTTGATGGTGGAGGGGAGTGAACCCATGATGACAAGTGCAAAGAAAACAAACATGAACAGATATGACAAATATGACAGAGGGGGTGACAAGAGTCACTTGCTAAGCAGGGGACTCCTTCAGGTGTAGCTTAAAGACCCTGTGCCTACAGTGTCCCTGGGATGGAAAAGGCATTTGGGAGCCGATCCCTGGTACCACTACCTGAGAGAACAGCCCCTATGATAGGTACAGGGGTGAATGGAGACCAAAAGTGAAAATGAGCAGACAAAGACAAAGAAGACAGAAAAGATGGCTACCACATGCTTATCTAGACAAATACAAAGAAGAAAAAAAAATGGCCACCACAATCTCACTGCAGCAAGCTCACCCAAAGACAAAGAACAATGAGAAGATGGTCACCTCATGTTCACCCTTGAACCAAACTGTGAGCAAAAGTGAGGTCACTGAACAGACAGACAGAAAAGATGAAGAAGACAGAAATGAGGTCCATGTGCTCACCTTCTTGGGACCTACAACAGAAAACTCTAAGAGGCCACTCACTGAAGAAGCAACGGAAGGGGGCACAGAGCAGATTAGGTCAAACCATGAGCACAGTCCTTGCAGCAACAGGCAAAATGGAGCCTCCAGAAAGGAGGCTCACAAGCAGCCACAAAACAAGGATGATGAAGTAGTTCACAGATGCAGCCTGTGCTGAGGACTACATCTTGCCTTACCCTACGTGCCCTTGGGGGTTGGAGGTGAGGTGGTACAGAGTCAATGACACAGACTCCAGGAGCAGGTGAGGAACAAGAAGCACACTGCAGTAAGCTCATCATAACACTGCTGCAAGCTCATCTGAACACTGCTGCAAGCTTCTTTAATACCCTCTACCCATGTCCCATTGGTCCCAAGAAAGCATCTCTTCTAAACAACAGTTCCTGATTGGCTGGCATTGTCTGCATCCACAATCCTTGGTCTCTTAAGCAGTCTTCAATTAGGTCCTTCTGCCAGAGATGCCTTTGCAGCTTCACTGGCCTCTGGCATTTGCATAGAGGTGGCCCAGCCATTCCTGCTACAAAGCTGTAAGATGTAAGTGTCAGGATTATGATAAAAACGGTAACTTTCTTATATGACATTACTATGAATTTTGTTGTTTTGCATTTATGATGATGATGAGGACTGACTGAAGCCTCCCTTGCCATAAGCATAGGTTTATCCCCGAGCTACAGTTCCAACCCATTCATTAGTGGAACATAAACCCTTCTTGAGTCATGGAGAATACTGAGAAGGTACACTGAGTTTTTCTTGAAACCAGATAAAATAGGAATCATTTTCATTTATGAAAAAACAAATCACTGTTGTACAGTGGAAACTTGAGTGAAGTTACAATTTATTTATGTAAACATGTAACTTGATTGCATGTCAGAGAGTGGTCCATGGAATGTGCTATTTCATCCCACTGCTGCTTCTCTGTTGCTCTTTCCTCGTTGAGATATAGCTCAGGGTACATAACTACCAAGGGAGGAATCTTTCCCATAATTTTTTTCCATGAGAGATAATGGACACTGTCATGAGCATGTTTTAAGCTGCATGTAAGATTGGAAACAGAGATGGAACTAAGAGGATGAGTAGATTCAGTACATTAGTCTCTTTAGCTTTTTGTAAAGGTTTTGATCCCTGCTCTGTTTCTGTTTACTATGTTTTAACATGCTGCAAAGGACAGTTGCCTTACGTCCACCTTCCTATGCTACAGATTTTCACTCTAAACTGAACAATTTAAACTATAAAGCTGAACAAACTTCGTTTTTTTCCTAAAAGAAAAAAAAGATTATACAGTCTTAGATCTTTTTCTCCTCCTCCTCCTCCTCCTCCTCCTCCTCCTCCTCCTCCTCCTCCCCTTCTCCTTCTCCTTCTCCTTCTCCTTCTCCTTCTCCTTCTCCTTCTCCTTCTCCTTCTCCTTCTCCTTCTCCTTCTCCTTCTCCTTCTCCTTCTCCTTCTCCTTCTCCTTCTCCTTCTCCTTCTCCTTCTCCTCCTCCTCCTCCTCCTCCTCCTCCTCCTCCTCCTCCTCCTCCTCCTCCTCCTCCTCCTCCTCCTCCTCCTTCTCCTTCTCCTTCTCCTTCTTCTTCTTCTTCATGTGATAATTTCTCTCTGTTAAGGACTCACCGGCCTCTGCTGCCTTCCAAGTGTTGGGATTAAAGATGAGTACCACAATAGCCAATCTAGAATTTTCTTTAGTACTATTGGCCCAGAGTTAAATAACAAATACAAGAACCAATTTTGTTACACAGTCAAATTGTGATCCTGTTTCAGTTATGTTGCTCCTCTCTCTGAGAGTGCTTAGTTAGCATCACCACAGTTGTTTATGGGAGTTTAGTTTTAGACATCAATGCTTGATAGATCGCTCTCTGATTTAAAAAATACAGAATATAGAAGAGCTCTCCATTAATTTATTGGCTACATTTGCTCTAGAATAGTTTCCAGATTTGTCTCAAAGGAATCGATACTAACAATGAGTCTGATAATTTTGATATATTTTTAGAGTTGTAATAAAACACATTTTGTCTTTATTTTTAGAAGTGCACTATAGTAATGATCCAAAATCTTTCTGCAGGTAAGATTTAATAGATTTAACAATACATTAACATTAGGCAAATTTAAAGATAAGAAACTAATTCTTGTTGGGGGTGTTCTGAGATAGATATTATTTTATATACTTAATAGTTGTTGTGTATTACAGACCACATAGTGTTATGGAACATGATTTTAGACTGAAAACTTGCTCCTTTATATAAACATGAGTTATATTCTCAACCATCGTTTCCCAAGTACTAACTCTTTGCTTTGGAAAAGGAGCCTTCTAGTGTTATTTACAGTCATTGATGCCAAACTGACTCTCCTTACATATTCATACACATTTTTAATTAATATTTTAAATTTATTTATTTACATACCAAATGTTATCCCCTTTCCTGGTTTCCCCTCTGCAAACCCTCTATCCTACTCCTCCCCCATCATTACCCTGCTTCTATGAGAGTACTCCCCTACCCACCTACCTACTCCCACCTCACTAGCATTTCTCTACACTGGGACACCAAACCTTCACAGAACCAGGGCCTCCCATCCCATTGATGCCAGATAAGGCACCTTCAGCTTTTGACCTTCCCCTAATTCCTCTATTGGGGTCCTTGTGCTTAGTCTGATGTTTGGTTGTGAGCCTCTGTATCTGTATTGGTCAGGATCTGGCAGAATCTCTCAGGAGACAGTGGTATCAGGCTCCTGTCAGCAAGCACTTCTTGGAATCTGCAATAGTGTCTGGGTTTGGTGTCTGCAGGTGGGATGAATCCCCAGGTGGGGCAGTCTCTGGATTGCCTTTCCTTCAGACTCTGCTCCACTCTTTGTCCCTGTATTTCCTTTTTTCCCTTTTATTGGATATTTTCTTTATCCAATGTTCCTTTCTTTGCAGTGTTTCTTTATTTACATTTCCAGGTCTCCCTCCCCCCTCAACTCCCTACCTCTATGAGGGTGCTCCCCTTCACACCCAACCACTCCTGCCTTCCTGCCCTGGCATTCCCCTACACTGGGGCATTGAACCCTCCCAGGCCCAAGGGTTGCTCCTCTCACTGATGTCCAACAAGGTCATCCTCTGCCACATATATGGCCAGAGCCATGGGTCCCTCCATGTGTACTCTTTGGTTGGTGGACCAGTCCCCAGGAGCTCCAAGAGATCTAGCCAGTTGACACTGTTGCTCCCACCCCATGGGGCTGCAAACCCCCTTAGCTCCTTCAGTTCCTTCTTCAACTCCTCCATCGGGGACCCCACTCTCAGTCCAATGGTTGGCTGCAAGCATTCACTTATGTACTTGTCAGGCTCTGGCAGAGACTCAGGAGACAGCCATATCAGGCTTCCAGCAGCAAGCACTTCCCAGCATCCACAATAGTGTCCAGGTTTGGTGGCTGATTATGGGATGGATCCCCAGGTGGGGCAGTCTCTGGATGGCCTTTCCTTCATTCTCTGTTCCACACTTTGTCTCTGTATCTCCTCCTGTGAGCATTTTGTGCCCCCTTCTAAGAAGCACTGAAGCATCCACACTTTGGTCTTGGTTCTTCCTGAGCTTCATGTGGTCTGTGAATTGTATCTTGGATATTCTGAACTTTTGGGCTAATATCCACTTATCAGTGAGTGCATATCATGTGACTGGATTACCTCACTCAGGATGATGTTTTCAAGTTCCATCTGTTTGCCTGTTGCGGTAAATCTCCAACCCAAATAAGCCTGGTCAATGAAAACACAACTCAATTAACATGAATATCTGTGGTGAGCTTAGATTGGGTGGATCTACCATCTTCCCCACTGTACTGGCTAGTTTTGTGTCAACTTGACACAGCTGGATTACCACAGAGAAAGGAGCTTCAGTTGAGGAAATGCCTCCATGAGATCCAACTGAAAGGCATTTTCTCAATTAGTGATCAATCGGGGAGGGCCCCTTGTGGGTGGGACCATCTCTGGGCTGCTAGTCTTGGGTTCTATAAGAGAGCAGGCTGAGCAAGCCAGAGGAAGCAAGCCAGTAAAGAACATCCCTCCATGGCCTCTGCATCAGCTCCTGCTTCCTGACCTGCTTGAGTTCCAGTCCTGACTTCCTTTGGTGATGAACAGCAGTATGGAAGTGTAAGCTAAATAAACCCTTTCCTCCCCAACTCGTTTCTTGGTCATGATGTTTTGTCCAGGAATAGAAACTCTGACTAAGACACCCATATAAGAGATCCCTTATAACTTGCGGCTTCCCCAGGCTTTGTGCTTCTGCTCCATTTTCCTTCTTCCTCCTACTCAGTTGTCCTCTCTCTCTCTCCTTTTCTCCCAAAACCTTCAGCTTCACATTCCCCTCTTTCTCTGCCCAATCACTGGCTCTAGCCTTTGTTTTATCAATTAAGGTAGGAAGAAGGTTTACAGGAAATCACCTGAGTGCTGACTCATTCCTTGTTTGAAGCACCTCACAGGAGAATGAAATTAACATCAAATATAATTAGCCCCAGAGCTATCCACAACATTTGCCTGTGAATTTCATGAAGTCATTTTAAAATATATTATTTAACTGGATATTTTCTTTATTTACTTTTCAAATGTTATCCCCATTCCCGGTCTTCCCTCCCAAAACTCCCTATCTCATCCCCGTCCCCCCTGCTTTTATGAATGAATTAATAAAATTCTTAGGCAAATGGTGGAACTAGAATATATCATCCTGAGTGAGGTAGGTAACCCAATCACAAAAGAACACACATGGTATGCACTCACTGATAAGTGGATATTGACCAAGCCAGCTCAGTCACTCAACAGGTTCTCCAGTGGGGGAGTGAGGATTAAAAAGAAAACAGACAACATTGTAGCATGATCCCAGTCAATTCTGAGACTGAAGGCAGGTTTAATTTTTCCAATCCCCCTTTATACCATTTTAATTACATGCAAGTATTAAGGGGGAACAGTACAATAAGGAACTAGCAAGACAGTAAACAAAGTCCTGTGATTACTCCTGTGACAGTTGTTTCTCAGGGCTTGTTAGAATGACCAAAATACCTGAGCCCACTTCCTTGCCCAAGCCCCAAATCTTGCCTGAAGCCTACTTCTTTTGTTCCACCCTAAGATTAAAATTCTTCCCTTCCCTTACTTCCCTATTATAGCCTAAAGTTGGATTCTTGCCTAAACTTACTTCCTTATCATGTCCCTTAGTCAGAATTCTGCCTGAGCTTACTTCCTTGTCATGGCCAATGTAAGAAGCAGATCCCCAAAAGCTCTCCACAGGATATTAGCCTAAAAGTTCTGAATACCCAAGTTACAATTCACAGACCACATGAACTCAAGAAAAAGGAATACCAAAGTCTGGGTGCCTCTGTCCTTCTTAGAAAGGGGAACAAAATACTCATGGGAGCAAATACAGAGACAAAGTATGGAGCAGAGACTGAAGGGAGTAATTGTTTTCAATAGGTGAGTAGTATTCCATCGTACAAATGTATCACATTTTCTGTATCCATTCCTCTGTTGAGGGACATCTGGGTTCTTTCCAGCTTCTGGCTATTATAAATAAGCCTGCTATGAACAGAGTGGAACATGTATCCTTATAACATTTTGGAGCATCTTCTGGGTATATGCCCAGGAGTGGTATTGCCAAGTCCTCAGGTAGTACTATGTCCAATTTCCTAAGGAGCTGCCAGACTTTTCCAGAGTGGTTGTACCAGCTTGCAATCCCATCAGCAATGGAGGAGTGTTCCTCTTTCTCCACATGCTTGCCAGCATCTTCTGTTACCTGAGATTTTTTAATAGATATTTTCTTCATTTACATTTCAAATGCTATCCCTAAAGTCCCGTATACCCTCCCCTGCCCTGCTCCCCCAACCCACCCACTCCGCATCCTGGCCCTGGCATTTCCCCTGTACTGGGGCATATGATCTTTGCAATACCAAAGGCCTCTCCTCCCACTGATGGCCGACTAGGCCATCCTCTGCTACATATGCAACTAGAGACACAGCTCTGGGGGGTACTGGTTAGTTCATATTGTTGTTCCTCCTATAGGGTTGCAGACCCCTTCAGCTCTTTGGGTACTATCTCTAGCTCCTCTATTGGGGGCCCATCCAATAGATGACTGGGATCATCCACTTCTGTATTTGCCAGGCATTGGCATAGCCTCACAAGAGAGAGCTATGTCAGTGTCCTGTCAGCAAAATCTTTCTGGCATATGCAATAGTGTCTGGGTTTGGTGGTTGCATATGGGAGGGATCCCCAGGTGGGGCAGTCTCTGGATGGTCTTTCCTTCAGGGTCTGCTCCAAAGTTTGTAACTCCTTCCACGGGTATTTCGTTCCACATTCTAAGAAGGAGAGAAGTATTCACACTTTGGTCTTCCTTCTTCTTGAGTTTCATGTGTTTTGCAAATTGTATCTTGGATATTCTAAGTTTCTGGGCTAATATCTGCTTATCAGTGAGTGCATATCATGTGTGTTCTTTTGGGGTTGGGTTACCTCACTCAGGATGATATCCTCCAGATACATCCATTTGCCTAAGAATTTCATGAATTCATTGTTTGTTTTTTTAAAAAAATTTATTTATTATATGTAAGTACACTGTAGCTCTCCTTAGACACCCCAGAAGAGGGCATCAGATCTCATTATGGATGGTTGTGAGCCACCATGTGGTTGCTAGGATTTGAACTCAGGACCTTCAGCAGAGCAGTCCATGCTCTTAACCACTGAGCCATCTCTCCAGCCAAATTCATTGTTTTTAATAGCTGAGTAGTACTTCATTGTGTAAATGTACCACATTTTCTCTACCCATTCCTCTGTTGAGGGACATCTGGGTTTTTTTTTTCCCCCCATGTTCTGGCTATTATAAATAAGGCTGCTATGAACATATTGGAGCATGTGTCCTTATTAAAGTTGGAACATCTTTTGGTTATATGCCCAGGAGAGGAATTGCTGGATCTTCTGGTAGTACTATGTCTAATTTTCTAAGGAACCACCAGACTGATTTCCAGAGTGGTTGTACAAGCTTGCAATCCCACCAACAATGGAGGAGTGTTCCCCTTTCTCCACATCCTTGCCAGCATCTGCTGTCACCTGAATTTTTGATCTAGGCATTCTGACTGGTGTGAGGTGGAATCTCAGGGTTGTTTTGATTGCATTTCCCTGATGATTAACGATGTTGAACAGTTTTTCAGGTGCTTCTCAGCCATTCAGTATCCCTCAGTTGAGAATTCTTTGTTTAGCTCTGTACCCTATTTTTAATAGGGTTATTTGATTCTCTGGAGTCCATCTTCTTGAGTTCTTTATATATATTGGATATTGGTCCCCTATCAGATTTAGGATTGGTAAAAATCCTGTCCCAATCTGTTGGTGGCTTTTTTGTCTTATTGACAGTCTTTTGCCTTACAGAAGCTTTGCAATTTTATGAGGTCCCATTTGTCAATTCTTGATCATACAGCACAAGCCATTGCTGTTCTGTTCAGGATTTTTTCCCCTGTGTCCATATCTTCAAGGCTTTTCCCCACTTTCTCCTCTATAAGCTTCAGTGTCTCTGGTTTTATGTGGAGTTCCTTGATCCAATTAGATTTGACCTTAGTACAAGGAGATAAGAAGGGATTAATTCCCATTCTTCTACATGATAACTGCTAGTTGTGCCAGCACTATTTGTTGAAAATGCTGTCTTTTTTCCACTGTATGGTTTTAGCTCTTTTGTCAAAGATCAAGTGATCATAGGTGTGTGGGTTCATTTCTGGGTCTTCAATTCTATTCCATTGATCTACCTGTCTGTTGCTGTACCAGTACCATGCAGTTTTTATCACAATTGTTCTGTAGTACAGCTTAATGCCAGGCATGGTGATTCCACCAGAGGTTCTTTTATTGTTGAGAATAATTTTGCTATCCTAGGATTTTTGTTATTCCAGATGAATTTGCAAATTGCCCTTTCTAACTTGGTGAAGAATTGAGTTGGAATTCTGATGGGTATTGCATTGAATCTGTAGATTGCTTTTGGCAAGATAGCCATTTTTACTATATTAATCCTGCCAATCCATGAGCATGGGAGATCTTTCCATCTTCTGAGATCTTCTTCAATTTCTTTCTTCAGCGACCTGAAGTTCTTATCATACAGATCTTTCACTTCCTTCGTTAGAGTCACACCAAGGTATTTTATATTATTTGTGACTATTGTGAAGGATGTTGCTTCCCTAATTTCTTTCTCAGCCTGTTTATCTTTTGTGTTGAGAAAGGCCACTGATTTGTTTGAGTTAATTTTATATCCAGCTACTTCATTGAAGCTGTTTATCAGGTTTAGGTGTTCTCTGGTGGAATTTTCAGGATCACTTATATATACTATCATATCGTCTGCAAATAGTGATATTTTGACTTCTTTTCCAATTTGTATCCCTTTGACCTCCTTTCGTTGTCTAATTGCTCTGGCTAGGACTTTGAGTACTATATTGAATAGGTAGGGAGAAAGTGAACAGCCTTGTCTAGTCCCTGATTTTTAGTGGGATTGCATCCAGCTTCTCTCTATTTAGTTTGATGTTGGCCACTGGTTTGCTGTATATTGCTTTTACTATGTTTAGGTATGGGCCTTGAATTCCTGATCTTTCCAAGACTTTTATCATGAATGGTGTTGGAAATTGTCAAATGCTTTCTCAGCATCTAACGAGATGATCATGTGGTTTTTGTCTTTGATTTTGCTTATATAGTGGAGTACATTGATGCATTTCCATATATTAAACCATCCCTGGAATGAAGCCTACTTGATCATGACGGATGATGGTTTTGATGTATTCTTGGATTAGATTAGCGAGAATTTTATTGAGTATTTTTGCATTGATATTCTTAAGGGAAATTGGTCTGAAGTTCTCTATCTTTGTTAGGTCTTTATGTGGTTTAGGTATCAGAGTAATTGTGGCTTCATAAAATGAGTTGGGTAGAGTACCTTCTGCTTCTATTGTGTGGAATAGTTTGAGGAGGATTGGAATTAGTTCTTCTTTGAAGGTCTGATAGAACTCTGCACTAAACCCATCTGGTCCTGGGTGTTTTTTGGTTGGGAGACTATTAATGACTGCTTCTATTTCTTTGGGGGATATCGGGCTGTTTAGATCATTAACCTGATCTTGATTCAAATTTGGTGCCTGGTATCTGTCTAGAAACCTCTCCATTTCATCCAGGTTCTCCAGTTTTGTTGAGTATAGCCTTTTGTAGAAGGATCTGATGATGTTTTGGATTTCTTCAGGATCTGTTGTTATGTCTCCCTTTTCATTTCTGATTCTGTTAATTAGAATGCTTTCCCTGTGCCCTCTAGTGAGTTTGGCTAAGGGTTTATCTATCTTGTTGATTTTCTCAAAATACCAGCTCCTGGTTTGGTTGATTCTTTGAATAGTTCTTCTTGTTTCCACTTGGTTGATTTCAGCCCTGAGTTTGATTATTTCCTGCTGTCTACTCCTCTTGGGTGAATTTGCTTCCTTTTGTTCTAGAGCTTTTAGGTATGCTGTCAAGCTGCTAGTGTATGCTCTCTCTAGTTTCTATTTGGAGGCACTCAGAGCTATGAGTTTTCCTCTTAGGAATGCTTTCATTGTGTCCTATAAGTTTGAGTATGTTCTGGCTTCATTTTCATTAAACTCTAAAAAGTCTTTAATTTCTCTCTTTATTTCTTCCTTGACCAAGGTATCATTGAATAGAGTGTTCTTCAGCGTCCATGTGAGTGTTGGTTTTCTATTATTTATGTTGTTATTGAAGGTCCTCTGGGGACCTTGGGACCCTCCACCGAGATCGCACCCAAGATGGTGCGAGGGTGGCACCGACCGGAATGAACCCCAGCCACTGGTCAGGCAGGTGTCCTTTGCCCCTGTTCCTGCTAGCACAAAACTCTCTGGGGTTTTTGGAACAGATGTTGTGTTCCACTCACCAGTGATCTCAAGATCCTGGGTGTGCTAGGGTCCCTGCCGCATGGAGAGTCTTCTCTCCTGAATTTTTGATCTTAGCCATTATGACTTGTTTGAGGTGGAATCTCAGGGTTGTTTTGATTTGTAGTTTCCTGATGACTTAGTATGTTTAACTTTTCTTTAGGTGCTTCTCAGCCACTCAGTATACCTCAGCTGAGAATTCTTTGTTTAGCTTTGTACCCCATATTTTAATAGGGTTATTTGATTCTCTGGAGTCTAACTTCATGAGTTCTTTGTATATATTGCATATTAGACCTCTATCAGATGTAGAATTGGTAAAAATCTTTTCCCAATCTGTTGGTTGCCATTTTGTTCTTTTGTTAGTGTCCTTTGCCTTACAGAAGCTTTGCAATTTTATGAGGTTCCATTTTTAAATTCTTTCTCTTAGAGCATAAGCTTGGTGTTCTGTTCAGGAGATTTTTCCCTGTACCCATGTGTTCAATGTTCATCCCCACTTCCTCTTCTGTTAGATTCAGTGTATCTGGTTTTATATGAAGGTCATTGATTCACTTCAGCTTGAGCTTTGTACAGGGAGATAAGAATGGATCAATTTGCATTCTTCTACATGTTGACTGCCACTTAAATCAGCACCGTTTGTTGAAAATACTGTCTTTTTTCTCCACTGGATGTTTTTAGCTCCCTTGTCAAAGATCAAGTGACCATAGGTGTGTGGGTTCATTTCTCGGTCTTCAATTCTATTCCATTGATCTACCTTTCTGTCATTGTACCAATACCATGCAGTTTGTTATCACTATTGCTGTGTAGTACAGCTTGAGGTCAGGGATGCTGATTCTGCCAGAAGTAGTTTTATTGTTGAGAATATTTTTCCCTATCCTGGGTTTTTTGTTATTCCAAATGAATTTGAGAATTGCTCTTTCTAACTCTATGAAGAAGTGAGTTGGAGTTTTGATGAGGATTGCATTGAATCTGTAGATTCCTTTCAACAATATGACAATTTTATCATATTAATAAATCTAATCCAAGAGTATGGGAGATCTTTCCATCTTCTGAGATCTTCCATTTCTTTCTTCAGAGACTTGAAGTTCTTATCATACATATTGTTCACTTTCTTGGTTAGTCATACCAAGGTATGACTATTATTTGTGGCTATTGTGAAGGGTGTTGTTCCCTGAATTTCTTTCTCATTCTGTTTATTCTTAGGGTATAGGAAGGCTACTAATTTGTTTGTGTTAATTTTGTATCCAGCCACTTTGCTGAAGTCATTTATCAGCTGTAGGAGTTCTCTGGTAGAATTTTTGGGGTCACTTAAGTATACTATCATATCATCTGCAAATAGTGATATTTAGCTTTCTTCCTTTCCAATTTGTATCCCTTTGACCTCCTTTTGCTGTCTAATTGCTCTAGCTAGAATTTCAAGTAGTATTTTGAATTGACAAGGAGAGAGTGAGAAACCTTATGTAGTCCCTAATTATTTTAGTGGAATTGCTTCCAGTTTTTCTCCACTTAGTTTGATGTTGGCTACTGGTTTGCTGTCTATTGATTTTACTATGTTTTGTTATGGGCCTTAAATTCCTGATGTTTCCACCGCTTTTAACATGAAAGGACATTGAATTTTGTCAAATGCTTTTTCAGCATCTACTGTGGTTTCTTTTCTTTGAGTTTATGTAGTGGATTACGTTGATGGATTTCAATATATTGAACCATCCCTGCATCCCTGGGATGAAACCTACTATATCATGGTGAATGTTTTGATGCTTTCTTGGAATTGTTTTGCAAGATTTTTTGTTGATATTTTTAAAAATCGATATTTAGAAGTGAAATTGGTCTGAAGTTCTCTTTTTTCATTGGGTCTTTGTGTGGTTTTGGTATCAGCGTAATTGTGGCTTCAAGACCGAATTATGTAATGTTCCGTCTGTTTCTATATCATGAAATAGCTTGAAGCATATTGGTATTAGGTCTTCTTTGAAGTTCTGATAGAATTCTGCACTAAACCCTGGGCATTTTTTGGGGAGACTTTTAAAGACTTGCTCTATTTCCTGAGGGCCTATGGGATTGTTTAGATGGTTTATCTGATCCTGATTTAACTTTGTTACCTGCTATCTGTCTAGAAAATTGTCCATTTCATCCAGATTTTCCATTTTTGTTGAGTATAGGCTTTTGTTGTACGATCTGATGATTTTTTGATTTTCTGATTTTCTGTGGTTATAGCTCCCTTCACTTTCTGATTTTGTTAATTTGGATACTGTCTCTGTGCCTTCTGGTTAGAGGGTTTATCTACTTTGTTGATTTTATCAAAGAATCAGCTCCTGGTTTTGTTGATTCTTTGTATAGTTCTTTTTGCTTCTACTTGGTTGATGTCAGCCCTGAGTTTGATTATTTCCTGCTTTTTACTTGGGTGTATTTGCTTGTTTTTGTTTTAGAACTTTCAGATGTGCTGTTAATCTGCTAGTGTGTGCTCTCTCCAGTTTCTTTTTGGAGGCACTCAGAGGTATGAGTTTCCCTCTTAGCACTGCTTTTATTGTGTCCCTTAAATGTGGGTATGTTGTACCTTCATTTTCATTAAATTCTATAAAGTTGTTAATTTCTTTTTTTATTTCTTCCTTGACCAAGTTATCACTGAGTAGGGCATTATTCAGCTTCCATGTGTATGTGGACTTTTTGTTGTTTTGGTTGTTATTGAAGACCAGCCTTAGTCCGTGATGATCTGATAGGATGCATGGGATTATTTCAGTCTTCTTATATCTTTTGAGGCCTGTTGGGTGACCAATTATATGGTCAGTTTTGGAGAAGGTACCATGAAGTGCTGAGAAAAAGGTATATCCTTTTGTTTTAGGATAAAATGTTCTGTAGATATCTGTTAGATCCATTTGTTTCATGACTTCTGTTAGTTTCACTGTGTCTCTGTTTAGTTTCTGTTTCCATGATCTGTCCATTGCTGAGAGTGGGGTGTTGAAGCCTCCCACTATTATTGTATGGGGTGCAATGTGTGCTTTGAGCTTTAGTAAAGTTTCTTTTATGAATGTGGGTGTCTTTGCATTTGGAGCATAGATGTTCATAATTGAGAGTTCATCTTGGTAGATTTTTTTCCTTTGATGAGTATAAAATGTCCTTCCTTAACTTTTTTTCTTTTTGATAACTTTTGGTTCAAATTCGATTTTATTCAAATTAGAATGGCTACTCCAGCTTGTTTCTTTGGACAATTTGCTTGGAAAATTGTTTTCCAACCACTTACTCTGAGGTAGTGTCTGTCCTTGACACTGAAATGCCTTTCTTGTATGCAGCAAAATGCATGGTCCTGGTTACATATCCAGTCTGTTAGTCAATGTCTTTTTATTGGGGAATTGAGTCCTTTGATGTTAGGAGATATTAAGGAAAAGTGATTGTTACTTCCTGTTATTTCTGTTGTTAGAGGAGGAATGAATGTTGTGTGTTCATCTTCTTCTGGGTTTGCTGAAAGAAGATTACTTTCTTGCTTTTTCTAGGGTGTAGTTTCTTTACTTGTTTTTGAGCTTTCCATCTCTTTTTTTTTTTTGTAGGGCTGGATTTGTGGGAAGATACTGTGTAAATTTGGTTTTGTCATGGGATTTCTTGGTTTCTCCATCTATGTTAATTGAGAGTTTTGCTGGGTATAGTAGCCTTCATTGGCATGTTTGTTCTCTTAGGGTCTGTATCAGATTTTTTTCCCAGGATCTTCTAGCTTTCATAGTGTCTGGTGAAAAGTCTGGTGTAATTTTGATAGGCCTGCTTTTATATGTTATGTGATTCTTTTCCCTTACTGCTTTTTAATATTCTTTCTTTGTTTTGTGCATTTGGTTTTTGTCTATTATATGATGGGAGGAATTTCTTTTCTGGTCCAGTCTATTTGGAGTTCTGTAGGCTTCTTTTATGTTTATGGACATCTCTTTCTTTAGGTTAGGGAATTTTTCTTCTAGAATTTTGTTGAAGATATTTACTGACCCTTTAATTTGGGAATCTTCATTCTCTTCTATACCTATTTTCCTTAGGTTTGGTCATCTCGTTGTGTCCTGGATATCCTGGATGTTTTGGGTTAGGAGCTTTTTGCATTTTACATTTTCTTTGTCTGTTGTGTCAATGTTTTCTATGGTATCTTCTGCACTTGAGATTCTCTCTTCTATCTCTTGAATTCTGTTGGTGATGCTTGTGTCTATGAATCGTGGTATCTTTCCTAGGTTTTGTATCTCCAGTGTTGTCTCCCTTTGTGATATCTTTATTGTTTCTACTTCCATTTTTAGATCCTGGATGGTTTTCTTCAGTTCCTTCACCTGTTTGTTTGTGTTTTTCCGTAAGTCTTTAAGGGATTTTTGTGTTTCCTTTTTAAGGGCTTCTAGCTGTTTTCCTGTTTTCTCTTGTATTTCTTTAAGGGAGTTATTTATGTCCTTCTTAAATTCCTCTCTCATCATCATGAGATGTGATTTTAAATCAGAGTCTTGCTTTTCTGGTCTATTGGGGAACACAACTCTTACTGTGATGGGAGAACTGGGTTCTGATGATGCCAAGTAGCCTAGGTTTCTGTTGCTTATGTTATTTCCCTTGCTTCTCTCCACATGGTTATATCTAGTATTAGTTGGCTTGGTTGTCTCTGATAGTGGCTTGTCCCTCCTGTAAGCCTATGTGTCAGCACTCCTGGGAGACCAGCTTTCTCCTGGCTGTATTGGTATGGAGAGCTGTGATCTCAGGTATGTCAACATTCCTGGGAAAGCTCCTCTCTCCTGGTGGGTTCTGGGTATGAAGAGCTGTGGCACAGAGTTTACTTCAGGCACAGATAGAAACCAGAAGGGTACTGTTCCAGGCTGCACCTCAGTTCCTGTGTCCTGAGGGCTCTGGGTGGGTCCCTCCCAGCAGAAATAGTGGTCCTACCTGTGCTCACTGGTGTATAAGCACACCTGGGAAACCAGCTCACTCCTGGTGGGACCTAGGTATGGAGAGCTGTGGCACAGGGTCAGCTCTGGGCACAGATGTTAACTGGAAGGATCCTGTCATTCATAAACTTTTAAAAGTCACTATGAGAGCTTACAGCTTCATTAGTATTTATCCTTTAAGCATTTATCTTTAGTGAGAGCTTTTCATGATTTAGGATCATTGAGAGTTATCAAACAGTATCATAGACAGCAAATAGTTTGCTTTTCTTTTTTGACAAGTTTTAAATCAAATTCCCTTTTTATAAGTTATAGCACCTTTTCATAAATGGTGACCTCCCCATCCTTATACCAGAAGAAGTCCATTTATCATTTATTTCCTCAAGTGGTCAGTTTTCCAACATAATGAATTCTCTGAAACTCAAGTAGGCTATCTGAATGGAAGAGAGACAAATTACAACAAAACTATCACTCTAAAAGCATATTTTTTTCTTCTATATTATTTGGACATGGACGTGAAGATTCATAATTTTCTGGTACTACAACTGTCCAAAGGCACACCTTGCAAAAAATCATGTTAAATTCTACTTAGAATTTGAAACAGTTGTTATTCACTAGGTTTTGTTTTTGTGTTTGTTCTTGTTATTACCTTGTTAAGTGCTAATAGAAATGCTTGTTTAGCATAGAAGCAGCCAGATTGTGGTTTCTGTATTAATGCATGAATGATCTACCAAGAAATAGCTTGAACAAAACCAAAGAGAAGCTGACAAGTAAGTGTATTAGCAGAACCAAGAATCTTGGGTGGTAACAATTACTGAAATACCACAAAGTATTATGATAGAGAAGGTCTTATAGTACTCTGGAGCACAGAATAATGAATGGAGTTTGGGTATTAATTGTGTTGAGCATGTAAATATGAAACCATCAGTTATTGCAATAAACAAAGGGTATAAAAGAACCACCTCTCTGTATTTGCCTCTTTGTCTGCCTCTGCCTCTCTGCCTCTGTCTGTCTCTCTTTCTTGGTCTCTCTCTCTCTCTCTCTCTCTCTCTCTCTCTCTCTCTCTCTCTCTCTCTCTCTCCCTCTCCCTCCCTCCCTCCCTCCCTCCCTCCCTTCCTCCCTACCTCCTTCCCTCCATCTCTCACTCCCTCCCTCTGTCCTTCCCCCCCTCTCTGCTTTTGTTGTTTAGTTTTTGTATGATAAATTCTTCCTTTTCTTTAGCACAAGAAAAAGTAGAAAGAACAGAGTCACCCAACATAGTCAATGTGCTTAAGAACAAATTAATTGTTGTTTTAAAGTTTATAACATAAGGTATGCTAAGAATTGAAACAAAAATGAATTTAAACCATTTGGTAGATGTTTTTCATATTGATATTAAATTATCACTTTTTAAAATATTCCACAGTGAAGAAAGACATCCAGGACAGCTAAAACCAATACTTAAAAGTCCTGACCAGATCAGTACAGGTAAGATTAGTAGGAAAGCTCTACTCTACCTTAATTAAAAAAGAGTAAAAAGTTTGTTCCTGCTAAAGGGAGCCAAGGAAATCAATTATAAATGCAGTTATGCTCTTTCTTAATTTGCTTCTTAACATTCTTAAAATTCAAAATCAGTTAAGAAATTATTTCTAAGAAATTTTATATCTCAAAACATTATATCTGAGACATGTTTGTTCATTTAATGTGAGCTAATGATGAATGTAATATCTTTATATAAAGAAAAGAAATTTTAACTAGTACACAGTATGTGTTCTTTATAGTCACAAGTTGGCTTTGTCACAAATTGCGTTGTTTTTCAGTTTTTATTATAAATGAATTGGATTTTGTGCTACATGTTATAAAGTTTAGTGTCACTAAAATGTGATTATGTAAAAAACCAAAAATACAACATTCAATTACTTTCATTATGTTTTCTATAACTGTAATTAAAATTATCTGACTTTTTCCTTTCTGAAATTTCTCAATATAGACATAGTAGACAACTCAAACATTGTCTTACTGTCATCTTTAGGTATCTGCCAATTAATGTGAACATGTCTTGACATAATACATATTGGCTCATTGAGCAACTTTTAAAATTCAATGGATTTTGAGTTTTGTAGAAAATGCTAGGGATTAAATACTGTCATTATGGGTATTGTAGGTGTCCTAGTTAGGGTTTCCATTGTTGTTAAGAGAAGTTTTGACCAAGGCAAGACTTATAAAGGACAACATTTAATTGGGGCTAGCTTACAGGTTCAGAGGTTCAGTGTGTTATCATCAAACCAGAAGCATGGCAGCATCCAGGCAGTCATGATGCTGGAGGAACTGAGTGTTCTCTATCTTGTTCTGAAATGAAACAGGAGAAGACTGACTCTTCTGCACTGGGCAGAGCTTCAAAGCCCACCCCCACAGTGACACATTTCCTCTAACATGACCATACCTTCAAATAGTGCCACTCCCTGGCCAAACATATTTAAAGAACCAGAGTAGGCAAGTGCTCTCCCTATTGACTGATACCAGCAACCCTTTCCTCTTCTTTTATTACTTAAACATAGGATATGATGACACTCAGTTTATATGTTACAAGACATAATTTCCAGAAAAATATTGCCGCAGGAGGAGGACAGTTGACAAGAGGACACCATTATCTAGTAGGCAACACTGATCCTAGGATCCTGGCTCACTGAGTCTGGATAAGATTCTAACAGAAAGGAGCCCTGCAGAGTCTGTGCTTTCAGCAGCTATCATCATACTCACCTTGCCTTTGGAAAACATACCAGGGAGTGAATTGTGTAGCCCAATCTGTTTGACCTTCTTTACATATGAAGTAAGGTAAAAAGAGTCAGTCTTACAATAACATGATGATGTTCTTTCATATTATTTCAGCATAATATTACTGGATTTTTCTTTGTGGTAATGAGGATTGGCTGAGGCCTCTCATATGCTGAGTGTATGCTCTACTACTGAGACACATTCTTAGTTCATTTATTGATAGAACAAATGTTCTGAGACTGTCATGCGCAAGGCAAAGGAGATTATGCTGGGGTTTTAGATAGTGTAAATGAAGTCAACAAGACTTATTTTTTGTTGAGTGCAGATTCTGGGCATACCATGAAAGCATGGCTCACTGAATGATGGTTTATATGTAGAAACAAATTCAAATGTTTCATGAGAGGTACTACTTTCTTGGAATTGCTGTTCTATCCTCATGTTCCTTCCATATTTCTTGCTCTGAAGATATAGTTCCAAGTATATAACTATTAAGAGGTAATCTTTCCAATAGTTCTTACCATGGTAGGTGATGAAAGGAAGTGTAAATTGCAGTTATATTGTTTCTTATTTTGTTTTTGTTTTTTTTTTAAAACTCAAATTAAGACATTTAAGAAGTTATTCCCAGGCTGGTGAGACGGCTCAGTGGCTAAGAGCACTGACTGCTCTTCCAAGAGTTCTGAGTTCAAATCCCAGCAACCACATGGTGGCTCACAACTACCCGTGATGAGATCTGATGCCCTCTTCTGGTGTCTGAAGACAGCTACAGTGTACTTATGTATAACAATAAATAAACATCTAAAAAAAAAAAGAAATTATTCCCAAGAAATTTCAAACCTGAAACTATATTTAGATAATAAGATTTCCAATTAAATTAAATACCCAAGTGCCAGGCAATATGTGCCCATTGGTGTAATAGTGACAAGACTGTCATGAGGGCAATCAAATGCTCTCTTGGTTATATTTGAGGACTGCTCCACTTGGACTTGAGTTTTGCAAGGGGAGAAATTTGGAATTTGGATCTTCTTGCGTTCTCCTACATGCAGACATCCAGTTTGATTCACACCTTTTTAGAAGACGCTGTCTTTTTTTTTTTTTTTTTTTTTTCCAGTGCATGTTTCTGGCTTCTTTGTAAGTGATCAGGTGTACCCATTTGTTTCTATATAGGTCTGGGTGTTCAATTTCATTTATCAATGTGTCTGCTTTCATGCTAATACCATGCTTTTTTTTTTTTTAATACTATAGCTCTACACTTGAAAATCAGATATGGTGATACTTCCAGAAATTAATGAATGAATATAGGATTGTTGTAGGTATCCTAATTTTCATGTTTTTTCCATATGAAATTGAGTATTATCCTTTCAAGATCTGTAAAGGAACTTTGATGAGAATTACATTGAACATGTAGATTGCTTGTTTTTACTATGTTAACCCTATTGAATCAAGAGCATGGGGATTTCCCATCTTCTTCTTTGTTTTTCCAAGACTTGAGATTCTTTTTTTTTTTTTTTTAATACTATTGAAGCCCTTCCTATTTTCTTTTTTTTTTCTTTTTTTTCCATTTTTTATTAGGTATTTAGCTCATTTACATTTCCAATGCTATACCAAAAGTCCCCCATACCCACCCACCCCCACTCCCCTACCCACCCACTCCCCTTTTTTGGCCCTGGCGTTCCCCTGTACTGGGGCATATAAAGTTTGCGTGTCCAATGGGCCTCTCTTTCCAGTGATGGCCGACTAGGCCATCTTTTGATACATATGCAGCTAGAGTCAAGAGCTCCGGGGTACTGGTTAGTTCATAATGTTGTTCCACCTATAGGGTTGCAGATCCCTTTAGCTCCTTGGGTACTTTCTCTAGCTCCTCCATTGGGAGCCCTGTGATCCATCCATTAGCTGACTGTGAGCATCCACTTCTGTGTTTGCTAGGCCCCGGCATAGTCTCACAAGAGACAGCTACATCTGGGTCCTTTCGATAAAATCTTGCTAGTATATGCAATGGTGTCAGCGTTTGGATGCTGATTATGGGGTGGATCCCTGGATATGGCAGTCTCTACATGGTCCATCCTTTCATCTCAGCTCCAAATTTTGTCTCTGTAACTCCTTCCATGGGTGTTTTGTTCCCAATTCTAAGGAGGGGCATAGTGTCCACACTTCAGTCTTCATTCTTCTTGAGTTTCATGTGTTTAGCAAATTGTATCTTATATCTTGGGTATCCTAGGTTTGGGGCTAATATCCACTTATCAGTGAGTACATATTGTGTGAGTTCCTTTGTGAATGTGTTACCTCACTCAGGATGATGCCCTCCAGGTCCATCCATTTGCCTAGGAATTTATCAAAGATGTTTTTCACTTGCTTAGTTAGAGTTATCCCAAACTATCCCAAAATGTTATCTCTGGCTATTGTGAAGGGATTTGCTTTCTTGATTTCTTTTTTCATCTACTTGTCATGTGTGTCTAAGAGAGTTAATAATTTTTGAGTTAATATTGAATCTAGCCATTTTACTGAAAGTGTTTATCAGCTGTAAGAGTTCTGTTGTGGAATTTATACAGGGTCACTTTTTTATTTTATAATATCATCTGCAAATAACAATACGTTAACTTCTTTTCTCATTTGTATCCCTTGATCTCTTTCTGTTGTCTTTGTGCTCTAGCTAAAATTTCAAGTAGTATATTAAATAGATAGAGGGAGAATGCACAACTTAATCCTGTTTCTGATTTTAATGGATTTACTTTGAGTTTTTCTCCATTTAATTTGATGTTGGCTATAGGCTTTTTGTAAATTGAGTTTATTATATTTAGGTATGTTTCTTGTATCCATACAGTCTCCAAGACTTTTATCATGGTGTGTTGAAGTTGGTCAAAGGCATTTATTGCATCTAATGAGATGATCATGTGTCTTTTTTTTCTGTTAGTTTGTCTATATGTTGGATTACATTTACTGATTTTCGTTTTCTTCTTTTTTTTTTTTCCTCTTTTTCGCCCCTTGTGTCCATTTACAGATTTTCAAATGTTGAACTATTCCTGCATCTCTGGGTTGAAGCTTACTTGCTCTTGGAGGCTGATCTTTTTTTTTTTTTATGTGTTCTCGGATTTGGTTTGCAAGCATTTCATTAAGTATTTTTGCATCTTTGTTCATATGGGAAATTGGTCTGTAATTCTGTTTCTTTGCTAAGTCTTTTTAAATTTGGATATCAGGGTAATTAGACACATTCCTTCTATTTCTATTTTGTGGACTAGTTTGAGGTGTTCATAGTATCTTTTCTATGAACATCTGGTAGAATTATGCACTAAAGCTCTCCGGCCTGACCTTGTTTTGGTTGGGAGAATTTTAATGACTGCCTTTATTTCATTAAGTGTTATAGGTCTATTTAATGTACTTATCTGATCTTGATTTAACTTTGGTAAGTGTATTTAC
Organism: Mus musculus; assembly: GCF_000001635.26. Classification (NCBI taxonomy): domain Eukaryota; kingdom Metazoa; phylum Chordata; class Mammalia; order Rodentia; family Muridae; genus Mus; species Mus musculus. The sequence continues at coordinate 14,551,701 of NC_000082.6, forward strand.
TGGTGAAGAACTATGTTCTTATGCTTCTCTGGATTTCCTTAGTGTCTACTGTTCCCTTTTTTCATTTCTGATATTGTTCATTTGAATTTTCTCACCATCTTTTAGTTAGTTTGGATAAGGGTTTGCTTGTCTTTATTGATTTCCTCAACTAACCAATTCTTTGTTTTATTGATTCTTTATTTTGTCTCTGTTTCTATATTATTGATTTCAGCTTTCAGCTTGATTATTTCTTCTGGTCGCCTCCTATTGGATGTATTTACTTCTTTTTGTTCTAGAGGTTTGAGACGTGCTGTTAAATTGCTATTATGAGATTTTTCCACTTTTTAAAATATAGGCACTTAGTGCTATGAATTTTCCTCTTAGCACTTCTTTCTTTCTTTTTTTTTTTGAGATTTTTTTTATTAGGTATTTTCCTCGTTTACATTTTCAATGCTATCCCAAAGGTCCCCCATACCCACCCCCCCAATCCCCTACCCACTCACTGCCCCTTTTTGGCCCTGGTGTTCCCCTGTACTGGGGCATATAAAGTTTGCAAGTCCAATGGGCCTCTCTTTGCAGTGATGACCGACTAGGCCATCTTTTGATACATATGCAGCTAAAGACAAGAGCTCCCGGGTACTGGTTAGTTCATATTGTTGTTCCACCTATAGGGTTGCAGTTCCCTTTAGCTCCTTGGGTAATTTCTCTAGCTCCTCCATAAGGGGCCGTGTGACCCATCCAATAGCTGCCTGTGAGCATCCACTTCTGTGTTTGCTAGGCCCCGGCATAGTCTCACAAGAGACAGCTATATCTGGGTCCTTTCAGCAAAATCTTGCTAGTGTATGCAATGGTGTCAGCATTTGGAAGCTGATTATGGGATGGATCCCTGCATATGGCAATCACTAGATGGTCCATCCTTTCGTCACAGCTCCAAATTTTGTCTCTGTAACTCCTTCTATGGGTGTTTTGTCCCCATTTCTAAGAAAGGGTAAAGTGTCCACACTTTGGTCTTCGTTCTTCTTGAATTTCATGCGTTTGGCAAGTTGTATCTTATATCTTGGGTATCCTAAGTTTTTGGGCTAATATCCACTTATCAGTGAGTACATATTGTGAGAGTTCCTTTGTGATTGGGTTACTTCACTCAGGATGATACCCTCCAGGTCCATCCATTTGCCTAGGAATTTCATAATTTCACAGGGAGGAATTTAGTATGTTTCCTGTAGACCACTCTTGTCATCTTTTGGTGAAAAATGTGGCTGGGTTTTCCCTTCTCTTGTGAGTTCATGTGAGGCTAAGGTGAAGATATTCAGATTGGTTACTTTGAGGAAGGAGGTATTAAAACAGCCTAGCATAGACTCTTTCCTGTTGTACACCCTTATGAAGAGCCTTTTGATCAGATTTAGCAAACAGAAAGGAAAAATACAAAATGTATGGCTCAGTGATTAAAAGGACATGGAGAAGTGGAATGGAGCTAAAGTCTGCATTGAAGGACATTAAATGTAATCGAGGGACAAGATCCCACACAACTAAGCTTATTGTTTATGCTTTCGCAGTTGAACAAGGGATAGTTATATCATATTAGGTATGATTATGATCTAGTTATTGTTTTCATTGGGACATAAGGAGATATGATTATGTGTCAAATTGACAAGGGATGGATTGTGATGGCTTTTCTCAATTGTCAACTTGATTATGTCTGAAATGAGTTACAATTCAGAACTTAAAAAGATCTTGTGAAAATGTAAGAAGGGCTAGGTTGTACATGCCTTTAATCTCAGCATTCGGGAGACAAAGGCATGCAGATGTTTGTGTTCAAAGTTAGTTTACAGAGCAAGTTCTAGGATAGCCAAGTGGAGGCAGTGAAAGATGTAATAGAACAGGAGGCCATGTTCCAGCCTCAGCAAGCAGCAGAACTTGGCAACTTCAGCCACATGGCCCTAGCTTTAGAGCCAAGAATAGAAGGGGTTACTGGGACAATTGATGCTGGTTAGCTGGAGTTAAGAAATTAGCTGTAATTAAGAACAGACCACCATCACTGAGGTGAAATCTTCTGGGAAGTGTTTTCTGAGAGCACAAAGAGGGAGTGTTCCAGAGATAGACATCATGCTGGCAGCTGGACTTTGCAATATGTAAAAGACATCTTGGTGGTAAAGGTTTTGACAGCATGAAAGGAACCTGGTGAACAGTTGGAGCTTGAGACTATGAGAGGCAAGGAAAAGCCATTGGTGGAGGTACAGCCTCAGTTGCAGTTGACAGTCCAGGAATAAAGTAGTCATGCAAAAAAATTGAGATGGCACCATAAAGAGAGCCTTTGACAGGCTATTGATGAATCCTAGTTTTAGTGGAAGACACTAGTGTATTGGAGATGCCAGTACCATGGCAACAGTGGACTTGAGTCAACCAGAGTCTAGAGTGTTACAGAGGAGAGAGCTGAAGATGTGACCCAAACCCTTTCAAGGAACCCCGATCATGTGTGTCTCCCTGACATGAGCATGGCATGACAAGTAGCTGTAAAATTTGAGTTGCCTTGGATACCCAAAGATGTTAGAGATGCTAGAGCTGTGGGATACCTACTGAGGAAAGCTGCTAACAGGGAGTTGAAACAGCCCAAGAGAACAAAGTTTGTTGCAGTCAACAAAGATGAAAGGAGTTAGAGATCTGAAGAGTGCTTTGACGTCAGACATAGAGACGCAGAAGTTGGAATTTACCCAGCTGGTGTCCTGTCTTGCTTTGGTCCAGTATTTCCTTATTATGACATTTTGGAGTGGTAATGTATATCTTGTGATGTTAGAAGCATGTGATCTGCTTTTGATTTGATTTTATAGGGGATTGCTGTTAAGAGATTGTCTGAATCTCAGAAGAGACTTTGAACTTTGGACTTTTAAGCATTTTTGAGACTGATAGACTACGGGGACGTCTGAAGTTGAACTAAATGTAGTTTTCACTATGCTACCTCTAGGTATGGCTCCCATAGACTTATGTGTTTGAGCAAGGCTATAGACTGCAGGGAGTGGAATGTGGTTGTTTGAATATGCTTAGTCCATGTGAAGTGGCACTATTAGGAGGAGTGACCTTGTTGAAGTAGGTATGACCTTGTTGGAGGAACTGTGTCACTGTGTATATGGACTTTGAAATTTTCTAGTGCTCAAGCTCTACCCAGTGCAGAAGAAATCCTCTCCCTGGCTGTCTGAAGTAGACTGTCACCTACTGCCTGCCTTCATATCAAGATGTAGAACTCTTGACTCCCCTAGTACTGTGTTTGCCTGGACATAGTCAGCCTTCAATTAAATGTTTGCCTTGGTCATGGTGCCTCTTCACAGCAATAAAACCTAAATTAAGACAATGAATGAGATTCTCTATTCCATCTCTTGTATTCTCTTGAAGTTCTTGTTAGAATTCCTAAAATTTTCATTTCCAGAATTCCCTTATTTTGTATTTTCTTTTTTTTTTCCATTTTTTATTAGGTATTTAGCTCATTTACATTTCCAATGCTATACCAAAAGTTATTTTGTATTTTCTTTATTGCTTCTATTTCCATGTTGAGATATTGAATAGTTTTGTTTCTGTCAATTGTTTTGTCCACCCACACCCGAGTTTTAAAGGGATTTATTCAAATCCTCCAATTGTTTGTATTTTCCTGGATTTCTTTAAGGGGTTTATTGATTTTCTCTTTAAAGACTTCTATCATCTTCATACATACGGTTTAAGGTCTTTATCTTGTGCTTCAGCTATGTTGGAATATTAATTGCCTGCAGTGGTAGGAATGATGGACTCTAGAGAAGATATTTGCCCTGGCTGTTATTAACTATGTTGTTACACTGCCATCTAGGCATATAGGGTTGGGATGACTACAGGCTTATGTGCTGATTTCTGGGTTTGTATTTGTTTTGTTTTTCTTTGTTTTTAGTTTGATGTTTTTTACAACTGTAAATTTAAATTTATAGACTTTTTATATTTTAATTAATTAATTAATTTTATTAGATATTTTCTTTACTTACATTTCAAATGTTACGCCCTTTCCTGGTTTCCCCACTGAAAACACCCTATTCCCTGCACTCCCCCTTGCTCATCAACTCACCTACTCCTGCTTCCTGGCCTTGGCCTTCTCCCACACTGAGGCATAGAGCCTTCACAGGACCAAGGGCCTCTCCTCCCACTGATGACCAATAAAGCCATCCTCTGTTAAATATGTGGTTGGAGACATGGGTCCCTCCATGGTTGGTGGTTTTGTTTGTGGGAGCTCTAGGGTTACTGGTTAGTTCATATTGTTGTTCCTCCTATGGGGCTGCAAATCCCTTCAGGTCCTTATATCCTTTCTCTAGTTCCTCCATTGGGGAACCTGTGCTCTGTCCAATGGTAGCCTGAGAGCAACCATCTCTGTATTTTTCAGGCACTGATAGAGCCCCTCAGGAGACAGCTATATCAGGCTCCTGTCAGCAAGCACTTGTTGGCATCCACAATAGTGTCTGGGTTTGGTGATTGTATGTGGGATGAATCCCCGGGTGGGGCAGTCTCTTGATGGCCTTTCCTTCAGTCTCTGCTCCACACTTTGTCTCTGTCACTCCTTCCATGGGTATTTTGCTCCCCTTTCTAGGAAGGACCGAAGTATTCATATTTCAGTCTCCCTTCTCCTTGAGCTTCATGTGGTCTGTGAATTGTATCTTGGGTATTCTGAACTTCTGGGCTAATATCCACTTATCAGTGAGTGCATACCTTGTGTGTTCTTTTGTGATTGGGTTACCTCACACAGGCTGATATTTTATAGTTCCATCCATTTGCCTAAGAATTTCATGAATTTATTGTTTTTAATAGCTGAGTAGTACTCTACTTTGTAAATGTACCACATTTTCTGTATCCATTCCTCTGTTGAGGCACATCTGGGTTCTTCCTAGATTCTGGCTATTATTAATAAGGCTTCTGTGAACATAGTGGAGTATGTGTCCTTATTACATGTTGGAGCATCTTCTGGGTTTTGTTTAGGAGTAGTATTGCTGGATCCTCAGGTAGTATTATGTCCAATTTTCTAAAGAGCCACCAGAATATTGGTACAACCAGCTTGCAATCCCAGCAATACTATAGGAGTGTTCCTTTTTCTCCATATGCTTGCCAGCATCTCCTATCACCTGAGTTTTTTATCTTAGCCATTCTGACTGGTATGAGGTGGAATCTCAGGGTTGTTTTGATTTGCATCTCCCTGATAACTAAGGATGTTGATCATTTCTTTAGGTGATTCTCAGCCATTCAGTATTTCTCAGTTGAGAATTCTTTGTTTAGCTCTGTACCACATTTCTTAATAGGGTTATTTGGTTTTTTGGAGTCTAACTTCTTCAGTTCTTTGTATATATTGGATATTAGTCCTCTATTGGATGCAGGGTTGATAAAGATCTTTCCCCAATCTGTTGGTTGCAGTTTTGTCCTATTGACAGTGTCCTTTGCCTTATAGGATGTTGCATGCTGGCCTACGGCTTACAAGGGCTGGGTACACCAGGGAGGCAGGCTGGGGCTGAAAGAGACTTAGATGGTGAGAGGTTAATGGAGCCAAGACATGATTCTGTTCGAGGCTCTCCAGTTTACTAGGAGAGTCTACTTATAAAAGGGGAAGGCCCATCCCCCACCAGTCCATTCTTGGTGTCTGGAGCCAGCCTGTAGGCAATGTGCAGAATAGGATGTTCCTCCTGAGTGTCTCAGGTGCTTCTCAGCAGGTAGCAGTGTCTGGGAGAGAGCAGTGGCAGGTGGCAGTACAAAAGAGCCATCTAGGTTGGAAGGCTCCACCTTAGGTAATTTCCTTCTCAGTGGCAGCAAGGTCAAAGTCTGGATCAGCCTGCTTCAGGGCTGAGGGAGGCTACAATAGAAGCTTTTCAATTTTATGAGGTCACATTTGTCAATTCTTGATCTTAAAGCATAAGCTATTGATATTCTGTTCAGGAAATTATCCCCTGTGACAATGTCCTCAAGGCTCTTCCCCACTTTCTTTTCTATTAGTTTCAGTGTATCTGTTTTTTTTCCCACATTTTTTATTAGATATTTTCTTCATTTACATTTCAAATGCTATTCCAAAAGTCCCCTATACCCTCCCCCCTGCCCTGCTCCCCTACCCACTCATTCCCACTTCTTGGCCCTGCTGTTCCCCTGTACTGGGGCATATAAAGTTTGTTAGACCAAGGGGCCTCTCTCTCCAATGATGGCCAACTATGCCATCTTCTGCTTCATATGCAGCTAGAGACATGAGCTCTGGGGGTACTGATTAGTTCATATTGTTGTTATACCTATAGGGTTGCAGACCCCTTCAGCTCTTGGATACTTTCTCTAGCTCCTATATTGGGGCCCTGTGTTCCATCCTATAGATGACTGTGAGCATCCACTTCTGTATTTGCCAGGCATTGGCAAAGCCTCACAGGAGACAGCTATATCAGGGTCCCTTCAGCAAAATCTTGCTGGTGTATGTAATAGTGTCTGCATTTGGTGGCTGGTTATGGGATGGACCCCTGGGTGGGGCAGTCTCTGGATGGTCCATCCTTTCGTCTTAGCTCCAAACTTTGTCTCTGCAACTCCTACCATGGATATTTTATTCCCTGCCGCAGACCCTCTTGATCCCTTGTCTGCGTAGAACAGGTTTCTGGTTGCAGATGGAAAAGGAGTAGGCGAATAAATGACAGACAGATGCAACACAGGAGATTGTGTAGAATCTGAATGTATTGTCACAAACTGAACACCAGTCTTATATAGTACAGAAAATAAAAGGGGTAGGATGTCACAGCAGGCAAAGTACATTGAAGTTACCTGACACAAAACAAAGGAATGACTTCAAAAGGACTTACAGGAACCAGGTAATATTTACAGTAAAGATAAAACAGCTCTCCTTAGGGTCAACTAATGACAGGTAAGGATTTCACACCCTACTCACAATTTGTGCTACTCCTTTGAGCCTTGTGAAAGCTAGCACCAGGGGATTCTGCTCTAGCAGACCTTCTCACGAATAATGCAATACCACAAACCCCCTATTTCCTTGGCCTTGATAAATTCTTGTATGAGTGTAACTTGGCTGTTCTTTTAAGTATCTATGGTGAATCATTTATCAGAAGAATTCACCAACTTGCCTCTAATATGCAATGTAGCCTGCTATATCTGGCTGTAGTGAAGATTTCTGTCTCAGTGGGATTCCCTAACTTTTTTTTTTTAATTAGGTATTTTCCTCATTTACATTTCCAACACTATCCCAAAAGTCCCCCATACCCTCCCCCCCACTCCCCTACCCACCCACTCCCACTTTTTGGCCCCGGCGTTACCCTGTACTGGGGCATATAAAGTTTGCAAGTCCAATGGGCCTCTCTTTCCAGTGATGGCAGACTAGGCCATCTTCTGATACATATGCAGCTAGAGTCAAGAGCTCCGGGGTACTGGTTAGTTCATAATGTTGTTCCACCTATAGGGTTGCAGATCCCTTTAGCTCCTTGGGTACTTTCTCTAGCTCCTCCATTGGGAGCCCTGTGATCCATCCAATAGCTGACAGTGAGCATCCACTTATGTGTTTGCTAGGCCCCATTCCCTAACTTTTACATGGAAACCCACCTGTTATCTAGGCCATTGTGTATTCCCTTGTTTGGGTAAGACTGGCTACTGTCCCAAGTAAACACTCTGCAGACCAGCCCTGAGCTATTCTGGCTCCATTCTTTGTAATGCCTAATTAGTTTCACTGTCTCTTCTAGAAGTAAATTTGAATGTTACTGAATAGATAACTTCTCATTGAATTCCTACTGAATTCCAAGTTTGTTGGCTTCAAGGATTTTCTAGGATGTTGGAACACTGGCGAAGGCTTAGCTATGTCAGAATTCAATCTTTAAAGGCACTTATAATAAAATAATACTAAAAGAGAGCATGTGGATCCATACAGCAGGCTAACACGGGGATAGGGTATGAGTATACGGGTTTTGAGAACGCCAAGGTTCCAGGAGGTGAGTTTCTCTGAAACTCTTTGCCTCATGAGTGCTCCCAGGCTTCTTGGCCTGTCAAGCAGACTACACTGGAGTGTGAGCAGCAATTCCCTATTCTAGGGAGGAATGAAGTATCAATGCGTTTGGTTATCCTTCTTGATTTTCTTGTGTTTTGGAAGTTGTATCTTGGGTATTCTAAATTTCTGGGCTAATATCCACTTATCAGTGAGGGCATATCAAGTGAATTCTTTTGTGATTGGGTTACCTCACTCAGGATGATATCCTCCAGATCCATCCATTTGCCTAAGAATTTCATAAATTCATTGTTTTTAATAGCTGAGTAGTACTCCATTGTGTAAATGTACTACATTGTCTGTATCCATTCCTCTGTTGAGGGACATCTGGGTTCTTTCCAGGTTCTGGCTATTATAAATAGGGCTGCTATGAACGTAGTGGAGCATGTGTCCTTATTACCAGTTGGAATATCTTCTGGGTATATGCCCAGGAGAGGTATTGCTGGATCTAGTAGTAGTACTATGTCCAGGTTTCTGAGGAACCGCCAGACTGATATCCAGAGTGGTTGTACCAGCTTGCAATTCCACCAGCAATGGAGGAGTGTTCCTCTTTCACCACATGCTTGCCAGCATCTGCCGTCACCTGTTTTCATTGTGTCATATAAGTTTGGGTGTGTTGAATCTTCATTTTCATTAAATTCTAAAAAGTATTTAATATCTGTCTTTATTTCTTCCTTGATCACGTTATCATTGAGTAGGGCATTGTTCGGCTTCCATGTGTATGTGGGCTTTCTGTTGTTTCTGTTGCTATTGAAGACTAGCCTTAATCTGTAGTGATCTGATAGGATGCATGAGATTATTTCAATCTTCTTATATCTGTTGAGGTCTGATTTGTGACTGAGTATATGGTTAATTTTGGAGATAGTACCCTGAAATGCTGAGAAGAAGGTATATTCTTTTGATTTATGATTAAATGTTCCATAAATATCTTTTAAATCCATTTGGCCCAAAACTTCTGTTAGTTTCACAGTCTGTCTGTTTAGTGTTACCCTGATCTGTACATTGATGAAAGTGGGATGTTGAAGTCCCCCACAATTATTGTGTGAGGTACTATGTGTGCTTTGAGCTTTAGTAAAGTTTCTTTTATGAATGTGTGTTCCCTTGCATTTGGGGTATAGATATTTAGAATTGAGAGTACTTCCTGGTAGATTTTTCCTTTGATGAGTATGAAAGTCCATTTTATCCAATATTATAATGGCTACTCAAGCTTGTTTCTTGGCCCCATTTGCTTGGAAAATTGTTTTTGAGACCTTTACTCTGAGGTAGTGTTTGTCTTTGTCACTGAGGTGTGTTTCCTGTATGCAGTAAAATGCTGGGTCCTGTTTACATATCCAGTCTGTTAGTCTATGTCTTTTTATTGGGGAACTTGGTCCATTGATGTTAAGAGATTTTAAGGAATAGTGATTGTTGCTCCCTGATAGTAATGATATTATTTTTATGTTTGTGTAGTTATCTTCTATTGGGTTTGTTGAAAGAAGATTACTTTTTTGCTTTTTCTAGGGTGTAGTTTCCCTCCTTGTGTTGCCATTTTCCATGTATTATCCCAGCAGGGTTGGATTTGTGGAAAGAAATTGTGTAAATTTGTTTTTGTCATGGAATTTCTTGGTTCCTCCATCTATGGTAATTTAGAGTTTTTCTGGGTATAGTAGTGTGGGTTGGCATTTATGTTCTCTTAGGGTCTGTATGAGATCTGCCCAGGATCTTCTAGCTTTCATAATCTCTGGTGAGAAGTCTGGTAAATCCGATAGGTCTGCCTTTATATGTTACTTGACCTTTTCCCCTAACTGCTTTTAATATACATTCTTTGTTTAGTGCATTTGGAGTTTTGAATATTATGTGACAGAAGGAATTTCTTTCCTGGTCCAATCTCTTTGGAGTTCTATAGGCTTCTTGTATGTTCTTGGGCATTTCTTTCTTTAGGTTGGAGAAATTTTCTTCCATAATTTTGTTGAAGATACTTCCTGGACCTTTAAGTTGAGAATATTCATTCTCTTCTATACCTATTATCCTTATGTTTGGTCTCCTCATTGTGTCTTGGATTTTCCGGATGTTTTGGGTTAGGAGCTTTTTGTATTTTGCATTTTCTTTGACTGTTGTGTCAGTGTTTTCTATGATATCTTCTTTCCCTGAGATTCTCTTTTCTATCTCTTGTATTCTGTTGGTGATCCATGACTCCTGGTCTCTTTCCTAGGTTTTCTATCTCCAGTGTTCTTTTACTTTGTGATTTCTTTATTCTTTCTATTTCCATTTTTAGATCCTGGGTGGTTTTGTTCAGTTCCATCACCAGTTTGGTTGTGTTTTTCTGTAATTTATAAAGGGATTTTTGTGTTTTCTCTTTCAGGACTTCTAGCTCTTTACCTGTGTTTTCTTGTATTTCTTTAAGGGAGTTATTTATGTCATCCTTAAATTCCTCTTTCATCATCATGAGATTTGATTTTAAATCCAGAGTCTTGCTTTTTCTGTTGTGTTGGGGTAACCAGGGTTCCCTGTGGTGGGAGAACTGGGTTCTGATAATGCTAATTAATCTTTATTTCTGTTGTTTATATACTTGTGCTTGCCATTCGCCATCTGGTTATCTCTGGTTTTAGCTGGCCTTGCTGTCTCTGACTGTGACTTGTGTGCCACAGTCTGCACACCTGTGTGTCAGTTCTCCTGGGAGACCAGTTCTCTCCATGAGGAATTTGGTTATGGAGAGCTGTGATACAGGGTCAGCTCTGGGATGCAGAAAAAGACCAGAAGGATCCTGTTCCCAGCTGACTCTTGGTTCCTGTGTCTTGATGGCTTTGTAAGGGTCCCTCTTGGGCCAGGAATTTGAAGAGAAGTGGTGATCTTACCTGTGCTCACAGTTGTTTAGGTACTCCTGGGAGACCTGGAGTATTTGTGTATTTAGCTCTGTGGCACAGTATCAACTCTGGGTGCAAACAGAGACTGGAAGACTCCCGTCCCAGGCTGCCCCTTGGTTCCTGTGTCCTGAGTGTTTTAGGTGGGTTCCTCTGAGCAGCAGTGGTGATTGGTGATCCTAGCTGTACTCACAAACCTGTCCACACTCTTGGGAGGCTTGCTCCCTCCAGTCACCATTTCAGTATGGAGTCCTGTGGCAGAAGATCAGCTACAGGCAGGGATGGAAACGGGAAGTCTCTGTGTTTGTCTTTGTAGGGTGGGTACTTTGTTCTTTTGTTTCTGTTCACTGTCTAGATTTGCATAGAGTATGATGGTTATGTGTTGCTTGTTTTACTGGACTTCTCAGATGGTGTGTTCACATGGAATCGATGCTGGTGGTATAGGCTGGGGTGGAATGATGAACCCGAAGAAGGCTCAGGAGTTTAGGATATTCTGTGGGACTCACAGGAGATGAGGGAAGGGAGAAATATATTCTGCAGCCGGTGATCTAGGAATTAATGAATGGTCTATGGTATGGGGAAAGGGAGAGAGAGAGAGAGAGAGAGAGAGAGAGAGAGAGAGAGCACACTGGGAAGTTTTGTGGGAGTCTACCTGTTTTTCTGGCAGTTGTGGTCTGTGTTTGTGCAGGAGATGCCTGCTCTAGTTGTGGGCAGTTGCACAGCAATTACTGTAGAAAAGGAGGTAGGGAGTAGATGATCTATGAGATTTATAGGAGATGTAGACAGGAGTGGAAGAAGACCACAGCAGATGTTCTGTTATAGCACTAGGTTTTAAATTTGGGGAGAGAGATCAGAAAAGGTCTTTATGCAGCCTACCTGTTTGTTATAAAATACATTTTCATTTACTTTTAGAAGTGGATAACAATACTGAAGAGAAGTCTTTGTCCAGGTAAGTCTATATAATTTAAAAATAAAAGATATAATTGGTAATATAATTTAAAAATAAATGTTATAATTGGTAAGTCCAAAGATAAGAAAGTATTATTGTTGAGTGTACTTTGAGATAGACACAATGCTATGTGCTCAATGCTTGCTGTGTCTTATAGTAACCACAGCCAGCTTTCAAAGTATCTATGTTTTTATAGTAATCATAGCCAGTTTTCAAAATATTTGTTTTTAATTCAATTTTATTTTTTTACTTTTCACTGTACATCTCACTCACTGCCCCCTTCCTGGTTACCCCCCCCCCCACACACACACAATCCTTCTCCCAACCCCACTTCTCCTTTGAGCTGGTGGGAACCCCCTGGCCTCCACTCCCTGGCACTTCAAGACTCTGAGACTAGGCACTCCCTATCTCACTGGGGCCAGGCAAGTCAGCCCAGCTAGTAGAACATACCAAACATATAGGCAACAGCTTTTGGGATGCTCCCCAACTCCAGTTGTTCAGGACCCAGATGAAGGTCAAGCTGCATATCTGCTACTTATGAGCAGGAAGGTATAGGTCCAGTTCCTGAATATTCTTTGGTTGGTAGTTCAGACTCAGAACCCCCATGGTCCAGGCTAGTTAACTCAATTGGTCTTCTTGTGGAGTTCCTACCCCTTTGGGTCCTGTGATCCTTCTTCCTATTCTTCCAGAAGAGTCCCAAAGCTCTATCCACTGTTTGGCTGTGGGTGCCTGTATCTGTCTGAATCATTTGCTGAGTGGAGCCTCTCAGAGGACAACATGCTTCTGTCTCCCCCAGGATGATATGTTCAGTATCTATGTTCTTACAACCTCTTTAGAACTAATTAGAAAACTGTTTTTCCAAGAGCTTGAATATTTAGCCCATGGTTGTGGCTCTACTGTGCACCTTTTCCCATTCTGTACAGATTCATTCATGACGTGTGTTTACTGGTCTCAAGGTGAAAATCCAGTTCATATCAATTCAGAAAGTTAAGTTGTATTATTTGCATCTCCAACCTAATTTTTATTGCTGAATTCTTAAAGGCAACTCATAGATGAGGAAGACATCTATAGCTTTAACAGAAGCAGACTCAGGTGACCTTTGTGAATGAATAAAGGGTATCAACATGTAGATCATGGCCTAGGCATATTACTTAGAATTTGCTTGGAGTCTTTGGTTTTCAGACAGACAGACAAACAGACACAAACACAGACACAGACACACACACACAAACACACACAGACACACATACACACACAGACACACATACACACACACACACACACACACACACACACACACACACACACACACAGAGAGAGAGAGAGAGAGAGAGAGAGAGAGAGAGAGAGAGAGAGAGAGAGAGAGAGAGGAGAGACTCGCTAAATATCCCTGAATGGCTTGGAACTTGTTTTGTAGTCCAGGATGGCCTCAAAGTCACTCAGATAGACTTTCTTCTGCCTTCTGAGTTCTGGGATTAAAGACATGCCTTAGAGGATATTTGTAATTGCTTACTGTACTGGCTAGTTTTGTGTCAACTTGACACAGGCTGGAGTTATCACAGAGAAAGGAGCTTCAGCTGGGGAAATGCCTCCATGAGATCCAGCTGTAAGGCATTTTCTCAATTAGTGATCAAGGGAGGAGGTCCCCTTGTGGGTGGTGCCATCTCTGGGCTGGTAGTCTTGGTTCTATTAGGAGAGCAGGCTGAGCAAGCCAGGGGAAGCAAGCCAGTAAAGAACATCCCTCCATGGCTTCTGCATCAGGTCCTGTTTTCTGACCTGCTTGAGTTCCAGTCCTGACTTCCTTTGGTGATGAACAGCAGTATGGAAATGTAAGCTGAATAAACCCTTTCCTCCCCAACTTGCTTCTTGGTCATGATGTTTGTGCAGGAATAAAAACCCTGACTAAGACACTTACTTATTAATGTCCTAGTAAATTTCTGTTTCTAGAGCTATACCCCTTTCTTTTTTTATTGGATATTTTCCTTATTTACATTTCAAATGTTATCCCCTTTCACAGTTCCCCCCCAGAAATCCTATCCCATCCCCCATTCCCCTGCTTCTATGAGGGTGTTACCCACCTACCCACTCCCACCTCCCTTCCATGACAGTCCCCTACACTGGGGCATCCAGCCTTCACAGGGCCAAGGGACTCTTCTCTCATTGATGCCCAATAAGGCCATCCTTTGCTACATATATGGCTGGAGCCATGGGTCCCTCCATATGTACCCTTTGGTTGGTGGTTTGGTCTCTGGGAGCTCTGGGGTATCTGGTTGATTGATATTGTTCTTCCTATGGGGCTGAAAACCCCTTCAGCCCCTTCAGTCCTTGCTCTGACATTGGGGACCCCATGCTCAGTCTAGTGGTTGGCTATGGGCATCCTCCTCTGTATTTATCAGGCTCTGGCAGAGCCTCTTAGGAGACAGCTATATAAGGCTCCTGTCACCAAGCACTTGTTGGCATCCACAATAGTGTCTGTGTCTGGGTTTGGTGTGTGTATATGCGATGGATCTCCAGGTTGGACAGTTTCTGGATGGCTTTTTTGTCAGTCTCTGCTCCACATTTTGTATTTGCTCCCATGAGTATTTTGTTCCCTCATCTGAGAAGAAACAAAGTACCTATACTTTGGTCTTTGTTCTTCTTGAGCTTCATGTGGTCTGTGAATTGTATCTTGGGTATTCTAAGCTTTTGAGCTAATATCCACTTATCAGTGAGTACATGCCAAGTGTGATCTTTTGTGACTGGGTTTCCTCATTCAAGATGATATTTTCTAGTCCCATCCATTTGCCTAAGAATTTCATGAAGTAATTGTTTTTAATAGCTGAGTAGTACTCCATTGTGTAAATGTACCACATTATTTTTATCCATTCCTCTACTGAAGAACATCTGGGTTTATTTTATAGCTTCTGTCTATTATAAAAAAGACAGCTATGAACAAAGTGAAGCATGTGTCCTTGTTAAATGTTGGAGCTTCTTTTGGGTATGTGCCCAGGAGTGGTAAAACTGGGTACTCAGGTAACACTATGTCAAGTTTTCAGAGGAACTGCCAGACTGATTTCTAGAGTAGTTGTACCAGCTTGCCATCCCACAAGCAATGGAGGAGTATTCTTCTTTCTCCATGTCTTCACCAGCATCTGCTGTCGCCCGAGTTTTTAATCTTAGCCATTCTGACTGGTGTGAGGTGGAATCTCAGGGTTATTTTGATTTGCATTTCCCTGATGATTTAGGATGTTGAACATTTTTTCAAGTGCTTCTCAGCCCTTCGGTATTCCTCAGTTGAGAATTCTTTGTTTAGCTCTGTACCCCATTTTTTAATGGGGTTATTTGAATTTCTGGAGTTCAGCTTCTTGAGCTCTTTGTATATATTGGATATTGGTCCCCTATCAGATTTAGGATTGGTAAAAATTCTTTCCCAATCTGTTGGTGGCCTTTTTGTCTTATTGACAGTATGTTTTGCCCTACAGAAGCTTTGCAATTTTATGAGTTCCCATTTGTCGATTCTTGATCTTACAGCACAGGCTATTGCTGTTCCGTTTAGGATTTTTTTCCCCTGTGCCCATATCTTTGAGGGTTTTCCCCACTTTCTCCATTATAAATTTCAGTGTCTCTGGTTTTATGCGGAGTTCTTTGATCCACTTAGACTTGGGTTTTGTACAAGGAGATAAGAATGGATCAATTCTCATTCTTCTACATGATAACAGCCAGTTGTGCCAGCACCATTTGTTGAAATGTTGGTTTTTTTTTTTTTTTCCCCACTGGATGTTTTTAGCTCCTTTGTCAAAGATCAAGTGACCATAGGTGTGTGGGTTCATTTCTTGGTCTTCAATTCTATTTTATACATGTCTTCCTACCAATACATACAGTTTTTACCACTATTGTTATGTAGTACAGCTTGATGTTAGGGATGGTCATTCCCCCAGAAGTCCTTTTTTTGTTTAGAGTAGTTCTCAATATCCTGGGTTTTTGTTATTCTAAATGAATTTGCAAATTCTTCTTTCTAATTCTATGAAGAATTGAGTTGGAATTTTGATGGGGATTGCATTGAATCTGTAGATTGTTTTTGGCAAGATGGCCATTTTTACTATACTAATCCTACCAATCCATGAGCATGGGAGATCTTTCCATCTTCTGTGATTTTCAATTTCTTTCTTCAGAGACTTGAAGTTCTTGTCATAGAGATCTTTCACTTGCTTGGTTAGAGTCACACCAAGTTATTTTATATTATTTGTGACTATTGTGAAGGGTGTTGTTTCCCTAATTTCTTTCTCAGCCCATTTATCCTTTGAGTATAGGAAGGCTACTGATTTGTTTGAGTTAATTTCATATCTAGTCACTTTGCTGAAGTTGTGTATCAGGTTTAGGAGTTCTCTGGTGTAATTTTTGGGGTCACTGAAGTATACTATTGTACCGTCTTCAAGTAGTGATATTTTGACTTCTTCCATTTCAATTTTTATCCCTTTGACCTCCTTTTGTTGTCTTATTGTTCTGGCTAAGACTTTGAGTATATATTGATTAGGAAGGGAGAGAGTGGGCAGCCTTGTCTAGTCCCTTATTTTAGTGGCATTGCTTCAAGTTTCTCTCCATTTAGTTTGATGTTGGCTACTGGTTTGCTCTATATTGTTTTTACTATGTTTTTGTATGGGCCTTGAATTTCTGATATTTCCAAGACTTTTTATCATAAAGGGGTGTTGAATTTTGTCACATGCTTTTTCATGAACTAAATGATCATGTAGTTTTGTTTTTCTTTGATTTTGTTTACATAGTGGACTACATTGATGGATTTCCATATATTGAACCATCCCTGCATCCCTGGGATGAAGCCTACTTGATCATGATGAATAATCATTTTGATGTGTTCTTTGATTCGGTTTGCAATAATTTTATTGAGAATATTTTCATCAATATTTATAGGTGAAATTGTTCTGAAGTTCTCTTTCTTTGTCGAGTCCTTTTATGGTTTAGGTATCAGTGTAATTGTGGCTTCATAGAGCAAATTGGTTAGTGTTTTTTCTGTTTCTATTTTGTGGAAAAGTTTGAAGAATATTGGTATTATGTCATCTTTGAGGTCTGATAGTATTTTACACTAAAACCCAACTTGTCCTGTTTTTTTTTTTTTTTTTCTTTTTTGGAAGACTATTAATGACTATTTCTTTAGGGGCTATGGGACTTTTTAGATGGTTTATTTGATCCTGGTTTAACTTTGGTACCTGGTATCTGTTTAGAAAGTTGTTCATTAGGATGGTCCATGTAGAGACTTCCATATCCAGGGATCCACACCATAATCAGCATCCAAACACTGACACCATTGCATACACTAGCAAGATTATATCGAAAGGACCCAGATGTAGCTGTCTCTTGTGAGACTATGCCGAGGCCTAGCAAACACAGAAGTGGATGCTCACAGTCAGCTAATGGATGGATCACAGGGCTCCCAATGGAGGACCTAGAGAAAGTACCCAAGGAGCTAAAGGGATCTGCAACCCTATAGGTGGAACAACATTATGAACTAACCAGTACCCCGGAGCTCTTGACTCTAGCTGCATATGTATCAAAAGATGGCCTAGTCGGCCATCACTGGAAAGAGAGGCCCATTGGACACGCAAACTTTATATGCCCCAGTACAGGGGAACGCCAGGGCCAAAAAGGGGGAGTGGGTGGGTAGGGGAGTGGGGGTGGGTGGGTATGGGGGACTTTTGGTATAGCATTGGAAATGTAAATGAGCTAAATACCTAATAAAAAATGGAAAAAAAGAGAAAGTTGTTCATTTCATCTAGATTTTCCAACTTTGTTGAGTATAGGCTTTTGTAGTAGAATATGATGATTTTTTAAAATTCCCTTGGTTTCCGTTGTTATGTCTCCCTTTTCCTTTCTGATTTTATTAATTTGGAAACTTTCTCTGTGCCCTCTGGTTAATCTAGCTAAAGGTTTATCTATTTTGTTGATTTTCTCAAAGAACCAGCTCTTTGTTTTGATTCTTTGTATAGTTCTTTTTGTTTCTATTTGGTTGATTTCATCCCTTAGTTCGATTATTTCCTGCTGTCTACTCCTCTTAGATTTATTTACTTCTTTTTGTTCCAGAGATTTCATGTGTCCTGTAAAGTTGCTAGTGTACTTCTCTCCAGTTTCTTTTTGGAGGTACTCAGAGGTATGAGTTTTCCTCTTAGAATTGTTTTCATTGTGTCACATAAGTTTGGGTATGTTGTACCTTCATTTTCATTAAATTCTAAAAAGTCTTTAATTTCAGTCTTTATTTCTTCCTTGACCAAATTATCATTGAGTAGGGTGTTGTTCAGCTTCCATGTGTGTATTAGTCAGGGTTCTCTAGAGTCACAGAACTTATGGATAGTCTCTAGATAATAAAGGAATTTATTGATGACTTACAGTCGGCAGCTCAATTCCCAACAATCGTTCAGTCACAGCTGTGAATGGAAGTCCAAGGATCTAGCAGTTACTCAGTCTCACGCAGCAAGCAGGCGAAGGAGCAGGAGCAAGAGCTAGACTCCCTTCTTCCAATGTCCTTATATTGTCTCCAGCAGAAGGTGTAGCCCAGATTAAAGGTGTGTTCCACCACACCTTTAATCCCAGATGAAAGGCGTAGCCCAGATTAAAGGTGTGTTCCTTAAACTCGGAGATTCAATCTTCTGGAATCCATAGCCAATATGGCTCAAGATCTTCAAACCAAGATCCAGATAAGGATCTCCAAGCCTCCAGATAAGGGTCACTGGTGAGCCTTCCAATTCCGGATTGTAGTTCATTCCAAATATTGTCAAGTTGACAACCAGGAATAGCCACTACAATCCACCCCTTGTCAACTTGACACAAATAATATCTCATGTTCACATGAAACAATAACAAGGTTGTAAATACGCCTAACATGATATAACTATCCCTCGTACAATCGCAAACGCATTAGTAAATTTACAATGGGCATTCATATTACTTTATAATCCTCGTTTCTGCAACTGGTTACGTGGCCTTAATTGGTATTTATAACTACCTTCCTCTACTACCCATTCTGTATTTCCTTCTCCTTCAGCCAGCACCTCAGCAGGTCTTGGCTCTTTTCCTGGAGGATTGACCCATACCTTCATTCCTGATGGATCTGCGTTCTTTGTCATCCTGCTTGGATTAGGCTGTTGTAGTTTCCCATTGACTTTAATCACAGGACATGGTAGTACTAAGAGGCGCCCTAAGGGATCTCCTACACTCCAGACATAATCTTGCTTACCACCATTGTGAAGAGGTAATCCAATTTCTCCATGGTAATCTGGATCTATCACCCCTCCTAACACTGTTATTCCTTTTTTAGCCTGTTGGTTTAAGGGCATTAGAAGCCCAAAATGACCAGGGGGAAGTCTGAGCTTCCAGTTCAATGAAATGTTTGTTGTAGCTCCTGGTAGGAGCACTCCCCTCTCTGGAGCCAAAACTTCTAAGCCAGCAGAACCTAGAGTTATGGGGACAGGAAGCAAAAATTTTCCTAGAGGGTCACTAGGAGTGATAGTAAGTGGAACTATTCCGTTTTCCACCCCTTGATTCCTGGACCCATGAATCCTGGCTATGGGTGAAACTGTACCATATATCGAGCGCTGATTCAAAGCATATACTGCCTTCTGAAGAACTCTGCCCCAGCCTTCCAAGCTGTTACCACCTAATTGGCGCTGTAACTGCGTCTTCAAAAGGCCATTCCATCTTTCTATCAGCCCAGCTGCTTCAGGATGATGGGGAATGTGGTAAGACCAGTGAATTCCATGATCGTGAGCCCACTGTCGTACTTCTCTGGCTGTGAAATGAGTTCCTTGGTCAGAAGCAATACTGTGTGGAATACCATGACGATAGATGAGGCATTCTGTCAGTCCGTGAATGGTGGTTTTAGCAGAGGCATTACGTGCAGGAAAGGCAAATCCATAACCAGAATAAGTATCTACTCCAGTAAGAACAAAACGCTGTCCTTTCCACGAAGGAAGTGGTCCAATGTAGTCAACCTGCCACCAGGTTGCTGGCTGGTCACCTCGAGGAATGGTGCCATATCTGGGGCTCAGTGTTGGTTTCTGCTGTTGGCAGATCTGGCAATCAGCAGCAGCTGTAGCCAGGTCAGCCTTGGTGAGTGGAAGCCCATGTTGCTGAGCCCAAGCATAACCTCCATCTCGACCACCATGGCCACTTTGTTCATGTGCCCATTGAGCAATGACAGGGATGGCTGGGGAGAGAGGCTGATTGTCCACAGAACGGGTCATCTTATCCACTTGATTATTGAACTCCTCCTCAGCTGAAGTCACCTTTTGGTGAGCATTTACATGGGACACAAATATCTTCACATCCTTTGCCCATTTGGAGAGATCTATCCACATACTTCTTCCCCAGATGTCTTTCTCACCAATTTTCCAATTGTGATCTTTCCAAGTCCCTGACCATCCAGCCAATCCATTGGCTACAGCCCATGAGTCAGTGTATAATCGTACATCTGGCCATTTCTTCTTGCAAACAAACTGTAATACCATGTGTACTGCCCGAAGTTCTGCCCACTGTGAAGATTTTCCTTCACCTGTGTCTTTCAAGGTTGTCCCAGAAAGGGGTTGTAATGCTGCAGCTGTCCACTTCTGGGTGGTGCCTGCATAACGTGCAGAGCCATCAGTAAACCAGGCTCTAGTCTTCTCCTCTTCAGTCAGTTGATCATAGGGAACACCCCATGAGGCTATAGGCGCATGCTTGGCAGCAGATGGCATTGTAACAGGAGTAGAAACCATAGGCATTTGAGCAACTTCTTCATGTAACTTGCTTGTGCCTTCAGGACCTGCTCTGGCCCGATCACGTATATACCACTTCCATTTGATAATAGACTGCTGCTGTGCGCGTCCCACTTTATGACTTGCAGGGTCTGATAGTACCCAGCTCATGATGGGTAGTTCAGGTCGCATAGTAACTTGGTGTCCTATTGTCAAACGTTCAGTTTCCACTAAGGCCCAATAGCAGGCCAAGAGCTGTTTTTCAAAGGGAGAATAGTTGTCTGCAGATGATGGTAGAGCTTTGCTCCAAAATCCCAAAGGTCTTTTCTGTGATTCACCTACAGGGGCCTGCCAGAGGCTCCAAACAGCATCTCTATCAGCCACAGACACCTCAAGTACCATTGGGTCTGCTGGGTCATATGGTCCAAGTGGTAGAGCAGCCTGCACAGCAGCCTGGACCTGTTGAAGGGCCTTCTCCTGTTCCAGGCCCCACACAAAGCTAGCAGCTTTCCGAGTCACTTGGTAAATAGGCCTAAGTAACACACCCAAGTGAGGGATGTGTTGTCTCCAGAATCCAAATAGACCCACTAAACGTTGTGCTTCTTTCTTGGTTGTAGGAGGGGCCAGGTGCAATAACTTATCTTTCACCTTAGAAGGAATATCTCTGCATGCCCCACACCACTGGACTCCTAAGAATTTCACTGAGGTAGATGGTCCTTGAATTTTGGTTGGATTTATTTCCCATCCTCTGATACGCATATGTGTTACCAATGAGTCCAAAGTGGTTGCTACTTCCTGCTCACTTGATCCAATCAGCATAATGTCATCAATATAGTGCACCAATGTGATATTTTGTGGAAGATCCAAACGATCAAGATCCCTTCTAACTAAATTATGACACAGGGCAGGAGAGTTAATATATCCTTGAGGCAAAACTGTGAAGGTATACTGTTGGCCTTGCCAACTGAAAGCAAATTGCTTCTGGTGGTCCTTATGGACAGGTACTGAGAAGAAGGCATTTGCCAGATCAATAGCCGCATACCAGGTGCCAGGAGATGTGTTAATTTGCTCAAGTAACGAAACTACATCTGGTACAGCAGCTGCAATTGGAGTTACCACCTGATTTAGTTTTCGATAATCAACTGTCATTCTCCATGATCCATCTGTTTTCTGCACTGGCCAGATAGGAGAGTTAAACGGAGATGTGGTGGGAACCACCACCCCTGCACCTTTCAAGTCCTTGATAGTGGCAGTAATTTCTGCAATTCCTCCAGGAATACGATACTGTTTTTGATTCACTATTTTCTTTGGCAGAGGCAACTCTAAAGGCTTCCATTTTGCCTTTCCAACCATAATAGCCCTCACTCTACAGTTCAGAGAACCAATATGAGAATTCTGCCAATTTCTGAGTATATCTATCCCAATTATACATTCTGGAACTGGGGAAATCACCACAGAATGTGTCCGGGGACCTACTGGACCTACTGTGAGTCGGACATCAGTCAAAACTCCATTAATCACCTGCCCTCCATAAGCCCCTACTTTAACTGGAGGGCCACAATGTTTCTTGGGATCCCCTGGGATCAGTGTCAACTCAGAACCAGTATCCAGCAGACCCCGAAAAGTCTGATTATTTCCTTTTCCCCAGTGTACAGTTACCCTTGTAAAAGGCCGTAGGTCCCTCTGGGGAAGAACTGGAGAAAGGGTAACAGCAAAACCTTTGAGTGTCTTATCAAGATCCTTCCTCAGCGGAACCTGGCCACCCCTTCATTCAAGGGGTTCTGGATCTGCAAACTGTCTCAAGTCTGGAAATTGATTCACTGGCCGAGATTGCTGTTTACCACGATCTAATGTAGCCTTTCTTTCATTTGTTTGAGAATTTTTCTGCTTATACAGATCAAACAAATATGCAGTAGGCTTCCTATGTATTTCATTCCTGGAAACACCATGATTGGTTAGCCAGTACCAAAGGTCCAACCGAGTCATGCCATTATAAATTTCACCTCTCCTGTGCTGACCATTACTGGGTATGTTATTATAAACATTCTTTTGTCTACGCTGTCCATTATAATAACTAGAATCACCTTGTCTCCGGCGATTCAATGCTGCCACCTGGCCCTTGTTACCTCGGAATCCAACTAAACCCAGTGAATTTAATTCATCTAATTGAGCAGAAGCATCTCCAATGCTAAGATCTGGCACAAGGAAAAGGGAAAGAACAAAACCCTTCAAATGTGCTGGTGCCCCTCTCACCAATTTGCGTCTTATAGAGCTGGTGAAAGGCATATCTTCTGGACCTTCCCATTGTGGACAATTATGCTTTACACAATATATCCACTCTAGCATTGCAATTTCCCTAAGTCTTAAAATCCCTTCATCAACACTAAGCCATGGAATATCAGGCATCTCCAAGTCATTTCCAGTAGGCCATCTTTTGATAAACACCTCAGCCAACCATTCAAACAAACTTTTGACACCTTTTTTAACTATGCGAGCTTCCGTATTAAACCTAGAATCTCTACTCAGAGGACCCATGTCAATAAACTCAGCCTGCTCTAGTTTTATGTTCCTTCCACCCTTATCCCACACCCTTAAAATCCATTCCCACACATATTCACCAGGTTTCTGCTTGAATGAATTAGCAAACTCATTAAGCTCCTTAGTAGTGTAGCGAATTTCCTCATGGACTACACTTTCTACCTCCCCTCTAGGAGCCTGTTTTGCTTTGAGTCTGGTTACAGGTCTAGAAGAAACTATTGGTGGGCCGTGAGCAGACTCTGCAAAATTAATTTCCTCATGTGGGGAAGGCATTATTTCAAGAGGTGGGGCTGAGGGTACTACTTCCTCAGGTGGGGCAAACCCTTGAGAATCTGAGGATTCAAAATTCTCAGCTTCAACATGGTCTTCCCACACATCCCCATCCCATGTTGTAGGATCCCATTCTTTGCCAATTAGAGCCCTTACTTTAACTGTCGACACACTCTGAGGCTGAGACTTGAATTTTCGCTGTAGTTCAGCCAATCTTACAATGAGAGTTTCCGTTTGATTTTCTGCAACTTGAGCTCTATTGCTACAAGAGAGAAGATTCTCCTCAAGGACACACTTAGCAACTTTTAGATTGTTTACTTGTGTCTGGAGCCTTTCGATTTTATCACACAACTCCTTCCTTTCATTCATCATTTTTTCCACAGATACTAAGAGCAGCCAGCCAGTAAAATCATTTTTCGATTTTTTCCCCATCTTGTAGAAAGCTTTGTGCACTGAATCACCTAATTCATTAAGAAAATCAAGGGCATTAGCTTCTTTAAGTTCGGAATATAGTTTCAACCATGGGTCTTCAAAATTCTCTGAGCTCCCAGGAGGGAGAGAATCTGTAGAGGTTTCAATAGTTGAAAGTGCTGGTGGATCAACAAGCCAATTCCAGAATTTTAAAAGATTCATCCTTGTACTTCTGTTACTCTAGAACCACTCCTGGTACCAACTTCTGTATTAGTCAGGGTTCTCTAGAGTCACAGAACTTATGGATAGTCTCTAGATAATAAAGGAATTTATTGATGACTTACAGTCGGCAGCTCAATTCCCAACAATCGTTCAGTCACAGCTGTGAATGGAAGTCCAAGGATCTAGCAGTTACTCAGTCTCACGCAGCAAGCAGGCGAAGGAGCAGGAGCAAGAGCTAGACTCCCTTCTTCCAATGTCCTTATATTGTCTCCAGCAGAAGGTGTAGCCCAGATTAAAGGTGTGTTCCACCACACCTTTAATCCCAGATGAAAGGCGTAGCCCAGATTAAAGGTGTGTTCCTTAAACTCGGAGATTCAATCTTCTGGAATCCATAGCCAATATGGCTCAAGATCTTCAAACCAAGATCCAGATAAGGATCTCCAAGCCTCCAGATAAGGGTCACTGGTGAGCCTTCCAATTCCGGATTGTAGTTCATTCCAAATATTGTCAAGTTGACAACCAGGAATAGCCACTACAATGTGTATGTGGGCTTTCCATTGTTTTTGTTGCTATTGAAGACCAGCCTTAGTCTGTGGTGATCTGATAGAATGCATGGGATTATTTCAGCCTTTTTGTATCTCTTGAGGCCTGTTTTGTGACCAATTATATGGTCAGTTTTGGAGAAAGTACCATGAAGTGCTGAGAAGAAGGCATATTCTTTTGTTTTAGGATAAAATGTTCTATAGATATCTGTTAAGTCCATTTGGTTCATAACATCTGTTAGTTTCACCATGTCTCTGTCAATTTCTGTTTCCATGATCTGTCTATTGCTGAGAGTGGGGTGTTGCAGTACCCCAATGTTATTGTGTGTGGTGCATTGTATTCTTGATATTCAGTAGTTTCTTTTATGACTGTGGGTGCCCTTGCATTTGGAGCATGGATGTTAAGAATTGAGTGTTCATGTTGGTGGATTTTTCCTTTGACGAGTATGAAATGTCTTTTCTTAATTTTTTTGATAACTTTTGGTTAAAAATCAATTTTATTCAATATTGGAATGGCTACTCCAGCTTGTTTCTTGGGACCATTTGCTTGGAAAAAAATTTTCCTGCCCTTTACTCTGTGGTAGTGTCTGTCTTTGTCACTGAGGTGGGTTTCCTGTATGCAGCAAAATGCTGGGTTCTGTTTACATATCCAGTTTGTCAGTCTGTTTTTTAATGGAGAATTGAATCCATTGGTGTTAGGATATATTAAGTAAAAGTGATTGTTGATTTATGTTATTTTTGTTGTTAGATATGGAACTATGTTTGTGTTGTTCTGGCTTTTATTGTCTCTGGTGAGATGTCTGGTTAATTCTAATTGGTGTGCCTCTTAATGTTTCTTGACATTTTTACCTTACTGCTTTTAATATTCTTTCTTTGTTTTGTGCATTTGGTGTTTTGATTTTTATGTTTTGGGAGGAATTTCTTTTCTGGTCCTGTCTATTTGGAGGTCTGTAGGCTTCTTTGACCTCGCTCACTCAGTCAGTCAACAGGTGTCCCGGGGCTGGAGTGAGGATTAAAACGAAATCAGACAATTAGACATTGTAGCATGACCCCAGTCAATTGTGAGACTGAAGGCAGGTTTATCTTTCCCAATTTGCTTTTATGCCATTTTAATTACATGCAAGTACTAAGGCCAAGTAATATAATATGGAACTAGTAAGGCAATAAGCAAAGTCCCTTGATTACTCCCATGGCAGTTGTTTCCAAGGGCTTGTCAGGATGACCAAAATATCTGAGCCCACTTCCTTGTCCAAACACAAAATCTTGCCTGAAGCCTACTTCTTTTGTTCTACCACAAGACTAAAATTCCTGCCTCAACCTACTTCCCTAGTATAGCCTAAAGGTAGATTCTTGCCTGAACTTACTTCCTTGTCAAGGCCTAATGTCAGATTCTTGCCAAGCAGCACCCCAAAAGGCTCATACACACTTGTATGTTCATTGGCATCTCTTTCTTTAGGTAAGGGAAGTTTTCTTCTATAATTTTGTTGAACATGTTTCCTGGACCTTTAATTTGGGAATCTTTGCTCTCTTCTATACCTATTATCCTTAGGTTTGGTCATCTCATTGTGTCCTAGATTTCCTGGATGTTTTGGGCCAGGAGCTTTTTTCATTTTGCATTTTCATTGACTGTTGTTTCAATGTTTTTATGGTATCTTCTGCACCTGAGATTCTCTCTCTTGTATTCTGTTGGTGATCCTGGCATTTATGACTCCTGGTCTCTTTCCAAGGTTTTTTATCTCCAGTGTTCTCTCCCTTTATGGTTTCTTTATTGTTTCTACTTCCATTTTTAGATCCTGGATGGTTTTGTTCAGTTCCTTCATCAGTTTGGTTGTGTTTTTCTATAAGTCTTTAAGGGACTTTTGTGTTTCCTCTTTAAGGTCTTTTAGCTCTTTACCTGTGTTCTCTTGTATTTCTTTAAGGGAGTTATTTATGTCCTTCTTAAAGTTCTTTATCGTCATCTTGAGATGTGATTTTAAATCAGAGTCTTGCTTTTCTGGTGTGATGGGGTATCCAGGACTTGCTCTGGTGGGAAAATCAGGTTCTAATGATGCCAAGTAACATTGGTTTCTGTTACTTATGTTCTTACATTTGCCTCTTGCTATTTGGTTATCTCTAATGGTACCTGCCCTTGGTGTCTCTGACTGGAGCTTGTCCCTCCTGTGATCCAGGTTGTGCCACAACTCTTCAGTGTCTAAATGTCTCTGTGATCCTGTGGTTCTGGGATTTTGTGATCCTGAGATCCTGGGTATGTTTGAGCTCCTGGGAGTTAAGCTAATTCTGGGATCCTGAAATCCTGGTGTAACCAAGCTCCTGAGATCCTTTGATCCTATGGTCCTAGGCATGTTAGAGTTCCTGAGAGTTGAGTTTCTTCTGGGTGTTGTGGGACTGGGTATGGAGCTAGTTCCCAAGGTCTGCTCACTATTAGAAGGATGTCCCTATTGGAGTAGGTGTGGCCCTGTTTCAGTAGGTGTGTCACTGTGAGTGTGGGCTTTAAGACCCTCATCCTAGCTGCCTGGAAGTCCGTATTCTGCTTGCAGCCTTCAGATGTAGAATTCTCATCTCCTCCTGAACCATGCCTGCCTGGATGATGCCTTGATGATATTGGAATGAATATCTCAATCTGAAAGCCAGCCCCAGTTAAATGATGTCTTTATAAGAGTTGCCTTGGTCATAATGTCTGTTCACAGCAGTAAAACCCTAACTAAGACAGAAGTTGGTACCAGGGACTGGGGTATTTCTGTGATAGACCTGACTAAGCTTTGATTAGAAGAATGTGGATTTGGGGACTTTGAATTTTAAAAGCAGTGGAATGCTTTAAGCAGGGCTTAATGAGTTATCCTAGTGTGAATATAGAAGACTTTGTTACTGAGAGTGATGTGAATCATGCAGAACTGGCCCAAGAGGTTTTAGTGGAGAATTTCAATATGTGGCCAAGAGACTGCTTTTGTGGTATTTTGGTGAAGAACATGGCTAATTTTTGCCCTTGTCTGAGGAGTCTGCCTGAGGCTAAGGTGAAGAGACTCAGATTAATTTCACTGACAAAGGAAGTCTTAAAACAGCAGGGTGTAAATTCTGTTGTATGGTTACTGAAGTTCACTCTTATGAAGAACATTTTAATGAAAGGAACAAAATGAGTTTTAATGAAAAGGAGCAACATGAGAAAGGAAAAATATAAATTGTATGGTTCGAGTATTAAAGGGGCACTAGGAAGGGAAATGGAGCTAAATCCTGTGTTCAAGGATATTAAATTGAATTATGGGAGTAGTGACTTTGGGGCAAGATTCTGAGACAGAGCAAGCTCTAGGTGAAGAAAAGCTTAAATCCAGGCATGGTGGTACACAACCTTAATCTCAGGAGACAGACATGCAGATCCCTGAGATCAAGGTCAATCTACAGAGTAAGGTCCAGGACAGCCAAGTTTAGGCAGTGAAGGAGTTGGAAAAGAGGAAGCTAGTGATAGTGTAATAGAACAAGGAGGCCATGTTCCAGGTCCTGCAAGAAGGAGAACTAGGCAGGTTCATCCATGTGGCTCTGGCCATATAGACAACAGGAGAAAAAAAAAACTACTGGGATAATTGATGCTGGTTAAGTGGAACTAAGAAATTAGCAGTGATTAAGAAGAGACCAGCATCACTGAGGTGAAAAATTCTGGGAAGTCTTTTCTGAAAGAACAAAGATGTTGTGCTCCTTAGATAGTCAAGGTTGAAACCTGTGCTGCAGCTGTACTTGGTAATGTGTAAGACTCACCCAGGTGGTACTGGTTTTGAAGGCATGAAGGGGTCATGAAGAGCAGCTGAGGCTCGGCACTTTGAGGAAGGACATTGGTGAAGGTACAATCCCAGTTCCAGTTGACAGTTCAGGACTGAAGAAATCATGCAAAGGAGTTGAGACTTGGCACCATGAAGAGAGCCTGTGAGAGATTATTGGTGAAGCCTAGTTGCAGCAGAAGACTCCAGTGTTTTGGAGATGCTAGTGCCATGAGATGATCACCAAGAGCAGCAGCAGCTGTGAAGTTGGTTAACCTAAGCTTAGAGTGCTTCAGAGAGTAGAGCTGGAGAAGTGAAGCCAGCTCTTCAGAGGAACACAGAAGATCATGTGTGGATCCCAGACATTGAAACAAGAAGTTGTAACATTGAAGTTGCCTTGGAGACCCCAAGATGTTTGAGATGCCAGAGCCGTGGACTATCTGCCGAGGAAAGCTGCTAAAAGAGATTAGAACCAGCCCAGCAGAAAGTAGTTTGTTGCAGTCAACAAAGATGAAAAGGGAAGTTGGATATCTGAAGAGTGCTTTGACATCAGACATGGAGATGCAGAGTTTGGAGTCCCCTTCACCCCTTGCCCCGTGATTTTCCTGTCTTGCTTTGGAGGTTAGAGTTAAGTGTTTTGATAAATCTCAGAAGAGAACTTGAACTTTGGACTTTTAATATTGTTGAGACTGCTATAGTCTATGGGGCTTCGGAAGTTGAATTTTGCATTATGCTATGTTTAGATGTGACCCCCATAGACTCGGTTTGAACAAGACTATGGAGGCCAGGGAGTAGATTGTGATAGATTGTATATGTTCAGCCCAGGGAGTGGGCTGTAAGCCAGCCTCAATTAAATGTTGTCCTTAGAAGAGTTGTCTTTGTCATGGTGTCTGTTCACAGCAGTAAAACCCTAACTAAGACAAATTCCTTGTGTCTAATTATTCTATTGGGGGTTTTGAAGTTCAAACACATGAAAGAAACTTATATCAAAAGCAGCATGTGTCAGAAATAGAATTTGTACTCTAGCTCTAGTTGTAGAGGAGGTGGTCTCTTTATTTATTCACATATATGTGGATATTTAGTAATAAAATAAGAAAGCACAAGTAGCAAGGCTCAGGGAGGAGGGTGAGTGTGGAAATAGTAAGTTAATCTAGTAAGGGAGGATGGAAATGAATTTACAGTAGATAGTAGGGACTGAAGAACACTAGTTTGGGCAGTAGTGAGGGTTTTAGAGAAGTGATAAAAATAACAGAGTATATGACAGATTTGACAGTGATAATACTAAAATTCAGATCTAGAGACACTAAAATTATTGGAAAAACTCATTAAAATAAAAAAAAAAATTGAAGATTCCTGAAAATGTTGTTGCTCTTTAGACTGGCTAATTGGAGGACCTGAAAATATCAAGGTATCTCTTAAAAAGTACCAGTTTGGGGATGAGGAGAGAGACCTGTTAATGAAGTGAGTTTTTATAAACAGAAGATACTGAGTTTGATCTCTGCACACAAATAAAAACACAGTCATGACTGCATATGCTGTGTCTATCCATCATTGGGGAGGCAGAGTTATGATTACCCCTTATGACTTGCTGAAAAACCAACGTAGAAGAATTGATTTGTCTCCTGTTTTAGAGAGACATTGTGTGGTAGATGGAATCCAAGGAGGAAGAACACTGATGTCTCCTGTCCTAAATACACACACACACACACACACACACACACACACACACACACACACTAGCACATATATACACATGTGCACCTCTCACAGAGATGTTAAGGGAATTTGAATCCCTTACAGGGGTCTCTGTAGCAGACATACTGTGTTATTTTATATTCTTTTATCAATTTATATAAATAAGGCACTTAATCTTTATTGAGGTGTAAAAATATAGGACATACAGAGCTTAGTTTTCAAACAGTGTTAGGCATTGGAGGAGACAGTCAATTTTCTATCATTTTAAGCAATGGATTCATTTCAGTTTAGGTAGCAAACATATTTACTTGTTAGGAAAATTATCAGTTCAAACTTTAAGACAAATAATTTATACAGGCAGAAGTCAATACATTGGCAATTGATCTCTCTCTCTCTCTCTCTCTCTGTGCATGTGTATGTGTGTGTGTTACATATGTTAAATATATTTGTGTGTGCAAGCTTGGAGGTAAGAGTAGGATATTGGTGTCTTGTTCTAACGATCTCTACCTTGTCCAATTGATATAAGGTGTTTCTTTGAACCTGGAGCTTTACTTGAAGTCAAAAAGTCCCCGTTATCCCTCTGTCTGTGCACCAACAGTACTGGGGTTACAAGAACATACCCAAGTGATTATGCATATGTTGAGGATTCAAACTCAGGTTGTGTGTGGGCAGCAAGCACTTACCTTTTTTGAGCCATTTCTTAAGACAATGAGTTTAAAAAAAATAGATTAGGAATTAGACTTTATTGAATATTTTATACATTGAAATAAGCTAAAGCTCACAAAGAGAACCAAAATCTTTAAAACACCTGTTAATTTTGAATTATATAAATGTGAAAATATCACTCAATATATAGGTAATGGATATTTCACCAGAGTTGCTCAAATGACCAATCCTACCAATTACCGTATGTTTTTATTCTAAAGGCTCCCTGACAAACCTGACCCTGATATTCCTGGGCCAACAATAGAGGACAACGACAGTATTTCTATTATAAAGGTAAATACTAGTTTGTTAAATTTATTTTCTTACAAATTTTCTTAAAATTAGAGTAGTCTACCTATCTCAGTTTTATATGGGAAGGTGGTCAGAGAAAATCATTTTGTAGATGTGAAACTTTCTATAAATTCCAAGTGAACACTACAATCTTGCAGCTAGTGGTAGCTAAATAAGAGAACAGGCAGTAAACACATAGTGAGTGGAAGATTGAGTACAGTTCTTCAACAAAAGACTATCTCTGATGTTTTGACAAAGGTGGTTTGCAGAAATAAATACACATTAGAGTGAATACAGTTTAATGAGTCCAGTTATTTTAATGATCCAGGGATTTCCCAGGAACCTTTACCTTCAGCATAAATATAAGTAGGTTTTTTTTTTCTTCCCTTGGACACTCCTATTTCAGTATCATATATGAGAGCTTCACCTCTATTTCCATCTTTCCAACTATATTTAGATTAACAAAAAATTGTGGAAATTTAGCTATTTGTAATCTCTTAAGTAGCATTATAAAACATTTGCAATGTGTTTTGTATTTGATTCTACTAAGATTATGTTTAAAACTCTTCATCCAGTTAAACAATTTCTTTAATTAGTCATCCATTTTGGAATTGATGATTCATACACTATAGTAACATTTTAATTTTTGATATTTTTTGTTTTGCATTTTGAGATATTATAAACTTACTATTTGTGCCACATTTTAGGATTTGAATTATTAGAAGGCTTTTATTTAGATAATACATATTCACTTTAAAGTGACTTTATAACCATGAGCTGCTAAAGATGTTTGTTACCTGAATCCCAAAGTGGGAGTTTATCTGAATTGTAAGTTGTAATTTTAATGATGTTTGAATGTGGACAAACAGGTTTCTAAACCAGTTTCACAGGTGCTATGATATGGACAACAGTAGTAATTAAATCACTGATGAATTATTTAAAGAAACACATAAATGGAAAATAATGTTCATTTATGCTTCACAATCATGAAAAAAGACAAAGATTGATAAAAATGGGGCTATTAATATTAATAATCATCTTATACAGGGTTTGGAAGTTTTGAAACATAATGAATTAAGTTTAGTCCAAACTACAATGACAAGGCCAAGATTCTTAATTCATGATTTTCTTGTATTCTAGGCTAGCATAAATATTTTAATTCTTAATGACGCTCTAGTCATATATGAATAGATGAGCATATTTGAAGACATTTCATTGTTTTTGATTTTACATTTTGTGTCTCAATACCCTGTAACTATGAAAGAATAAAGAAGTGTTGAAAACATGCCTCCCCCTCGCAAAAAAAAAAAAAAAAAAGTTAATTTTTGAACGAAAGTAAGAAAGTTAATCCTTGGAACAGGCCTGTGAGTGCAGGTGGGACCACCACTGCTGCTCAGAGGAGCCCGCCCTGAATCCTCAGGACACAGGGACCAAGGGGCATCATGGAACAGGAGCCTTCCTGCTCAGAGAAGCCTGCCCTGAATCCTCAGGACACAAGAAACTAGGGGCGGCCTGGAACCTGAGCATCCCAGTTTCTGTCTCCCAATCTGCTACAATGCTCCATACCCAAATAGCTCCAGGAGGGAGCGAGCCTCCCAACAGTGCGGGCAGGCCTGTGAGAGCACGTAGGACCACCACTGCTACTCAGAGGAACCCTCCCAGAACCCTCAGGACACAGGAACTGAGGGGGTGCCTGGGACAGGAGTCTTCTGGTTTCTGACTGTGCCCAGAGTTGATACTATTCCACAGAGCTACATATACAAATTATGCCAAGAGAGAGCTGGTTTCCCAGGAGTGCCTAGACACCTGCCAGCAGAGGTAAGACCACCACTTCTCTTCAAATTCCTGGCCCAAGAGGTACCCTCCCAGAGCCATCAGGAAACAGGAACCAAGGATCAGCTGGGGAAAGGATTCTAATCTCTGTTTGTACCCCAGAGCTGACCCTGTACCACAGCTCTCCATACCCAAATTCCTCCCAGAGAGAACTGGTCTCCCAAGAGTACTGACACACAGGCTTGCAGGAGGGAAAAGCCAAAGTCAGAGAGCAAGACCAGGTAATACCAGATAACCAGATGGCAAAAGGCAAGGGCAAGAACATAGCAACAAAAACAAAGGCTACGAGGGAAGCAGAAAACTAGCCTGACCAGGGACACCAGGTTACCTTGGGCATGGAGTCAGCAGACACCCCTACGGTCCCTAGAGGACTCTCCACACGATCTTAGGGCTTCTGGTGAGTGGAACACAACTTCTGGTCCAATCCAATCTAGTGTGGGACCTGAGACAGCATTAGGGAAGCAGAACACTGGCCTGACCGGGGCACAAGTCCCTTCCGGTCTGCACCAGCAATGGGTCACCTTGTGCGTGGACACCCCCAAGGTCCCTAGAGGATTCTCCACATGATCTTAGGAACACTGGCCAGACAGCTCCATGCTCCTCAAAGGAGACACCACTTCTAGGCACTGTAACACACCCAGGATCTTTGACAACAGGATCCCAGGATAAAAGGAGCTTGGTCACACCAGTATTTCAGGGTCTCAGAGGAACTTGACTGCCAAGAACTCTGACACACCCAGAATCTCAGGTTCACAGGAGCCCACAAGCAAAGGATCACAGATAAAGCTGGATTCTGAGGAGTCCTGAATCAACTGGGATTATAGGAAGGACAGGCTTCAATCAGATATATTGAGGACAGCAAATACTTGAGATAATCAGATGGCAGGAGGCAAGCATAAGAACAGAAACAACAGAAACCAAGGTTACTTGGCATCATCAGAACCAAACTATCCCACCATAGCAAGTCCTGGATATACCATCACACCAGAAAAGGAAGACATGGATCTAAAGTCACTTCTTTTTCTTTTTCTTTTAAATTAAATTAAAATTTTTTAATTAGGTATTTTCTTCATTTACATTTCAAATGCTATCCCAAAAGTCCCCAATAACCCCCCCCCCCAAGTCCCCTACCCACCCACTCCCACATCTTGGCCCTGGTGTTCCCCTGTACTGAGGCATATAAAGTTTGCAAGACCAAGGGGTCTCTCTTCCCAATGATGGCTGACTAGGCCATCTTCTGATACATATGCAGCTAGAGACATGAGCTCCGGGGATACTGGTTAGTTCATATTGTTGTTCAACCTATAGGGTTGCAGACACCTTTAGCTCCTTGGGTACTTTCCCTAGCTCCTCCATTGGGGGCCCCGTGTTCCATCCAATAGCTGACTGTGAGCATCCACTTCTGTGTTTGCCAGGCACTGGCATAGCCTCACAAGAGACAGCTATATCAGGGTCCTTTCAGCAAAATCTTGCTGGCATATGCAATGGTGCCAGCATTTGGAGGATGATTATGGGATGGATCCCCGGGTGTGGCAGGCTCTAGATGGTCCATCCTTTCGTCACAGCTCCAAACTTTGTCTCTGTAACTCCTTCCATGGGTGTTTTGGTCCCAATTCTAAGAAGGGGCAAAGTGTCAACACTTTGGTCTTCGTTCTTCTTGAGTTTCATGTGTTTTGCAACTTGTATCTTGAGTATTCTAAGTTTCTGGGCTAATATCCACTTATCAGTGAGTACATATCATGTGAGTTCTTTTGTGATTGGGTTACCTCACTCAGGATGATGCCCTCCAGGTCCATCCATTTGCCTAGGAATTTCATAAATTCATTCTTTTTAATAGCTGAGTAGTACTCCATTATGTAAATGTACCACATTTTCTGTATCCATTCCTCTGTTGAGGGACATCTGGGTTCTTTCCAGCTTCTGGCTATTATAAATAAGGCTGCTATGAACATAGTGGAGCAAAAATACTCAATAAAATTCTCACTAACCGAATCCAAGAACACATCAAAACAATCATCCATCCTGACCAAATAGGTTTCATTCCAGGGATGCAAGGATGGTTTAATATACGGAAATCCATCAACGTAATCCATTATATAAACAAACTCAAAGACAAAAACCACATGATCATCTAGTTAGATGCGGAAAAA
The DNA here is from genome assembly GCF_000001635.26 of Mus musculus. Lineage (NCBI taxonomy): Eukaryota > Metazoa > Chordata > Mammalia > Rodentia > Muridae > Mus > Mus musculus. The sequence goes on from NC_000082.6 coordinate 14,586,597, forward strand.
GCATTCGACAAGATCCAACACCCATTCATGATAAAAGTCTTGGAAAGATCAGGAATTCAAGGCCCATACCTAAACATGATAAAAGCAATCTACAGCAAACCAGTGTCCAGCATCAAAGTAAATGGTGAAAAGCTGGAAGCAATCCCACTAAAATCATGGACTAGACAAGGCTGCCCACTTTCTCCCTACCTATTCAACATAGTATTTGATGTCCTAGCCAGAGCAATTCGACAACAAAAGGAGATCAAGAGGATACAAATTGGAAAGTAAGTCAAATTATCACTATTTGCAGATGATATGATAGTATATATAAGTGGCCCTAAAAATTCCACCAGAGAACTCCTAAACTTGATAAACAGCTTCAGTGAAGTAGCTGGATATAAAATTAACTCAAACAAGTCAATGGCCTTACTCTGAAGTCACTTCTTATGATGATGATGGAGGACTTTTAGAAGGAAATACAGGAAAACACAGGTAATCATCTAGAAGCCTTTAAAGAGGAAACACAAAAATGCCTTAGAGAGTTACAGGAAAACACTACCAAACAGGTGATGGAATTGAACAAAACCATCAAGGATCTAAAAATGGAAGTAGAAACAATAAAGAAAACCCAAAGGGAGACAACTCTGGAGATAAAAACCCTAGGAAAGAAATCAGGAACCATAGATATGAGCATCAGCATCAGAGTACAAGAGATGGAAGAGAGAATCTCAGGTGCAGAAGATTCCATAGAGAACATGGGCACACTGATCAAAGAAAATGAAAAATGCAAAAAGATCCTAACTCAAAACATTCAGGAAATCCAGGACAGAATGAGAAGACCAAACCTATGGATAATAGTAGTAGATGAGAATGATGATTTTCAACTCAAAGGCCAGCAAATATCTTCAACAAAATTATAGAAGAAAACTTTCCATACCTAAAGAAAGACATGCCCATGAACATACAAGAAGCCTACAGAACTCCACATAGACTGGACCAGAAAAGAAATTCCTCCCAAACATAATAATCAGAACAACAAATGCACTAAATAAAGACAAAATATTAAAAGCAGCTAGGGAAAAATATCAAGTAACATATAAAGGCAGGCCTATTAGAATTACTCCAGACTTCTCACCAGAGACTATGAAAGCCAGAAGATCCTGGACAGATGTTATACAGACACTAAGAGAACACAAATGCCAGCCCAGGCTACTATACCCAGCAAAACTCTCAGTTACCATAGATGGAGATACCAAAGTATTCCATGACAAAACCAAATTCACACAATATCTTTCCACGAATCCAGCCCTTCAAAGGATAATAATAATAATAATAATAATAATAATAATAATAATAATAAACCAATATAAGGATGGAAACTATGCTCTAGAAAAAGCAAGAAAATAATCCTTCAACAAACCTAAAAGTAGACGGCCACAAGAACAGAATGCCAACTGTAACAACAAAAATAATAGGAAGCAACAATTACTTTTCCTTAATATTTCTTAATATCAATGGACTCAATTCCCCAATAAAAAGACATAGACTAACAGACTGGTTACACAAACAGGACCCAACATTTTGCTGCTTACAGGAAACCCATCTCAGGGAAAAAGATAAACACTACCTCAGAGTGAAAGGCTGGAAAACAATTTTCCAAGCAAATGTTCCGAAGAAACAAGCTGGAGTAGCCATTCTAATATCGAATAAAATCAACTTCCAACCCAAAGTTATCCAAAAAGACAAGGAGGGGCACTTCATACTCATCAAACGTAAAATCTTCCAAGAGGAGCTCTCTGATGCCTCCAAAAAGAAACTAGAGAGAGCACACACTAGCAGCTTGACAACACACCTAAAAGCTGTAGAAAAAAAGGAAGCAAATTCACCCAAGAGGAGTAGACAGCAGGAAATAATCAAACTCAGGGGCGAAATCAACCAAGTGGAAACAAGAAGAACTATTCAAAGAATCAACCAAACGAGGAGCTGGTTCTTTGAGAAAATCAACAAGATAGATAAACCCTTAGCCAGACTCACTAGAGGGCACAGGGACAGCATCCTAATTAACAAAATCAGAAATGAAAAGGGAGACATAACAACAGATCCTGAAGAAATCCAAAACACCATCAGATCCTTCTACAAAATGCTATACTCAACAAAACTGGAAAACCTGGATGAAATGGACAAATTTCTAGACAGATACCAGGTACCAAAGTTAAATCAGGATCAAGTTAACAATCTAAACAGTCCCATATCCCCTAAAGAAATAGAAGCAGTCATTAATAGTCTCCCAACCAAAAAAACCCCAGGACCAGATGGGTTTAGTGCAGAGGATTACCTTTGGTCCTGTGAAGGCTCGGTGCCCCAGTATAAGGGAATGTCAGGGCAGGGAGGCTGGAGTGGGTGGGTCGGAGGGGGAGAACCTTCATAGGAGCAGGGGGAGGGGATATGGGGTAGGGGTTTCCTGGGAGGGGAAACCAGGAAAGTGGATAACATTTGAAATGTAATTAAAGAAATAATAAATAACTTTGACATAGAAAATAATTAAAAAATAATAAAAATAATAACCTCAGCGTAAAAAATAAAATAAAATTTTTATTTTTCCATTACAGAAAATATCTAAAGACCCAGAAATGAATATAAATAACACTGAGTCTATCTCTACAAAAACTTCAACGAGTTTTTTACATCAGAACATGTTGGTCAGAAGAAGTGTAGAGAAAAGAGTTCAAAAACTTTTAGGAAGAAGTGAAGCTAATGTTTGTTCTCAGGAAGTGCCACTACCTATTACCTCTGAAGGACAAACACCCATAAAGGTACTTTCCACTAATTTGGGAAGTGACATACTTGCCTGTGTGTGTGTGCATGTGTGTGTGTGTGTGTGTGTGTGTGTGTGTGTGTGTGATGCACATGTGTACTTATGTCTGCGGTATTGCAGATGGTGTCAGAAAAGAGAAGCCCAGCTTCAAAAAATGTCTGATACCTTCTTCACACCTTCATTCCTGGAAACACCTTGCTAGTCACTTTCTAAGATGTAAATAAAAATAAGTTAAGCTATGGAAATAAAAATTCAGAAAGTGGACATACTTTTAACACAAGTCAGGAGAAGTCATCAAAATAGAGGTAATAAATAATAAAGACTCCTAGAGTAGTTACAGTTAACATGAAAATAACATGTTTGTGCTTTAGATCTTTATTTTATGTACATGGATGTTTTGCCTGCATTCTATCTGGGTACTGTGTGTGTGTCTATTGCCCACAGAGGTCAAATGAGGGCATTGTATCAGACTTACAGGTGGTTGTCAGCTACCATGTGGAAGCTCTGAATTGAACCGAGGTTCTCTGCAAGAGCCACAAGTGTTCTAAACTACTGAGCCATACCATGGCTCCCAGAACAAATATGTTTGATATAGAAATGATTACAGTATAAGTGAAGATATAAGAAATAAATAACCATTCTTAGGATTTTTGCTGACCTCTTGGAGCCCTGGCATCCTTATCTTGCTAGTTTTACACATGGAAATCCAAAGAATATATGGCAATAAGAACAGCAATAGGAAGCTGGGCCTGTTGCACATACCTTTAATCTCAGCACTCAGGAGACAGCAGCAGCCACGTCTCTGTGAGTACAAAGACAGCCCAGTCTAATTTATTTGGCAGAATCGAAGGTAACGTACATATGTGCCATTGCAGAAATGTGGGGGTAAAAAGGATGATTTATGGTTGTCAGTTATCTCCTCAGACCATGTCAGTTTCAGGGATCGATCAAATTTGGATTGTCAGTCTTGCTAGCAAGTACCTTTATCCACTTAGCCATCTCATGGACCTCTGATTTACACTCTGACTAAAATTATTTTAGTATTAGCACATACACACACACACACACACACACACACACAAACACACCACAAACACAGAGGCTTGTGTGTTTGTACACTTGGTTCCTGTCTTGGGTAATTGTTTAACCTTTGGATATGGCCTACCTTCCAGAAGAAGGTTGCCTATGATGAATTTTAATGGTCACCAACACTTCTGGCACCTTTCCGAGCTGTCTACTTCCTGGTCTACAACAACTGACTACTGACACAGACCCAGCTAACCTGTTTGCCTTCTGCACTGTCATATACTGAAATTTATGGCAGCCATGAGATTTCCTTCATTAAGTAATTTCTATTAGAGTTTTGTCAAAGCAACTAAAAAAGTAATATCCCTTTTTTTTTCTGTTTTAAAGCTCACTTAGAAGGTAGAAAGCAAGCAGAAGAGATAGCTATTTTTTCAGACCACTTACATCAAATGGTCATCACTGCAACTAGCTAATTGCCTTGAAGCATCTAACCTCAACATTAGGGAAAAAGGGGGGCACATTAGACATAATTATTATACTCAATGAAACCATTAGTTTGCTTTTAATATGGTTAGAAATCAAAGCTAAATCTTTCTTTGAAGTGTAATTCAAGTTGGTTTTTAAAATTTATATTTGCTATTTTATATATAAAAATAAAAAATTGAAAAAATACAAAATAAAAAATAAAAAAAGTTGGTTGCTTGAATGAAATGGACCTGATAGACTCATAGGGAGTGACACTATTAGGAGGTGTGTCTTTGTTAGAGTATGTGTGGTCTTGTTGGAGGAAGATATCTCTGGGCATGTGCAAAGATATCTCTTTGTGATTTCAGAAACTCAAGCTAGTCTCAGTGTTTATTTCTCTTCTTGCTGCCTGATGATCTGGACATAGAAATTTCAATTACCTCTCCAGCACTATATGTGCCTGAGTGTTGCCGTGCTTTCTGTAATGATGATAATAGACTAAACCTCTGAACCTTTAAGCAAGCACAAATTAAATATTTTCCTTTATAAAAGTTGCTATGGTCATGGAGTCTTGTCACAGCAATAAAGACTTAACTAAGACAATATGTGGTTACATTCAGTAATGTTTAGTAAAAGGGAACATATCAGGGAGATAGCTCTCAAGTGCTTTTAGTAAAAAAACAAAACAAAACAAAACAAGAAAACAACAACAACAACAACAACAAAAAACCATATCAAAAACACCATCTGAGCCAATGATATGTTAGGTAATATATGGTTAACAACCTGTCTATTGGCAGGCATCTTGTCCTCAATCCCTGATGATTGAAGAAGGAAATTTTAGAGTATATTTAGGTTACTTAAAGACTTATTAAGGAACTAGAGTGATGGCTCAGAGGGTCAGAGCACATACTGTCCTGCTACAAGACCCAAGTCCTGTTTCTAGCATAGATGTCAGAAGACTCATAACTGCCTGGAACTCCAGGATCAGAGAATGCAACAGCTCAGGCCTCCATAGGCAAATGTACTCATACCACCCAAATCATTAAAAAAAATCAATCTTAAAAGTACACGAGAATATCAGAGAAATATTTTTGTTCCATTTTTACCTCTAGTACCAAATTTGACATTTATTTCAAATTTTCAGTAAAGACTTTTTTATTTTAGGTAAAAAATTAGGTGTATAGCATAGAAACATTTGATGAACATAAACTATTTTTTTTTATTATTTTTTAATTAGATAGTTTCTTTATTTACATTTCAAATGTTATCCCCTTTCCTAGTTTCCCCTCCAAAAGTCCCCTCCCCCAGCTCCCCAACCCATCCACTCCCATTCCTGGTGCTGACATTCCCCTATACTGGGGCATAGAGCCTTCATAGCACCAAGGGCCTCTCCTCCCATTGATGACCAATTAGGCCATCCTCTGCTACATATATAGCTAGAGCCACAAGTTCCACCATGTGTTTTCTTTGATTGGTGGTATAGTTCCAAGGAGTTCTGAGGGTACTGGTTAGTTCATATTGATATTCCTTCTATGGGGCTTCAGTCCTCTTCAGTTCCTTGGGTACTTCTCTGGCTCCTTCATTGGGAACCTTGTGCCCTGTCCAATAAATGACTGTGAGCATTCACGTCTGTATTTGCCAGGCTCTGGCAGAGCCACGCAGGAGAAAGCTATACCAGGCTCCTGTCAGCAGGCTCTTGTTTTACATCTGCCTAAAGTCTGGGTTTGTTGGTTGTTTATGGATCCCCAAGTGGGGCAGTCTGTGGATGGTTGTTCCTTCAGGCTCTGCTCTAAACTTTGTCTCTGTAATGGCTTCCATGGGTATTTTGTTCCCCATTCTAAGAAGGAACAAGGTATCCACACTTTGGTCTTCCTTCTTCTTGAGTTTCACATGTTTTGCAAATCGTATCTTGGGTATTCTAAATTTCTGGGCTAATATCCACTTCTCAGTGAGTGCATATCATGTGTGTTCTTTTGTGATTGGGTTACCTCACTCAGGATAATATCCTCCAGATCCACCATTTGCATAAGAATTTCATAAATTCATTGTTTTTAATAGCTGAGTAGTATTTTATTGTGTAAATGCACCACACTTTCTGTATCCATTCTTCTGTTGAGGGACATTTGGGTTCTTTCCAGCTTCTGGCTATTATAAATAAGGTTGCTATGAACATAGTGGAGCATGTGTCCTTATTACAAGTTGGAACATCTTCTGGGTATATGCCCAGGAGAGATATTGCTGGATCTTCCGGTAGTACTATGTCAAATTTTTGGAGGAAATGCCAGACTGATTTCCAGAGTGGTTGTATCAGCTTGCAATCCCACCAACAATGGAGGAGTGTTCCTCTTTCTCCACATCCCTGCCTGCATCTGCTGTCATCTGAATTTTTGATCTTAGCCATTCTGACTGGTATGAGGTGGAAACTCAGGGTTGTTTTGATTTGCATTTCTCTCATATCTAAGGATGTTGAACATTTTTTCAAGTGCTTCTCAGTCCTTCGGTATTCCTCAGTTGAGAAAAATTTAAATTTTTAGCTCTTTAGCTCTGTACTGCATATTTAATAGGGTTATTTGATTTTATGGAGTCCATCTTCTTGAGTTTTTTATATATATTGGATATTAGTCCCCTATCAGATTTAGGATTGGTAAAGATCCTTTCCCAATCTTTTGGTGGCCTTTTTGTCTTATTGACAGTGTCTTTTGCCTTGCAGAAACTTTGCAATTTTATGAGGTCCCATTTGTCAATTCTCGATCATACAGCACAAGCCATTGCGGTTCTGTTCAGGAATTTCCCCTGTGCCCATATCTTCAAGGCTTTTCCCCACTTTCTCCTCTATAAATTTCAGAGTCTCTGGTTTTATGTGGAGTTCCTTGATCCACTTAGACTTGAGCTTTGTACAAGGAGATAGGAATGGATCAATTCACATTCTTCTACATAATAACCTCCAGTTGTGCCAGCACCATTTGTTGAAAATGCTTTTTTCCACTGGATGGTTTTAGCTCCCTTGTCAAAGATCAAGTGGCCATAGGTGTGTGGGTTCATTTCTGGGTCTTCAATTCTATTCAATTGATCTACCTGTCTGTCGCTATACCAATACAATGCAGTTTTTATCACAATTGCTCTGTAGTACAGCTTGAGGTCAGGCATGGTGATTCTACCAGAGGTTCTTTTATTGTTGAGAATAGTTTGAGCCATCTTAGGTTTTTTGTTATTCCAGATGAATTTGCAAATTGCCTTTTCTAACTCGGTGAAGAATTGAGTTGGAATTTTTATGGGGATTGCATTGAATCTGTAGATTGCTTTTGGCAAGATAGCCATTTTTACTGTATTAACTTGCCAATCCATGAGCATGGGAGATCTTTCCATCTTCTGAGATCTTGTTCGATTTCTTTCTTCAGAGACCTGAAGTTCTTATCATATAGATCTTTCACTTCCTTAGTTAGAGTCACACCAAGTTATTTTATATTATTTGTGACTATTGTGAAGGGTGTTATTTCCCTTATTTCTTTCTCAGCCTGTTTATCCTTTGTGTAGACAAAGGCCACTGATTTGTTTGAGTTAATTTTATATCCAGGTACTGCACTGAAGCTGTTTATCAGGTTTAGGAGTTCTTTGGCAGAATTTTTGGGGTCACTTATATATACTATCATATCATCTGCAAATAGTGATATTTTGACTTCTTTCTTTCCAATTTGTATCCCTTCGATCTCCTTTTGTTGTAGAATTGCTCTGCCTAGGTCTTCAATAAAAAATTGAATAGGTAGGGAGAAAGTGGCAGCTTTGTCTAGTTCATGATTTTAGTGGGATTGCTTCAAGTTTCTTTCCATTTAGTTTGATGTGGGCTAGTGGTTTGCTGTATATTTCTTTCATTATGTTTAGCTAATGGCCTTGAATTCCTGATATTTCCAAGACTTCTATCATGAAGGGTTGTTGGATTTTGTGAAATTCTTTCTCAGCATCTAATGAGATGATCATGTGCTTTTTGTCTTTAAGTTTGTTTATATAGTGGAGTATGGTGATGGATTTCCGTATATTAAACCATCCCTGCATGCCTGGGATGAAGCCTACTTGATCATGTGTTGGATGATCATTTTGATGTGTTCTTGGATTCAGTTTGTGAGAATTTTATTGAGTATTTTTGCATTGACATTCATAAGGGAAATTGGTCTGAAGTTCTTTTTCTTTGTTGGATCTTTGTGTGGTTTACGTATCAGAGTAATTGAGGCTTCATAGAATGAATTGGGTAGAGTACCTTCTGTTTCTATTTTGTGGAATAGTTTGAGGAGAGTTGGAATTAGGTCTTCTTTGAAGGTGTGATAGAACTCTGTACTAAACCAATCTGGTCCTGGGCTTTTTTTTTTGGTTGGTACACTATTAATGACTGTGTCTATTTTTTTTTTAGAGGATATGGGACTGTTTAGGTCATTAATCTGATCCTGATTTAACTTAGATACCTGGTATCTGTCTAGAAAATTATCCCTTTCATCCAGGTTTTCCAGTTTTGTTGAGTATAGCCTTTTGTAGTAGGATCTGATGATGTTTGGATTTCTTCAGGTTCTGTTGTTATGTCTCCCTTTTTATTTCTGATTTCGTTAATTAGGATACTGTCCCTGTGCCCTCTAGTTAGTCTGGCTAAGGGTTTATCTATCTTGTTGATTTTCTCAAAATACCAGCTCCTGGTTTGGTTGACTCGTTGAATAGTTCTTTTTTTTTTCCTATATCAGTTTTATTTAAAACACAAATAAGTATTTCTCTTTCGTTAATGGCAAATGGTTCAAATAATGTTGAACACAAATCATTGACTACTACTGATAATATGAGCAGACCTTTTTTTAAAAAGCAAAATAATAGAGGTTATATACAAAAGAGGCTTACAATCTATAGGCCAATTTAAATAAGGAAATGTGTTTATAAAATGTGTGGTGAACCCAGAACCTTCCGCCTCTGCTTTGGAGAAGGGCTATCATACAACATTCAGTCAGCTGAAGATGGATCGGTACAAGTGTCTATACAGAAACTTCAAGTCATTTTTGCATGTGCAGAATCATCCAGATCTTCCCAGACTGAACTGGCAGTCCTGTGGTTTTCTTCCTTTTCCATATTCCCAACAAGGCTACATGAACTTCAACTCTTGATGAGCTGCTTACAACAGCAGTTCCTTAGGAGCCATCATGACAGGTGGTCCAGGATTTCCCTATGAGAAACAAACTACAGAAAGTATCACAATGAACAAGTCTTTTCTTTCCTTCTTCCAATTCTGTACTTTCAAGACTATTATCCTCATCAGACTTGTTCCTTCACAAGTCTAAACCTTTTGTTTCCACTTGGTTGATTTCAGCCCTGAGTTTGATTATTTTTTGCCATCTACTCCTCTTGGGTGAATTTGCTTCCTTTTGTTCTAGAGCTTTTAGGTATGCTGTCAAGCTGCTAGTGTGTGCTCTCTTTAGTTTCTTTTTGGTGGCACTCAGAGCTATAAGTTTTCCTCATAGGACTGCTTTCATTGTGTCCCATAGGTTTGGGTATGTTGTGGCTTCATTTTCATTAACCTCTAAAAAGTTTTTAATCTCTTTCTTATTTCTTTCTTGACCAAGTTATCATTGAGTAGAGTTTTGTTCAGTTTCCATGTGAATGTTGGCTTTCTATTATTTATGCTGCTATTGAAGATTAACCTTAGTCCATGATGATCTGATAGGATGCACGGGATAATTTCAATATCTTTGTATCTGTCAAGGCCTGTTTTGTGACCAGTTATATGGTCAGTTTTGGAGAAGGTACCATAAAGTTCTGAGAAGAAGGTATATCCTTTTGTTTTAAGGTAAAATGTTCTGTAGATATCTGTTAAATCCACTTGTTTCTTAACTTCTTTTAGTTTCACTGTGTCTTTTTTAGTTTCTGTTTCTAGGATCTGTCCATCGATGAGAATGGGGTGTTAAAGTCTCCCACTATTACTGTGTGCGGTGCAATGTGTGCTTTGAGCTTTTCTAAAGTTTCTTTAACGAATGTGGATGCCCTTGCATTTGGAGCATAGGTATTCAGAATTGAGAGTTCCTCTTGGAAGATTTTATCTTTGATGATTATGAAGTGCCCCTCCTTGTCTTTTTTGATAACTTTGGGTTAGAAGTTGATTTTATTAGATATTTAAACGATATTCGCTTGTTTCTTTGGACCACTTGCTTGGAAAATTGTTTTCCAGCCTTTTACTCTGAGGTAGTGTCTGTCTTTGTCCCTAAGGTGGGTTTCCTGTATGTACCAAAATGTTGGGTCCTGTTTATGTAGCCAGTTTGCTAGTCTATGTCTTTTTATTGGGGAATTGAGTCCATTGATATTAAGAGATATTAAGGAAAAGTAATTGTTACTTCTTGTTATTTTTGTTGTTAGAATTGGGATTCTGTTCTTGCGGCTATCTTCTTTTAGGTTTGTTGAAGGATTACTTTCTTGCTTTTTCTAGGGTGTCATTTCCCTCCCTGTGTTGGAATTTTCCCTTTATTATCCTTTGAAAGGCTGGATTCGTGGAACAATACTGTGTAAATTTGGTTTTGTCATGAAATATTTTGGTTTCTCCATTTATGGTAATTGAGAGTTTTGCTGGGTATAATAGCCTGCGCTGGCATTTGTGTTCTCTTAGTGTCCGTATAACATCTGTCCAGGATCTTCTGGCTTTCATAGTCTCTGGTGAGAAGTCTGGTGTAATTCTAATATGTTTGTCTTTATATCTTTCTTGACCTTTTCCCCTTACTGCTTTTAATATTCTATCCTTATTTAGTGCATTTGTTGTTCTGATTATTATGTGTCAGGAGGAATTTCTTCTCTGGTCTAGTCTATTTGGAATTCTGTAGGCTTCTTGTATGTTTATGGTCAACTCTTTCTTTAGGTTAGGGAAGTTTTCATCTATAATTTTGTTGACGATATTTACTGGTCCTTTAAGGTGAAAATTTTCATTCTCATATATACCTATTATCTTTAGGTTTGATCATCTCATTGTGTCCTGGATTTTCTGAATGTTTTGAGTTAGGATCTTTTTGCATTTTGCATTTTCTTTGATTATTGTGTCCATGTTTTCTTTGGACTCTTCTGCACCTGAGATTCTCTCTTTCATCCCTTGTATTCTGTTGCTGATGTTCACATCTATGGTTCCTGATTTCTTTCCTAGGGTTTCTATCTCCAGAACTGTCTCCCTTTGGGTTTTCTTTATTGTTTCTACTTCCATTTTTAGATCCTGGATGGTTTTGTTCAGTTATTTCACCTGTTTGGTATTGTGTTCCTCTAACTCTCTAAGGGATATTTTGTTTCTTCTTTAAAGGCTTCTAGCTGTTTACCTGTGTTTTTCTGTATTTCCCTCTAAAAGTCCTCCATCGTCATCATGAGAAGTGACTTTAGATCCATGTCTTTTTTTTTTTTTTCTGGTGTGATGTTGTATCCAGGACTTGCTATGGTGGTATAGTTTGTTTCTGATGATGCCACATAACTTTGGTTTCTGCTGCTTTTGTTCTTATGCTTGCCTCTTGTCATCTGATTATCTCAAGTGCTTGCTGCCCACAATATATCTGATTGGAGCCTGTCCTTCCTATATTCCCGGTTGATTCAGGACTCCTCAGAGTCCAGCTTTTTTTGTGATCCTTTGCTTGTGGGCTCCTGTGAACCTGAGATTCTGGGTGTGTCACAGTTCTTGGCAGTCAAGCTTCCTCTGAGACTCTGATATCCTAGTGTGACCAACCTTCTGTTATTCTAGGATCCTGGAATCCTAAGATCCTGGGTGTGTTACAGCTCCTTGAAGTGGTGTCTCCTCTGAGGACTGGGGGGACTGTCTGTTGTGTTTGAAACCAAGATATACCAGTACAGATCAGGAGGAACATGAGATGCTGGTCAGGCAGGATTCCCGTGTCCTTGCTCCTGCTGTCACAGGCCTGTCATCATTGGATTGGAACCAATGTTATGTTCCACTCACCAGTGATCCTAAGTTCATGTGGAGAGTCCTCTGGGGACCGTGGGACTGTTGGCAGAGTTCTCACCCAAGGGGACCCAGAGCTGACGCCGACCGCAAGTGTAACATAAACTATTGTAATCACTGGTGATTTCAAGATAAATTTTATTTTTAGAAACACCTTAGACTTAAGGCCAATTTCTTTTTTTTCTTTTTGAAAAAATTAATTGTTTTATTTTTTCACATTTAAAATGATATCCCCCTTCCTGGTTAACCCTCAATAACATCCCTGTCTCATTCCCCCTCTTCCTCCTCCCCTTTCCCTCTATAAGGGCACTCCTCCACCCACTCACCCACTCCTACCTCACCACTTTAGCAATCCCTTATGCTGGGCATCAAACCTCCACAGGACCAAGGGCCTCCCCTTCCATTGATGTCAGATAAGGTCATCCTCTGCTACATATGTATTTGGAGCCATGGATTCCTTACTCTGGCTGGTGATTTAGTCTCTGGGAGCTCTGGGTGATCTGGTTAGTTGATATTGTTCTTCCTATGGGGTTGGAATCCTCTTCAGCTCCTTTAGTCCTTTACCTAGCTCTTCTGTTGGGGTCTTTGTACTCAGTCCAATGGTTGGCTGTGAGTATCTGCATCTGTATTTCTCAGGTTCTGGTAGAACCTCTCAGGGAACAGCCATAACAGGCTCCTGCCAGCAAATGATTCTTGGCATCAGCAATAGTGTTGGGGTTCTTTGTCTGAAAATGGGATAGTCTCTGGAAAATGAAAATGTGGGGCAGTCTCTGGATGACCTTTCCTTCAGTCTCTGTTTCTTTTTCTTTTTTTCTTTTTGACTCTGTCTTTCCTTTGCATAGGAACAATTCTGGGTTAAAAATTTTGAGATGGGGTGGGTGGCCCCATCCCTCAACTGGGGGCCATGCCTATTTATTGGAGGTGGTCTACCTCCACTTTGTTGGGTATTTTGGTTAAAGTCATCACCAGTGGATAATGGAAGCCTCTTGTTTCCCAGGTGTCTGAGACATTCTAGTAGCTATTCCCAATTCCCCATCACCCACTGCTACATATTTGATTTCTGACCCTCCATAATTCTCTCCTGTTGCTTCACATACCTGACCCTGCCCCCATTTCACTCCCCTTCCTCTCTCCCTCGCAGGTCCCTCTCTTCCTTTACCTCCTCCGATTATTTTGTTAACCCTTCTCCATAGGATTGAAGCATCCAAACTTTGATCTTCCTTCTTCTTAAGCTCCATATGGTTTGTGGGTTATATCATGGGTATTCTGAACTTTTGGGCTAATATCCACTTATCAGTGAGTACATACCACATGTGTTCTTTTGTGTCTGGGTTACCTCATTCAGGATGATATTTTCTAGTTCTATCCATTTGCATGAAAATTTCATGAAGTCATTGTTTTAAATAGCTGAGTAGTATTGCATTGTGTAAATGTACCACATCTTCTGTATCCATTCTTCTGTTGAAGGACATCTGGGTTGTTTCCAGCAATTATAAATAAAGCTGCTATGAACATAGTGGAACATGTGCCCTTGTTATATGTTGGAACCTCTTTTGGATATATGCCAAGTAGTGGTAGAGCTGGGTCTTGAGGTAGAACTATTTCCAGTTTTCTGAGAAACAGCCAGATTGATTTTCAAACGGGCTTTCCAGCTTGTTATGCCATCAGCAATGGAGGAGTGTTCCTTTCTCCACATCCTCACCAGCATGTGCTGTCATCTATGTTTTTGATCTTACCCATTCTGATTGGTGTGATATGGAATCTCAGGATTATTTTGATTTGTATTTACCTGATGACTAAGGATATTGAACATTTCCTTTTTCTTTTATAGAATATTTTATTTATTTACATTTAAAAATTATCCACGTTCCCAGTTTCCCCTCCCAGAAACCCCCTATCCCATCTCCCCTCCCTCTGCTCCTATGAAGGTTCCACCCTCTGACATACCCACTCCAGCCTCCCTACCTTGACATTCCCTTATACTGGGGCATCGAGCCTTCACAGGACCAAAGGCAATCCTCTGCTACATAGCTGGGTCCTCAGCTAGTACTATGTCTGTGGAATTGCCAGACTGATTTCCAGAGTGGTTGTACCACCTTTTAATCCCACCAGCAGTGGAGGAGTGTTCCTCTTTCTCTACATCCTCACCAGCATCTGCTGTCACCTGAGTTTTTGATCTAAACCATTCTGACAGGTGTGAAGTGAAATCTCAGGGTTGTTTTGACTTGCATTTCCCTGATAACTAAGGATGTTGAACATTTCTTTAGGTGCTTCTTAGCCATTCATTATTCCTCAGTTGAGAAATCTTTGTTTATCTCTGTACCACATTTTTAAATAGGGTTATTTGATTCTCTGGAGTCTAACTTGAGTTCTTTATATATATTAGGTATTAACCCTCTATCAGATGTAGAGTTGGTACAGATCTTTTTCCAATCTGTTGGTTGCCTTTTTGTTTTATTGACAGTGTCCTTTGCCTTACAGAAGCCTTGCATTTATGAGGTCCCATTTCTCAATTCTTGATCTTAGAGCATAAGCCATCGGTGTTCTGTTCACAAAATTTCCCCTTGTGCCCATATGTTTGAGGCTCTTCCCTACTTTCTCTTCTATTAGTTTCAGTGTATTTGGTTTTATGTGGAGGTCTTTAATCCACTTGGACTTGAACTTTGTATAACAGGATAAGAATGGATCAATTTGCATTCTTCTACATGCTGACCTCCAGTTGAACTAGCACCATTTTTCAAAAGTGCTATCTTTTTTCCACTGGATGGTTTTAGCTCCTTTGTGAAAGATCAAGTGACCATAAGTGTGTGGTTCATCTCTGGGTCTTCAATTCTATTCCATTGTTCTGTATCTGTACCAATACCATGTGATTTTTTTTTAAATCACTATTGCTCTGTAGTACAGCTTGATGTCAGGGATGGTAATTCTCCCAGACGTTCTTTTATTGTTGAGTTTTTTTTTTTTTTTTTTTTGCTAGCTTGGGTTTTTTCTTAGTTCAGATGAATTTGAGAATTGCTGTTTGTGTCTCTGTGAAGAAATTAGTTGGAATTTTGATGGGAATTGCATTGAACCTGTGGATTGATTTTGGTAAGATGTCCAATTTACTATGTTAGTCCTGCCAATCCATGAGCATGATAGATCTTTCCTTTTTCTGAGGTCTTTGATTTCTTTCTTCAGAGACTTGAAGTTCTTCTCATACAGATCTTTCACTTGTATGATTAGAGTCACTCCAAGATATTTTAAATATTTGTGGCTATTGTGAAGGGTGTTGTTTTCCTAGTTTCTTTCTCAACCTGTTTATCATTTGTATAAAGGAAGGCTACTGATTCATTTGAGTTAATTTTCTATCCAGGCATTTTGCTGAAGTTGTTTATCAACAGTAGAAGTTCTCTAATAGAATTTTTGGGGTTGTTTATGTATACTATTGTATCATCTGTAAATAGTGATAACCTTGACTACTTCTTTGCCAATTTGTATCCCCTTGGTCTTTTGTTGTCTTATTGCTCTAGCTAGAACTTTGATTACTATATTGAATAGATATGAGGAGAGTGGGATTAGTTGTCTTATTTGTCTCTGATTTTAGTGAGATTGCTTCAAGTTTCTATCCCTTTAGTTTGATATTGTCTATTGGTTTGGTGTATATTGCTTTTACTATGTTTAGATATGGACTTTGAACTCCTATTATCTCCAATGCTTTTAACATGAAGGGATGTTGAATTTTGTCAAATGCTATCTCAGCATCTATTAAGAAGATCACATGGATTTTTTTCTTTGAGTTTGTTTATATAGTGGATTACATTGATGGATTTCAATATATTGAACCATCCCTGCATCCCTGGGATGAAATTTACTTGTTTATGGTGAATGATGGTTTTGATGTGTTTTTGGATTCTGTTTGTTAGAATTTTATTGAGCATTTTGCATTGCTATTCATAAGGGAAATTGATGTAAGGCTTTCTTTGTTTGTTGGGTCTTTGTGTGGTTTTATGTGTCAGCATAACTGTAGCTTCATAGACTGAGTTAGGTAGTGTTTCTTCTGTTTCTATTTTGTGGAAGTATTTGGTATTTGGTATTTTTTGAAGGTCTTATAGAATTCTGCACTAAAACCATCTGGTCCTGGACTTTATCTTGGTTAGAAGACTTCTAATGACTGAATTTATTTCCTTAGGGTTTAAGTTTAGACTGTTTATCTGATCTTGATTTAACTTTGGTACCTGGCATCTGTCTAGAACATCATCTATTTTATCTAGATCTTCCATTTTTGTTGAGTATAGGCGTTTATAGTGGAATCTGATGAGTTTTTGAATGTCCTTAGTTTCTGATGTTATGGCTCCCCTTTCTTTTCTGATTTTGTTAATTTGAATATTGTTTCTGTACCCTCCAGTTAGTTTGTCTAAGGGTTTATCTATCTTGTTGATTTTCTCAAGGAACCAGCTCCTGGTATTGTTGATTCTTTGTATAGTTCTTTTTGTTTCTACTTGGTTGATTTCAGCCCTGAGTTTATTTTCTACCATCTACTCCTCTTGGGTGTATTGCTTCTTTTTGTTCTAGAGCATTCAGGTGTGCTTTTAAGTGGGTAGTGCATGGTATCTCCAATTTCTTTATGGAGAGACCCAGAGCTATGAATTTTCCTCTTAGCACTGTTTTCTTTGTGTCCCATATATTTGGGTATGTTGTGCCATCATTTTCATTAAATTATAGAAAGTCTTTAATTTCTTTCTTTATTTCTTCCCTGACCAATTTATTTTTGAGTAGAGAGATGTTCAGTTTCCATGTATACGTTGGCTTTTGGTTGCTTTTGTTGTTATTGAAATCCAGCCTTTGTCTGTGGTGGTTCAATAGAGAATATGAGATTAATTTAATTTTCTTGTATCTGTTGAGGCCTGTTTTGTCATTGATTATATGGTCAGTTTTGGAGAAGGTATGATGTGGTGCTGAGAAGAAGGTATATTCATTTGTTTTAGGGTGAAGTGTTCTGTAGATGTTTGTTAAATCCATTTGGTTCATAACTTCTGATTTTTTCACTGTGTCTCTGTTTAGTTTATTTCCATTATATATTCATTGGAAAGAGTGGTGTGTTGAAGACTCCCACTATTATTGTGTGATGTTCAATGTGTGCTGTGATCTTTAGTAACAGTCTTTTACAAATGTGCGTTTCCTTGCATTTGGGGCATAGATGTTCAGAAGTGAGAGTTTATCTTTGTTAATTTTTCTTTTGACAAGTATGTACTGTCCTTCCCCATAGTTTTTCATAACTTTTGGTTGAAAGTCTATTTTATTGGATATTAGAATGGCTACTTCAGCTTGTTTCTTGTGACCATTTGATTAGAATTTTTTTCTCAGCCATTTACTTTTAGGCAATTGCTGTCTTTGTTACTGAGATGTGTTTCTTGTAAGCAGCAAAATGCTGAGTCCTGTTTACATATCCAGTATGTTAGCATATGTCTTTTTATTGGGGAGTTGAGTCCATTTATGTTGAGAGATATTAAAGACCAATTATAGTTGTTTCCTGTTATTTTTGTCAGAGGTAGAATTATGTTTGTGTGGTTCTCATCTTTTGAGTAATTTCTTGATTTTTTTTTTCCTGTAGTTTACATCCTTGTATTGGAGTGTTCCTTCTAGTATCCCCTGTAGGGCTGGGTATTCAAAAGGTGTTCTTTCAATTTGGTTTTGTCTTGGAATATCTTGGTTTCTCCATCTATGGTAATTGAGAATTTTCCTGGGTATAGTAGTCTGGCTGGCATTTTAGGGTCTGTATGACATCTCTCCCAAAATTATCTGTCTTTTAGAGTCTCTGTTGAGAAGTCTGGTATAATTCTGATAGGTCTCCCATTATATATTACTTGACCTTTTCCCCTTACAGCTTTTAATATTCTTTCTTTGTTCTGTGCATTTGGTGTTTTGATTATTACGTGACAGGAAGAAATTTTTTTCTGGTCGAATCTGGTGTTCTATAGGCTTCTTGTATGTTTATGAGCATCTCTTTCTTTAGGTTAAGGAAGTTTTCTTCTAGAATTTTGTTGAAGATATTTACTGGCCCTTTGAGTTGGGTATCTTTACTCTCTTCTATACCAATTATTCTTAGGTTTTGTCTTTTTATTTTTTTCCTGGATATTTTTTTGAATATTTTGAGTTAGAAGCTTTTTACTTTTTGTATTTTCTAATGTCTTCTATGGAATCTTCTACACCTGAGATTATGTCTTCTATCTCTTGTATTCTGTTGGTGATTCTTGCATCTGTAATCTGTGACTCTTGCTTCCTTTCCTAGGTTTTCCATCTCCAGGATTGTCTCTCTTTGTATTTTCTTTAATGTTTCTATTTCCATTTTTAGATCCTGGATGGTTTTGTTTAGTTACTTCATCTGTTTGATCGTGTTTTTCTGTATTTCTTTAGGAGATCTGTGTCTTTCCTCTTTTAGGGATTCTACTTGTTTACCTGAATTCTACTGTATTTTTTTTTTAAAGGGAGTTATTTATGTCCTTCTTAAAGTCCTCTATCACCTTCCTGAGATGGGATTTTAGGTCTGAATCTTGCTTTTCAGGTATATCCAGAGTTTGCTTTGGTGGGAGAACTGGATTCTCATGTTGGTAAGTAGTATTGGTTTCTGTTGCTTATGTTCTTGCACTTGCATCTCAACATCTGGTTATCTCTGGTGTTACCTGGCCTTGCTGTCATCTCTTACTGGAGCCTGTGATCCTGTGATCCTGTAAGTGTCAAGACTCCTGGAGGTCTAGCTGCATCTGGGTATGGGCTGAGTAGGTGGGAATCAGAGCATAGGCTCTGCTCCTGGGTACAGATGCAAACTGGAGGGAACTGCGTCTCTGGCTGGGTGAGGTTTCTGTGTCCTCTGGGTCTTGTGAGTCCCAGTTAGGCCAGGTATTGTGGTGAGGGTTAGTGCCTCACCTGTTGCCCTGGATGTGTCAGAACTCCCGGGGTCAAGCTTTGTCTGGGTGTGGGCTTAGTGGGAGGGAATCCCAAGCATAGGGTCCACTGTCAGGTGCAGGTAACAAACCAGAAGGAACTTGCCTCTCTAGCTGGGCAGGCTCAAGGCCAATTTCTTTTCCTGATAGCTTTTCTGCAGTTATGTGTATAATTTCCTTATAAGATGAAGATTAGTTCAACTTTGAGATACTACCTAGGTGTTTGAAATTATGAACAGGGTGATACTGATGGTCAGTAGGTTAGATCTGAAGAAAAGAAGTTCTTTCCTGGTGCTTTAAATATGTAGTTTCATGTTGTGATGGATTCCTACCTTAAGTGTCTTAAGTCAGTGTTCCACATTTTAGATAGAGTTGTATAAAATCTTTTACTGCACAGATTGCTTTGCCATGTGAAAAACCATATAATTTATTTTTTTGCAAACTTAATGTATACTTAGATTTGTTTATTCCAATCCAAACTGAGTTATGTTTGAGGTTTCTGTTTTGCTTCTATCCCAGGCTAATTTAAATTATCCTGACTTCTCAATAAGTGTTTTGTGTTAATAGCTAAGCATCTACAGAGATATTTAAATATTAAATACTATTTGTTTCTATTTTAATATGTCTATCCCCTATGACTCTGAAGGATAATGTCATTTAAAAACAAGTACTTCTAAATACAAACAACAAAATGTCTGGCAATGAAATCAAGGAAACTAATTATTCACCTTCTCTTCTGCAGAATCTATCTCCAGACTTAGCAATAGAGATGTTTTATAGAGAATCTGTACCTTTGGGACTTCCTTCTGAGGACAATAGTGATGATATGTTGCTGGTGCAAAAGAATATTCAAAGTGACAGCCTCATCAAAAAAGAGACAACAAAGATGGTTTGTAGGCTCTCGGGTAAAACTGAAATTAATGTTGCTTTTGAAGAAGAGCTATTACCTAGTACCTCTGAAGGAAAAACATACTCTATAGTAAAACTCACTAATATGAAAAGTGCTCTTCAGTATGAATAACCATAAATTTTTAGAAATCAGTTTGAGAACATGTCCATTTATCAAGACAACACCATTAGCTTCCTTCCTAGGGTCTGTGACTTCCCAAGTCACTGTCTTTCGGCCTGGTTTTCATTACTAAGAATGACTTATTGCCTATGAAAAAGGCCTCAAGTCCAATTCAAAACTGGTTGAATATGCCCTTAATCTTTGTGCGACATTTATACCAATGTGTATTTTTGATGTTTCGGTTGAAAAGTATGTGGCTTTATTTGCATGGCCTTATAATTAGGTTCTCTATTCTATTCCAATGATCTCTGAATGTGTCTGTGTCAGTACCGTGGTGATTTTATTACTATGGTTCTATAGAATAGCTTGGAATCATTTATAGTGACACTCCAAGTATTGTCCATTTTACTTGGGTATTTTGGTTATCCAGGGTCTTTTGTGCTTCTATATGAAGATTAAAAATCTTTCCCCAATTTCTGTGGATAATTCCGCTGGTATTTCAACTATAATTGCATTGAATCTCTAGATTGCTTCTGGTAAAATAGCAGTTTTTCACAATGTTGAAGTCTTCCAACCTATGCTTTATAGAGACTCTGTTTCTTTGGGACTTCCTTCTGAGGACAATAGTAATGAAAGATCTTTGCATTTTCTAATATTGTCCTCAATGTTTCCTCCCTTTGGTGTCTTGACATTTTCATTAATGAGGCCTGCTTAACATGCTTGGTTAGGTTTATTTCTAGGTATGCTTTCTTGAACTATTTTCAATGCCTTTCTCAGCATGCTTGTTATTGGTATATAAAACGGCTACTCATTTTCTAAGATTATTATTTATTGTATTTGTATTATATTTGCTTTTCTTGTAGTTTTACTTTTTGTTGTGTCTTGTCTTGATTTTAAGTTTTAGTGCAGTACTAGATTCACAGAAAGGAATTTGGAAGAGCTTCTTCTTTTTCTTCTTGTTTTTTCTTTTTTAAAAAAATAATTTAAGAAGGGTTAGCTGTAAATCTTTGGAAGTCTGGGTGGAATCCTGCTGTAAATCCATCTGGACATGGCTCTTTCTTCTCTTTCTTTCTTTCTTTCTTTCTTTCTTTCTTTCTTTCTTTCTTTCTTTCTTTCTTTCTTTCTTTCTTTCTTCCTTCCTTCCTTCCTTCCTTCCTTCCTTCCTTCCTTCCTTCCTTCCTTCCTTTCTTCCTTCCCTCCCTCCCTCCTTCCTTCCTTCCTTCCTTTCTTTTTTGTCAAGAGGTTTTTTTTTTTTTGTTACTCTTTTAATCTTCTCATATGGGTCCATTTAGGTTGTTGATCTCATTTTGGTTCAATTTTTTGGTAGTTTAGGTGAATCTGGAAATTGGTGCAATTCTTTAGATTTTTCCAATTTAATGGATGAAATGGTTTTTAAAAATAATTTTGACCATCTATATTTTTAGTTATTCTTATGTGCATTGGTCTTTTGCCTGCAAGTGTGTTTGTGTACCATGTCCATACAGTACCCACAGAGGCAAGAAGATGGCACTGAATCCTCTAGTCTAGTTAGACTATTGTGAGCCACCAAATAGGTGCTGGGAATGGAATCGAGCCCCCAGAAGTTCTGGAAAAACAGCCAGTGCTTTTACTATCTGAATCCCAGAACACATCATTTGAAAGCATTCTTTTATTTTATTCTGAATTTCTTTTCTTTTCTTTTTTTTTTTTTTTAGATTTAATTATTTCATTTATATATGTACACTGTAGCTGTCTTCAGACACACCAGAAGAGGGCATCATATCCCATTGCAGATGGTTGTGAGACACCATGTGGTTGCTGGGAATTGAACTCAGGACCTCTGGAAGAGCAAGCAGCCAGTGCTCTTAACTGCTGAGCCATCTCTCCAGCCCATATTCTGAATTTCTTGATGCCTGTTGTAATGTTTCCCAATCCACCTCTTTCCTTCTTTTTGTTGGATAAAGATCTGTTGATTTATCTTCTTAAAGAACTAACTCTAGTCAATTGGTGGTACATGCCTTTAATCTGAGAACTCAGGATGCAGAGACAGGATGATCTCAGAGTTCTAGGACAGCCTGGTATACAGAGTGAGTTTCAGGACAGCCAAGACTACATAGAGAAATACTGTCTTGAAAAAAATTAAACAAATAAATAAACAAACAACCAGTTTTAGAGTAATTGATTCTATTGTTTTACTTGTTTCTATTTCATTAGTCTCTCTGAGCAAGTGAATTTTTTTTTTACCTGATGTCATCTTGTAGTCTTTCTTCAGTTGTGTATCTGGTGTCAGATTATAGCCTGTTTTAGTAGGACAAATACCAAAGCTGTGGACTGGAGCTAGGCCAGATAAAGCTTGTGAATGAGCTGCTAGACTGGACCTATACCAGGCAAAGCCAATGTAAGCCATGGTCTGGAGCTATGCCTAAGGGTGTGGATATGGCCGAGGTGGGAGGAAAGGGAAGCACTCACCAGCTAAAGCCAGAGAATTAGGGTCTAAAGTATATCCTTGGGTGTTGAGATGCATATGTGAGGGGAGGATGTAAATATTTTTACTTTTTAATGATAGACCATTAATCTATGAGTAGGTAAGCATTTATAACGACAAGCAACTATGAAAATGTTACTAGTTCTATTTTTTTTTCTGTTACTATCTGGTGGCTACTAAATGAAAAAGAATCATTTGAAGACATATGCCCCTAAACAAACAAACCATCAAACAAACAAACAAACAAACGAACCAACCAACCAACCAACCAACCAACCAACCAACCAACCAAACCTGAGAGTACTACAAGTAAATGTATATTCCAGCTTTCTTATGTGTAGAAAATAGCTTAAGACCAAGAAAAAAAATCAGTGTGACATGGAATATACAACTGTCCATTTCCAGCCTCCATCTGAGGACGCAAATGAAGAAAAATGGGCCCAACAAGTTGCAACACAGTATTTATTTCTTAACCAGTACCTCAAGGAAAGATTAAAGGAGAGGATGAAAGAAGGTACTGACAACTCTGAATCTGAAGCTTCTGATGAAGAGCCATTACCTAGTTCTACCTCTGCAGGAAGAACACACTCAATGGTAAGTAGCTCCCCCTAATTTGAAAATGGTCTGTTTCATGAAGTATGGATGTAGAAGGTCTCTCTGAGGTACTGCAGAGGGTTTTCAAACAAAAGAGCCTGGCCTTTAACATGCCCTTGCACCTCCTTGTTCTCTTTGTCACAGGAACACTCTTGTTAGTCATCATGCAAGATTTATATGAAAATAATTTAAGCTATGAAAATAACAAATCTTAAAGCTGTATGGTTTAAACACAAATAAGAATTCTAGCACTGACACAAAAAATAAATGACAATAATAGTAGTAAGGGAATGGAGCATTGTTATGGTTGAAATGATATTTGATGTAAGCAAGTCAAAACACAAATAATTGAAAATTTGATATTAGATATGTACTTGAATCTAGTAAACCCAAATGCAGTGGTTTATACACTTCAAAGCAACAAATCAGGCAACTGAAATAAGAAGACAATGGATTTCTGTAGTTAAAGAGGTATGCATGGGGACAATTGAATTCTCATGGCTTCTTTTTGTTGGTGTTTTGTTTTGTTTTGTTTTGTTTTTTTACCTTTCTATCCTGAATTACTTTAAATGTTTCAGAAATTTGTCTAGATTTGCATTTCTTTTTAGGTCATTGAGAATTTCATACGATGTATTTTGATCACATTCATCTTACATTTTCTCAAAGATTACATCCCTCTTTTCTACAAAACAATTTTGTATTCTCAGTTTTTTCTTCTAAATTTCTTAGAGTCAGATTTGTGTTGCTCCCTACTAAAATATGAGTCGCCTGACAGGGGTTACATACACCCTTAAAGAAAACTAACTCTCCCTCTCTTCAAAGCAATTATTGCCATCATCAGCTGGGATGATGCTTCATGTTCACCTTGCCTTTTCATATTGGATTGTTTTCCCCTTCTGTTCTTTGGGCTCACACTGGTCTTATACACATTATCACAACTGCTGTGGAGTTCATATATTCTACTACCTTGTTTCTTTCAGAAAATATTGCTTCTTTGTAGCTATCCATCACTTTTGGCTCTTATGTTCTTTTCTCCACTCTTCTGCAATGAGTCATGAACCTTAGGGGAGGGTATGGGGGATAGGTGTTTCATTTAGGGCATT
Source organism: Mus musculus (assembly GCF_000001635.26). NCBI lineage: Eukaryota > Metazoa > Chordata > Mammalia > Rodentia > Muridae > Mus > Mus musculus. Next base: position 14,610,926 of record NC_000082.6, read on the forward strand.
TTGAAAAGACAAGTGTCTCTGTCAATAACCATCTATTGCAAACAGAATCTTCTCTGATGAGTGTACATGTACATACACTAATCTATGGGCTTAATGGATGAGATGGGTATGTCATTGGAAGTTAGTTTAATGCTGACCTCTATGGCTATTGAAATTGAAACATGTATATCTAACAAGGTCCCAGATCTATATTAAGATCCTCAACTTAAATGGATTTTGGTTTTGTTCAAGGTGAGATAATAAGAATCAAATTTCATTCTTCTACATGTATCCTCCCTATTTAATCACTACCATTTGTTGAAGATGCTGTCTTTACATCAAGGTGTGTTATTGGCCTCTTTGTGAAAAATCAGCTGGCTATATGAGTTTAGGTTGTAAGTTTGTATGTGGGCCCTCAAATTCGATTCCACTGATCAACATTTCCATGTCAGTAACACGTTCTTTTATCTACTATAGGCCTATATAAATATTTCCACTATATATGTATAGTATGATATATATATATACATATATATATACACACATACACACACACGCACACACACACACACATATATATATATATATCACATTTTTATTTATAAGTTCAGCATGTCTTATAAATATATCTTCTGGAAATCATGTGATGTTTACAATTAAGGCTATCTTTTCCTTGTGTATGAATTATGCCTTACAAGTACTCTGCCCTGAAGACATTGTCACTTACTATTCCCTGATACTTTTCTGGCTGGTACCTGTTATAATTTTTTTCTATCATTATAGGTGGTACCTGGTAAGCAGCACTGGAACACTGAATGTGGAAGTCACAGGCTCTTACCTAATTTAATTTGTTCCAGATATTTACCTGTTAATTACCATTTTCTGCTTTCTGTGTGTCCAAAACCTTTGTTTTATAAAGTTAGTCATTTTACAAACATAAGCATTCCAAATCAAAAGCACTCAGAATAAAACAAATCAAATTAATCTTGCATCTTTTCCTCAGCAAAAAATGTCCCCAAACCAAAACGTAAGGACTAACTATGACAGAGAATACACATCTACACAATCAGAAGATCTCTTTGCAGAAAGGAGTGAGGAGGAGGAGTGGGCCCAGCTGAGTGCACTCCAGTATGCACATCTTAACAAACTGCTCAGGCAGGATTTAAAGAAGAAAATCTGTAAAATGTATGAAAACTCTGAAAGGAATGTTTGTTACAACAAAGAACCAATTCCTGATAAGCCCAAACAAAGAAAACACTTTAAGGTAATTCTCTTCCCTCTGATCTGAAAAACTGCATATTTGAGTGTGAAGGAAAAGATATCATCTGGTGTGCCTATCTCTGCAGTATGGTAGATATTTCCCAAACAACAGCAAAACCCAAATCATGAAAATGACTTTCATTTCCTTCATGCCCCCAATTCTAAGAATACAATAGTCAGTCATCATCTAAGGTTTAAGCAAAAACAAACTAGACTCTGAAGATTCCAAACTGAAAAGCAAGCATGCTTTTAGTACCATAAGAAAAAATTCTTAAAATAATGTTGAAAGTAAATAATAGTAAAAATAAAGGCCAGGAATCATTACCATTGATATGAAAAGAACCAACATGGTGGCTCTGCAAGAGATAATAGAACAAACAATATTATAAGGAACTGGTAATTAGTAGACACATAGCAAAGTCCAGTAAACCAAACATATCCAGGGTCAAGTGACTGAAATGAAAATCACACTATAGTTTTTCCACTCTAGACTTACCTAATCAAATAGTTGAATACACTGGCTTATTTCTCCTTTGCTTTTTTTTTTAAAATTAAATAATCTAGGTTTTATATACGTTTGAATCAAAAGTATACACTTATTGAATTTTATAGATATTTACATTCTTATGTCCCTATGCACCTTTACAAGTAAGTTCACCTTTCTCTATGTGTGCATTGACTCAGTTGTGCTAAGTTTTCTGTGTAGAGGGGGTCCCATCACCCAATTGATCCTTGATTTGTCAATAAAGAAAGCTGGGGGCCAATTGCTGGGTGGAGGGCAGAGCTGGGAATTCTGGGTCCCAGGAGGAGACTCAAGAAAGGAGAGAGGTTTTTTTTCTGCCATGCTTTGGAGGAAAAGGGACACAGCAATCATGTAAGGCCTGGGGGGCGGGGGGCAGTTAGGGCCTGTGGCCTCCACTACAGGCAGGTGGCCAAAGATGTTTGTGAAGGGCTTAGAGGAAGAAGCCACTAAGATTAGGGCAGTAGAGACAGAGATAGGGCATACATTTCCAGGCAGGAGATATTTGTGCTTAGCAATTGTGCCTAGCAGGCAATTTAAGGTAACAAGGATGTGTGTGTGTGTGTGTGTGTGTGTGTGTGTGTGTGTGTGTGTCTTTTACCCGAGGATTCAAGAGTCTCAGGAGTGGGCTGGTAGTGAACCCACACCGCCTTCCCTGCAAAGACAGGTGGGAAGAGTAGAGGGGTTAGTGCTGGACGTGGCCAATCCTGGAGATAAGGCTGGTGGAACAAAAGGGACCCAAGAGGGGCAAGAGTTTGGTGGTGTGGTCCCAGGTAAAGGCGGTATCGAGAGTTAAAAAACAAAAAAAACCCCAAAAACCCAAAACAAACAAACAAACAAACAAACAAAAATGCTCGAAACATTTCTGAGTGCTTCAGATTTCATGTAACAAACCGAAGACATTGGCTCTTATCCTCTTCTGAATTTTGTCTGCCCATTATTCTGCTCTATCATCTGTTTTCTCCAACCAAGTAAATATCATGGCCTTGAGAAACTTTAGTTGCGAAGATGACTTCATCAGATTGCTTGTAGGCAAGAGTGTAGGGTATTTTCTGGCTTAATAATTAGTGTGGGGGCACAATTCAATATAGACAGTACTACCCATGGGTGGACAGTCCTGGGTTGTATATGAAAACAGGTTGAGAAAGACACAAGGAGCTAAGTAAGAATCCATGGCTTCTACTTGAGTTCCTACTTTGAGTTTCTGTTTTGATCTCCCTCAAAAGATTCTGATCTGAGATATAGAAGTTGAATAACCCCTTTCTTCCCCATGTTATTTTTGGTCATACTCTTTACCACAGCATCAGGAAGCAAAGTGGGACATCCTTTCAGCCATTTATTCCAACCTCATCTCATCTTACAGTTCTTTAGAGAAAACTGGATATTAAAATAAGAACATACTTCACATTCATGTATTTGCTTCATACATACTATTTCAAAATCAAGACTCCAAAACAAAAATGTGGCCCAGAGATGATACAAATAGTTGCTTACATGAACTGAATTCGCCATCAAAATTTCAGAGATTTCTTCAACATTATGGATTTTCAGTTACCTATAAGGAGTTGAATCGAGTGTGCTTCGAGTGTGTATACATGTTTCCTTTTATATATGAGACACATATGTCCATCTGCTTGCTAAAGATCCAATTTGTGCTGTTGCTTCTAATTAAAAGTTTTTGAAATAATGATACAATTACATCATTATTTCCCTTTCCTTTTCTCCAAGTAACTCCTCCCATCAGACCCCTTTGCTATCAAATCCATAGCCTCTTTTTCTTTAGTTGTTAAATACTTATATGGTACATACATACATACATACATACACATTCTGAAGTACATAAATACAACATACTCAATTAGGATAATTTTACGTGTACATATATGATCTCAGGGATGGCCACTAGTATTAGATAATTTCATTTGGAGAGGCTCTTCCCTAGGAAAGATGAGTTCTCCCCCTCTTGGCAGTCCCTATTTGCTCATAGTTCTTCATATAGAGTTGAAGCCCAATGTGCTTCCCCTTTCCACATTAGTTGCTGTCATATTTGTTCAGGTCATTTTTAGGCATTCATGTTGATAAGACTCAATGGGTGTAGCTACTCAACTCACAGCAAATGTCATCTACTCCTTCTCTGTAAGTATCTTAACACTGCTTTGTCATACACAGTGATGAAGATTTTAGCATTTCCAAGATGTTTTATATTAGTTTATATTAAGAAAGTTTGAATTACATGTTAATTCTTTAATATAGGATCGCATTATCTGGTGTTAGAAGCTGTTGATTTAAGAACATTTGCTTACAGGATAGTGGTTGTTGTTCAGTGTTGGAATCCTTTTCTATGCTAACAAAATCTTGTACTTCCTTTATACTATAACCATATTTCCATAAAGCATATAGTGGTTGTGTTTGGATAAGTTATACATTACTCTCAAAAATATTATATCCCTCTCTTTATTTTCATTCCTGAAATGTATGCATGACTTGGACAGTTTATCATTCTATTTGCAATCCATATCAATTATACCTGAATTTTCCTCCATAAACCCTTGTATCTTTATTTTTGACTAAATTTTGCCAAAATTTATTTAGAAATATTTCATAAGGTATAATATATTTACACATAAACTGTAACAGTTAATTTTAAAGGGACGAAGAGAGAACTCAGAGTTGAAAACCCTTACTACTATTTTAAAAGAACCTGGGTTTAGTTCCCAGCATCCACATAGTAACAAAGAACCCCCTTTAATTCGAATTCTAAGGGTTATGATGGCTGGTTCATGCCTCCAAGGATTCCAACACACACATGAAGACAACTAGATGCACATTTACATAAACCAACTCTTAGAAGCTAGTAGATCCCTGCTAAACCTTATCTGTAGATTACCAATAATTGAGGTAAATTTTATTTGGAATAACTTGCATTCTCTCACCTGTATAATGTCCCCTAATGATATATGTGTGGTAAGTTTAAGCCTCCTGATTAAGTGACTGAAATTATGAAAAATGTGTCTGTAATATTCAGCACATGAGGGTAGGCTAAAAGAGTTCATTCCCTGGGACTAAAAATTGTAGTCTCTTTCCAATCACACTCATGGCAAGTTTAAAGATTTAGTTCTCTCTCTGTTTCTAATTGCCATTAGTGCCTGTGCTTAGAGATAAAATCAACACTGACACACTTAGCCTGGTAGCAGTGCATAAAGAGCACCTAAAGAACACACACACATATGGATATATAGATATATACATATATATATATAAATTTAACATATCACAACTGGTATATATATATATATACATATATACATATATACATATATACATATATACATATATACATATATACATATATACATATATACATATATACATATATACATATATACATATATACATATATACATATACATATATATATATATATATATATATATATATACACATTTGTATACCAGCAAACTTCCTCAGTGCTGTTTGAAATAAATGTATCTTATGGTATGCTAAATTTACCAAAAATACTGAATTGCATAATTTTTAACATAACAAAGCAATTCTCAAACACAAAGATTTCACACCCCCTCACATCTAAAAAATTGTAATCCAGACTCTACATGCAAATATTCAAGACATGTATACACATTTTATGTGTGCCTAAAACACACACACACACACACACACATACACACACACACATACAAATATAGTCACAAATATATGTCTCTCTATATACATACATATATGTGTATATATGCATACATTTATACACGTACATGTATATATATGTTCATATTCATACATAAAAATTAGAATGGAGTTATTTAAAACAGGGCAACAATGACACTTCTTAGACACCACAGGTTAACAATTGTTAACAATACAAAGTCCATTGTCAAGAAGGGGTTAGCTCAGATTTGTTGGCCTGTGAGATCCCATAGACTCTCAAGCGTTACAGATTACTGCCATCAAATAAGTCTATCTATTTTCATTACTAAAATAGGGAATTTGCTTTGCTTTATTAATGGGTTATAAATTTGGGTTATAAATCATTTGTATAATTTAAAGTTTACTAATATCCAGAAAATATTTGTATGTAGAGTCTGGATTACAATTGTTTAGATGTGAGGGGATGTAAAATCTTTGTGTTTGAGAATTGCTTTGTTATGTTAAAAATTCATTATTTTTGGTAAATTTAACATATCATAAAATATGTTTTGCTGGGAGCCTCCCAGCCCAGAGAGGGTGGTGGTAGAAGCAACTCTGGTGATGGCTTTCAAGTCTGAGGGTCTCAGGACGTTCTAGTTCTCTAACTATACTGAAATGCTGCTGATAACTTCTAAAACTAAACTTTCTGGCTCTTTCTGAGGGTAAAAGGCTGCTGGCTTAGGCGATTAACACCTGTAGCCTAACAGTGGGGTGATTAAGTAATGTGGCCTTTGTTCTATCTCAGCAGAAACTGCTCAGCTCTAATTTTCAGCCTGCTAGTCAGAAGTCACAGGAAGAAAAATGGACACTTAGAAAAATGATTATAGCATTTATTACTAAGTTGTAAAAAGTTTCTTAAGAAAGTTAATTAAGGGGAAAACCAGAAAGATCCTAAGTGGGGAAAGGCAAAAAATTCTTCTAAGTGGAGAAAGGGGCAAAAATTCTAGTAAGGGAAAAGATTCTTCCAGGAGGAGAAAAGGAAAAAAATTGTACTCTTCTTTTGTCTTCAGTACTTATACATCTTTCAGAATACATGATCAAATGTTACAAAGTTCATTATAAGCTCACACAAAAAAATCAAATCATAAATTGAAATAGAAGTTTACAACAGTGACTATCCATGTTACATGTATATCCATCAGGAGTAGTTATCTGGCTAAACATTCATCACCTGTCTTAGCTCCACAGGTTCACTGAAGGTTTAAAACCATAACTAATTTATTAGTGAAGTTTCATATAGATAAACCCAGTCGATATTTTATCTTCTGTCCTATCACCTATAATAAATTGTTAGTTCTCTTTTTATGACCTTTGAATAATTGTTTTACAACCTCTTGGAATGTGCTCTGAGTAGGAGAAAGTCTGATTACTATCTAAGAGCAATTATATGTTGACACCTGGGAGAGTTGTCAATGCAGTTTTGACTATCAGAAAAGGACCTAATAGCAGTCCCATTTTAAAGACTTAATAATCACAGATATAATTTTAGGAATTCTTACAGGACCATTATTAAGACTTAAGTCACCTATTTGTCTATATAGCATAATTACAAGACAGTACATCTTTGTGGATCTGCAGAGATCTGCTCCAAAGGGGTGTGCTATTACTTAGTGATTGTTATATATGTTTACTAATAACAGGACAAAACATATTAATAGCAGGAATCTTTCCTAAATTTAATCCCCTACAGCCTTTCTTAATAAAGGTGAGCCTGTCACAGATTAATAATCCAAAGCGGGCCATTTCAGGATGATCACCTGCTAGTTATTAGCTTGTCCCACAATGGCTCCTGACAATGTTTATTTCAATCAGGACTGGGAAAGTTTGCTGATTCATCATTTGTCTCCTACTCTTGGTGTAGATAAATCATTTTCAGTTGCTGTTGATAGTCTAATGATTTGTAAGTAGCTAAAGAAATGAAGAACTGTTGAAATGTACTTCCTATTTTCCTTTTCTGTTTCCTATAACCTGTAAGGACAATATCATTTTGAAAACGAGTGTTCCAAAACAACAACAACAAATCTGAGAATAAAGCCAAACAAATTAATCTCTTTTTTTCCTCCTCATCAGAAAATGACAGAGAAAAAGAAGAAACATGAAAGAAAAGATGCATACATGCATTCAAGACATTCTTCAGTTAAGAGGAATGATGACATAAAGAAGCAAGTTGACTGGCACCATGAGCAACTGAAGGAACTCCTCAAAAATGACATAAAGGAAATACTGAAGGAGCAATTGGCTACAGAGCATGCAAGGATGAGGAAACTCCTTAGAAAGGATGCGAAGAAAATTAGTGAACTAATCAGGAATGAATTAACGCAAATATACGCTGAGCAGGTGGCTCTTCTTCAAGCACAGGTGAGGGAGTCACAGCAGGAGCAGGTGACTCTGCTGAAGGACCTCTTAAGAAGGGACTTAAAGGAGGTGGCTCATGAACAGGTTAAAAAGCCTAGAATTACTATTTGTCCTAAAGAAGAGCTACTGCCTGGTACCTCTAAAGGAACTGCAGACCTACAGGTAGGTCCTTCTCACTGGTAAGGTCTGTGTTTGGTCAGCAGGGCAAAGATGTACCTGAGTCTACAGTGCTGCAGATAGTGCCCCTCCAGGTGTCCAACCTTAGTCACGTCCTAGCACCTCATGTCCTCATTCCCAAGAATACACTGGCCAGTAATCTTCTGAGGTTTCAGTGTGCATGAAATTTGAAAATAAAAGATTAGGAAGTGAACATGAGATTAATGCAAATGCGCAATGTTCTCATCATGTATGTAACATAGAGAATAAATAACAAACCAGACAGTAGCTACAGCTGACAGGAAAAGAAGAGACTTTTTAGATATGGAAGTGATAAGTGTACAAACAAAAGTAGAATTAGAAGTATGCAGAAAGTGCACACTAAAGTCTAAGAAAACAAAAGACATTGTTTTACATATTTCAAAGAAATAAATCATGTGACTAAAATAAAATCGTACTGTATAGCAATGAGTATAGAGACTATAGAGTTGCATGAAGTAATCGTTATAGCTTCTCTCTTGCTTGTGTTAAATGTTTCTGACTTCTGTGTATATTTGAATTTAGTTTTTTGCATTTTATATTATAGGTTTAGTATAGACATTTACAAATGTTTATCTTCTTTTTCTTTTCAAAGTTTGTGGTAGTTTTTTTCCATTAATTAACTTGCTTTACATCCTGATTAAATTTTCCTCTCCTTCCTCTCCTCTCAGTCCCTTTCTCACATCTCCCCTCCCCTCATTCTTCCAGTTGTTGTTGTTCTTCTTCTTCCTCTTCCTCTTCCTCTTCCTCTTCCTCTTCCTCCTCTTTTCTTCTTCTTCTTCTTCTTCTTCTTCTTCTTCTTCTTCTTCTTCTTCTTCTTCTTCTTCTTCTTCTTCTTCTTCTTCTTCTTCTTCTTCTTCTTCTTCTTCTTCTTTTTGTCCTCAGAGAAGGGGAGCTCTTCCGTTGATATCAAGCACTGGTATAGCAAGTTGCAGTAGGCTGAGGGACATCTATTGAGGCCAGACAAGGCAGCCTAGTCAGGGGAAACTGAATCATTACCAATGGTTAGAAAGAGAATCTCACTTTCCAGAATATCACTTTGAAGTTAGAGCGTCACTCTATTTACTTATTGCACTGGCGTTAAGTGGACAGTAGACAGTATTAGAACTTGATGTGGCACAGATAGGCCTATATGTTCACAACATGCTCACAGCATGTGGTTTGAAATAAAATTGTGTGTTTGTTGTGCCTGCTGCTTGAGTCCTTGTGACAGAGAGCCGATTTTCTTTATCTCTTCTCCCTCACCTTTAAAAAAATGGTTTACATGGATGCTGAAATATTTTTGCAGAACAGATTTGATCTTTCTTACACTTTCTGTTTTTATTTTTGTTAAAATTTTTGTCTCTGAATAATAGGCATATATGGCTTTACTCATCAATTATTGTCACCAAAGGGTTTTTATTATTATTATTTTTTATTTTTAAACAAACTGCGTCTTCCCTCTCTAAGAAGCAACTGAATTCATATAGCCATGTCTAGCTGTTTAGCACACTAAATAGAATTCTATTCAACTGTTTGTGATCTCAAGCCAATCTAATATGTGATATTAAAAATGAAATATGACTTCCCACTACAACACTTTATAAAGTGTAGACATAGTAAAATTAGAAAATAGTTAAGCTAAGTTTTTAGCTGAAGTAAAAATCTTATATGATACTTTAAAAATTATTTTCTTCTGTTTATATATGTAGCTAAAAGTCATCAATTTGAGACATAATAATCATTAATTTGAGAAAGAGAATTATAGCTTAATAAACATTCCTAAGGAGCAATATTACAAGTTCTCTGATGAGAGAGGTAGGTGAGGTCAAATCTTTGGATGTGAGAATTGTTTTTTCATGTTAAATCTCACCTAACTCATGTTTTTGGATATGTGACACATCATGACATTAGTTTACTCCAAACAACACTGACACAATTAAGGCCACAGGTTAATGATTTTTAGTTCATTCAAAGGCTAAGAAGTTAAGTCATGTGACTTAAGACCACCTGAGTATATATTAAAAAGTTTAAGTGTTAAAAATTAAATACTTTTAGCTGGGCAGTGGTGGCGCATGCCTTTAATCCCAGCACTTGGGAGGCAGAGGCAGGCAGATTTCTGAGTTCGAGGCCAGCCTGGTCTACAGAGTGAGTTCCAGGACAGCCAGGGCTACACAGAGAAACCCTGTCTCAAAACCCCCCTCCCCCCCGCAAAAAAGTAAATACTTTTAACTTTTTCTGGATCCCTGTGATTTTTAAAAACAGTAATTTTAAAGACAGTCTCCTTAAGAAAATGAACATCTGCTGGGAAACCAAGCAAATTAACCCTTCATTTTCCCTCCTGCAGAGAACATCTCTACAACAAAAAGTAAAGAAAAAATACAAAAGAGACCATGACAGTTCCCCTTCACATTCAGAAGAGCCCTTGATGCAAACTGATGAGGGCAGGCAGAGTGAATCCCATTGTACGCCTCTAAAAGAATTCATCAAAGAAGAATTAAAAGAAGCATTTTGTGAAATATTTGAAAGAAATAAATATGATACCTGTTTGAAGAAAGAACTACCTCATATCTCTAAAGAAAGAAAACAGCTAAGGGTAAATTCATCTCATTTTAAACGCAATATATTTCATGTGTGGTGGGAGATGCATCTGTGAGCCCTTGTCTGCAGTGCTGCAGACAGCATCTAGACAACAGGACTTCAGCCTTGCATTTGTCCTACACTTCACCAGTCCCAGGACTGTTGCAGGAATTTCCAACCTCAATAAGACCATATAAAACCCAAACAATGCAGTTATCATAACTATAAGCTATATGCCTAGACTGGGCAGATCTAACACCATACTACCTTATTCCCCAGCTATAAGACCCCTTGCTACTTGAGGTTTCTCCTGGCCACATGGATCTGGTGCATCATGGATTCCCCCTCCTCTTCAGTCTTTTTTTCTTTCCTTCTGGTCCTCTTATCTTCTCTGCCTGCTGCCAGTCAAACCCAGTCTCACCTTTCCCCTCCACCGCCTATTCATAGGCTCTAGCCTTTATTGTCCAGTTAAAATGGGGAGAAGGTTCACATGAGATCACCTGAGTACATGCTCACTGGGGGCAACCCTTCTTGAGGCAGCAGAATTAACATCAGAATACAAACAGCATCTGGACAACCTAGGACCCTCTCCATTCTTCTTAAGTTTAAATGAAAAGTATTAGGCTATAAAAATATCACAAATGTGCCTTTAAGATAAATGAAGGTATTTCTCATATAATAATAGTATAGAAAAATAATGATAAAGACATTACAGGATTTACAGTTCAATGAAAGGAACCAGTATGCTTGCTATGCAAATAACACTGCAAGCCAAATATAATGACCTGGAAATTGAATCTTAGGCACGTGCCTAAGTCAGGTGCACCAAAAGGGCAGTGGTTCACGTAATTCAAATATAGAAATCATGTTATTGTTTTCAGTTGTGCCTTTTCTCTTAATTTAGTTTTTAATTTTATTTTTTTACTTACTCACTCTATACGTGAGTACATGCCAGTACTTTTGGGACTGGGTTACCTCACTCAGGATGATATACTCAAGTTCCATCCATTTGCCTGTAAAATAATTATGTCTTGGTTTTTAGTAGCTGAATAGTATTCCATTGTTTAGATATTTATCTATTCTTCAGCTGAGGGACAAGGGGCATCTAGGTTGTGTCCATTTTCTGACTATTGTGAATTAAGCTATCTTTGGAGTTTTTGATCTTAGCCATTCTGATGGGTGTAAGATGGAACCTCACAGTTGTTTTAATTTGCATTTCCCTGTTAAAGATTTTGAACATTCATTTAAGTGCTTCTTGGCTATTTAAAATTCCTCTGTTGAGAATTTTCTGCTTAGTTCTGTACCCCATTTTTAATTAGGTTGTGTCTTTGATGTCTATCTTCTTGGGTTCTTTGTAAAATTTGTATATTAGCCCTCTGTCAGATATATGGTTAGTGAAGATCATTTCCCAATCTTGGGATGCCAATTTGTCCTATTGATAGTGTTCTTTGTCTTACAAAAGCTGTGCAGTTTCGTGAGGTCCCATTTGTCAATTGTTGATCTTAGAGTCTGAGCCATTGGTGTTCTGTTTAGGAACTTGTCTTCTGTACCAATGCGTTCAAGGGTATGTCCCACTTTCTCTTCTATGATATTTAGTGTATCTGGTTTTATATTGAGGTCCTTGATCCATTTGGACTTGAGTTTTGTGCAGGGTGATAAGTGTTGATCTGTTTTCATTCTTCTACATGTAGACATCCAGTTAGTCTACCACCATTTGTTGAAGATACTTTCATTTTTCCACTGTATGGTTTTGGCTTCCTTTTCAAAAAACAAGTGTTCATATGTATGCGAGTTTATTTCTGGGTCTTTTTTTCTATCCCATTGATCAATGTGTCAGTTTCTGTACCAACACCATGCAGGTTTTATCTGTATTTATCTATAGTATTGCTCTGTCGTCTAGCTTGAGATCAGGGGCGGTGGTTCCTCCAGAAGTTCTTCTGTTGTTGAGAATTGTTTTCACTATCCTGGGTTTTTTGTTTTTCATATGATGTTGAGAATTGCTATTTCATAGTCTATAAAAATTGTGCTGAAATTTTGATTTGGAAAGTGTTAATATGAAGATTTATTTTGATAAGATGGCCATTTTTACTATGTTAATCCTACCTATCCATCTTCTGATGTCTTCAACTTCTTTCTTTAGGGACTTGAGGTTCTTGTCATATAGATCTTTCATTTGATTAGTTATAGTTACATTAAGATATTTTATATTATTCATGGTTGTTGTAAAGGGTGTTGTTTCCCTATTTTCATTCTTGGCCCATTTATTATTTGTATAAAGGAGGGCTAGTGATTTCTTTGAGTTAAATTTATATCTAGCTAAGGTATTTATCAGTTGTAGGAGTTCTCTGTTAGAAATTTTGGAGCCAGGCATAGTGGCACACACCTTTAATCCCAGCACTCGGGAGGCAGAGGCAGGAGAATTTCAGAGTTCGAGGCCAGCCTGGTCTACAAAGTGAGTTCCAGGACAGTCAGGGCTACACAGAGAAACGCTGTCTCGAAAACCAAAAAAAAAAAAAAGAAAGAAAAAGGGATCACTTATGTATATTATCAGATGATCTGCAGACTTCTTCCTTTCCATTTTATATCTCCTTGATCTCCTTTAGATTCTTATTGCTCTGGCTAGAACTTCCAGTACTGTGTTGAACAGATAGGGAGAGAATAGACTTCCTTGTCTTGTCCCTGATTTTATTGAAATGCTTTAAGCTTCTCTCTATTTAGTGTGATTTTGGCTATTGGCTTGCTGTATATTGCTTTGATTATGTTTAGGTATGTGCCCTGTATTCTTGATTGCTCCAATACCTTTAACATGAGGGGTGCTGGATTTTATCACAGGCCTTTTCAGCATCTAATGAGATAATCATGTGATTTTTTTTTCTTTACTTTGTTTATATGGTGGATTATGCTGATGGATTTTCATATATTGAGTCATGTCTGCATCCCTGAGATGAAGCCTATTTGATATTGATGGATAATGTCTTTGATGTGTTTCTGGATTTGGTTTGTGAGTATTTTATTGAGTATTTTACATCAATGTTCATAAGAGAAATCAGTCTGAAGTTCTCTTTCTTTGTTGTATCTTTGTGTGGCTTATGTATCAAGGTGACTGTGGCCTCATAGAATGAATTTGGCAGTATTCTTTCTGTTTCTATTTTTGTGGAATAGTTTGATGAGTATTGGAATTGGTATTTCTTGGAAATCTGGCAGAATTCTGCACCAAACCCATCTGGAACTGAGTTTTTTTGGTTGGGAAACTTTTAATAACTGCTTCTATTTCTTTAGGTGTTATGGGGCTATTTAAATGGTTTAACCAATTTTGATTTAATGTTGGTAAGTGGTATCTGTCTAGAAAATCATCCATCTTGTTAAGATTTTCCAATTTTGTGGCATACAGGTTTTGAAGTAAGACCTTATGGTTCTTTGGTCTTCCTCAGTGTCAGTTGTCTCCTCTTTCATTACTGACTTTGTTTATTTGGATGCTTCCTCTTGGTTAGTTTGACAAAGGTTTTGTCTATTTTGTTGATTTTCTCAAAGAACCAGCTCTTGGTTTCATTGATTATATTGTTTTCTTTATTTCTGATTGATTTTAGCCCTGATTTTGGTTATTTCCTGCTTTCTATTCCTCTTTGTTGTACTTGCTTCTTTTTTTTTTTTCCTAGAGTTTACTTTTAAATTACTTAGAGTGTACTTTTAAAATGCTCATATGAAAATTTTCTCATTTTTTTTTTATGAAGGCACTTAGTGCTTTGAACTTTCCTCTTAGCGCCTCTTTCACTGTGACCCATAAATAGGGGTATGTTGTGCCTTCATTTACAATGAATTTTAGAAAGTGTTTCTTTCTTTCTTCTTTCCTAACCCAGAGATTATTGAGTAGAGAGTATTCAATTTCCAAGAATATGTAGGCATTCCAGTGTTTCTGTTGTTGAAATCCAAGTTTAATTTATATGATACAAGGCCTTATTTCAATCTTCTTTTATCTGTTGAGCTTTTCTGCATATAGTCTAGGATGACACCTGTGGGTTTTTAGAGATTTCCAGACCCTTCCTGTGTTTAGAGTCTCTGTTGAGAAATTGGGTGTAGTTTTGATAGGTCTGCCTTTGTATGTTATCTGTTTTCCCTTGCTGCTTTTAACATTCTTTCTTTGTTCTGTAGATTTGTGTTTTGATTATTATGTGCCACGTGGATTTTCTTTTCTGGACAAGTCTAATTAGTGTTCTATAAGCTTCTTATATATTTACAAACATCTCTTTCTTTAGGTTGTCAATGTTTTCTTCTATAAATTTTGTTGAGAATATTTTCTGGGCCTTGGACCTAGGACTCTTTGCCTTCTTCTATTCCTACTGTTCTTAGGTTAGGTCTTTTTGTAGTATCTCAGATTTTTCTGGATATTGTGTCAGGAATATTTTCCTTTACCTGGCATATCAATTTGTTCTATTTTATCTTCTATACCTAAGATTCTCTCTTCCATCTGCTGTTTTTTTGTTGGTGATGCTTGCCTTTGTATGTTATGTATGTTAGCATCCTCCCTGGATGTACTTGTTGTAATTAGTATTGGGAGGGGGTGAACTTCAATGCTCCTGGTGAGGCAGGTCTCTGATGGATATCCTTGAGCTGTATGGTTCTGTTCCTGTAGTTCTGTATGGTTCAGGAGCCTCAGGTGTAAAAAAGATGGGCAGAGAGATGTTAGGAGAATAGATGTCCCCCTGTAATTTCAGGCTGCTCAGGGTAGGTTGGCTTGGCCCAGATAGCTCAGAGAGCTCAGAGAGCAGGGAATATAGGTGGTATATGGGAATCTTACTTGTATGGTTCAGGAGTCTGATGAAGGTAGAAGAGAGGCAGCAGGAGAATGGAGGTCCCTCTGGGATGGCAGCCTGTTCAGGGCAGCTTGGCTTGGCCAATCATGTAATTTTAAAAACAACATATGATTCTAATGAAAAGCCCTACATCACTTGGTGATTGGATCCCCTGGCATTTTTGCCTCTCATATTATTTAAAACATTTCAGAATTCTGCGTAAGCTTACAGTTTTTGATATAAATTATATTTATAAATGTAGTATGAATTTATAATCCTAAAAGCCCATATATATGACACACAATCCAGGTATTTTTATTTACAAGCCATATGCCTAGATTGAGCAGATCTAGGGTTATATTAACTTATTCTCCAGCTATAAATCCCCTTGTTACTTGCCGTTTCTCCTGGCCCTGTGGTTCTAGTCCATGGCAGCTTTATATGAAAGGAAATTGTTTTCATTTCTTCTTAATAGTCAGTAATAGTGTGACTAGCAAAGCACTTATGAATAAATTAACTGGTAAGTATTCAGTAGCAGCTCCTTTTTCTTCATCCACGTACTGTAATATGTAAGGACAGAGGCATTTCCCGCAATATGAAACATTCCACTTTCTCATCTTCAGAAAATCCCTAAGGAACGAACACTAAAGAATCAATATGACAGCAAATCCCTACGGCCTGGGAAGCAGGCTGCTGCCAGGACAGCAAAGGAAGTAGAGCGTGTGCACAGTGAATTGCAGTGTGTACATCTCAGAGAAGACATTAAAAAAGAGTTCAAAGTGAAAATTTGTGAAGTGCAAAGTAATATTTGTCCTAAGGAAGAAGGACTACATCATATTTTTAAAGGAAAAACAAGAATAATGGTAATCTAATTTACAAAACTATATATTTCATTTGAGGGCAAAGATGCATCTGTGAGCCCATGTCTGCAGTGTTGCAGTGTGTCCAGACAACAGGGCCCTAGCTTTATCTGTGTCCTGTACCTCCTTCACATCCTCAGTCCCAGATGCATCCTTCTCACTGGTTCTTAAAATTCTACATGAAAACAAATTAGACTATGAATGTAACAAACCAGAAATTTACAAAATCTTTACACAAATGAGGACAATTCTTATAAAATAAGCAATAATATTAACAATAATGGGGATAAGAAAAAACTTCAAGAGTATTTATAGTTGGAAGGAACTAACATGTTTGACATGCAAATGAATATATCATAAATCAAAACGTAATTATAATTTTGATATTAGACATGTGCCAAGTTGTAGTAAACCATAAGAACAGTAGCTCCTGTAATTCAAAGATTATAAAACATCATGTAATCTATTGGAAAGCCCTATGTCACTGGATAACTTGATTCATGGCTCTCCTGCCTCTGGAGTTTCATATGTAATATTTCAGAATTCTGTGTAGGTTTGCATTTTAAGTATTTTTTGCAAATATTTATGTACTTAAATCCATATGCTTTTTCCATGTAAGGACACCTCTTTCTACTTCAGTGATTTGGTTCTTTCTTCCAAGTCCTGTGCCTCAAATTTCATATGATAAACTGAAGACAATGTACTGACATGTATCTATTATTCTATTCTGAAGCTGCTGCCTTCATCTTAGTTAATAATGTCATATATAATCAAATAATGCCATATAAATTGTGTTGAAATACTGATATTGGGGCAGTTTGGGGCTCTAGTTATTCTTCTTAACCCAGTCACTAAGTTCTTTGTACTCTGTCTCTATTGATAAAGAGAACATTATTTTTTTAATTAATTTATTTTAATGTTTGAAAATGTTATAAATGCATATAACAAATTTTGATCAGATCCACCCATACTTTACTCCCCTCCAAATCTTCCCTATCTGCCACCAACACTATTCATTTACAAATTCATGTTTTCTTAAAAAATAGAGTCCACTTAGGAGTGCATATGTAGGAAAATTACTGGTTCATGAATAGCCTCACAAGTTGCATCTTGGAAGAAAACTATCTTCTTCCCTCAGCAGTTATCAGTTGTCTATATCTACTCACCTAGGGGTGGGACTTAATGAGCCTTCTCTCAGTAATGCTGGAATGTTGGTTGGACACATCACTTTTATTCTGAATATAATATAATATAATATAATATAATATAATATAATATAATATAATATTTTTACCCATTTGTATAATGTCCCCAAATGATACATTTATCTTCAAATTTAAGACACATGAATAAAGTTTGGCATTATGAACAAAGTGTCAGTAATAGTCATTAAGTTAGGTTGAACTAAAAAAGCATTTCCAGGGATTAAATTTGTAGTTTCATATTACCAGTCACTCAGGCCAGTTTTAGAGAGTTATGTCTGCTTAGTGGTCTCTAGAAGTTTTCAGTGTCTATATTGAGAGAGAGAGGGAAGGCATAAAATCAGCACAGTGGTTCTTAATATGGGTTATAGTCTTAAAATTTTCTTAAAGATTTATTTATTTATTATATGTAAGTACACTGTGGCTGTCTTCAGACACATCAGAAGAGGGCATCAGATCTTGTTACAGGTGGTTGTGAGCCACCATATGGTTGCTGGGATTTGAACTCATGACCTTCGGAAGAGGAGTCGGTGCTTTTACCCGTTGAGCCATCTCACCAGCCCCCAAAATTTTTACTGGTGTGAGAAGATACCATGACTGAGGCAACCTACCACAGAAAGCATTAGATTGGAGGTGTGCTTACAGTTTGAAAGGGATAGTCTATGACCATCATACTTGGTATCTTGGCAGCAAGTATGCAGGAATGGCACTAAAGCAGCTGCCGAGAGCTCGTATCTGATCTAGAAGTATGAGGCAGAGGTAGAGTGGGGAAGACCTTCAGTGACATACCTTCTCCAACAAGGCCATGCCTCTGAATCAACAAAGCAGCCCTGCCAAACATACCAGACATTCAAAATATGATCTAATAGGTCCCATTCTCGTTTGTACCACTGTTGTTCATTTCCATATAGCCTATCAATATTATTATGAAAGTTGTATGCAATGTGTTCAGTGGGACTAGACCATGTAAGAACTTCACTATACACTCCTTATTTCTGAGCATGCATCCTGTAATGAAGTGACCAAAAGAAAGTCCATTCTGAAAACAAGTACCCCCAAACACAAAACTCATGAGATTGAATGGATCAAAATCACCCTCCTCATTCTTATCTGCAGAAAGTATCTCAAGAACAAGACATGGAGAAGGAATTCAATGTTGAATATGCATCTTTCCGGTCACAGCCTTCTATGAGAACAAATGAGGCAACAGTAGGCAAGCAGAATGCACAGCAGTACAAACATCTGAAGGAATACTTCCGAAAAGATTTAAAGGAGATGGCTCATGAACAATTTGAAAATTCTGAAGTTATTCTTTATTCTAAGGAAGAGTTGCCACCTGATGACTCTAGAAGAGTAAAGCACATAAAGGTAATTGCCACCACATCGGGAAGCACAACATTTTACTGTAAGATACAAGAAGATTCTTTGCAATACTGTGGGTGTTCCAGACCTTCCATTCCTAAAACCCAGCCCTGAAAATATTTTTACATCTTTCTTATGTTCTTTATCACAGTAATTCATTTGCCAACCATGTTCTAAAATTTAAGTGAAAATTCATTAGAAAGTAAGAATAACACCTGAAGTAGTTGACATGCTTAATACACATAGAAGATGTTTATACAAATATAGAATTTTTATGATGATAGAAAAGTAAATAATAATGAGGTTGAATATAAAGACAATGGAGTAATTAGAGTGGTCATGAGAGGAACCAATATCTTTGATATTCAAATGATTAGACTATAAACTTCATTATCACTAATTACAGATAGATATTAGACATGCCTGAATCTACTAATCCAAAAGGGCTGTAGTTTTCATCCTTCAAACAAATGAACAATGTGCCTTAAATAAAACAAAAAAGACAACACTTTCCTGCTGGTAAACACAATTAAAACCAAGCTAGTATGAGACTTTCCCAGAAGCTATTACCTGCTAATTGCAGTATAAAAGTTATAACATCACAGACCTGAGCAAGATAATGTCAGTTCTCTACCACAGGCTAACAGAAATACCAAACGGTAATCTTTGTAAAGAGGTAAAGTAACGCAAGCTTTAAATGGCACAGGCAGGTTATAAGGATGATGCCTGGCTTTAGAAAAAGAGAAAGCTCACATCTCAAGGAATTGCTGCTGTTCAGATCTTTTTCTTTATCATTTTCATTCTGAACTGCTAACAAACAAACTCATTCATATATGGGCCATGAAGATGGCTCACTGTGTCAAAGCAGTTGCTGTACAAGCCTAATGGTCTGAGTTCCATCCTGGAAAACACAACAAGCAGCAAAAGTCTCACATATGTAATCCCAGTACCTTTAAATCCAGATAAGAGGCTGAGAGAGTTGAACAGCCTTGGAAAACACAAGCCAGCCAGAGTGGAACCCACAGAGCAACAGAAACAGAGAGAGAGAGAGAGAGAGAGAGAGAGAGAGAGAGAGAGAGAGAGAGAGAGAGAGAGAGAGAGAGAGAGAGACTGCTTCACTGAGGAAAGAGGGATCCAACTCCTGAAAGTCATCCTAGAGCCTTTACACACACAGCAGCCTAGCACACACACACACAGCCTTTACACACACAGCAGCCTAGCACAGCACACACACAGCCTTTACACACACAGCAGCCTAGCACAGCACACACACAGCCTTTACACACACAGCAGCCTAGCACAGCACACACACAGCCTTTACACACACAGCAGCCTAGCACAGCACACACACAGCCTTTACACACACAGCAGCCTAGCACAGCACACACACAGCCTTTACACACACAGCAGCCTAGCACAGCACACACACAGCCTTTACACACACAGCAGCCTAGCACAGCACACACACAGCCTTTACACACACAGCAGCCTAGCACAGCACACACACAGCCTTTACACACACAGCAGCCTAGCACAGCACACACACAGCCTTTACACACACAGCAGCCTAGCACAGCACACACACAGCCTTTACACACACAGCAGCCTAGCACAGCACACACACAGCCTTTACACACACAGCAGCCTAGCACAGCACACACACAGCCTTTACACACACAGCAGCCTAGCACAGCACACACACAGCCTTTACACACACAGCAGCCTAGCACAGCACACACACAGCCTTTACACACACAGCAGCCTAGCACAGCACACACACAGCCTTTACACACACAGCAGCCTAGCACACACAGGAACATAAATACACACACTTATATGCACACACATATAGATGCACACTCCAATAATAAATACATTTTAGACTAGTTCATATAAAAGTGCCTATTCTAATAAATATGTGATGTCTTCTAGGTAGTCATTCATACTCCTGTCTGTAAATAATGGTTCAGTTAAATATCTTCAAGGTTTTCTCAGTCATCTTCAGTGTTTCTCTTCCATGCGTCATGTGTCCTGGAAAATAAACATGGCATTCCTTTTATAAATGGTTTAAGAGTACTTTACTAATGAGGAAGAAGCATGAGAAAACATGTAGCTTATGAAAATGTGTCTTAAGTCTGACAAATACCGCATGTAAACTCATCTCATTGTGTTTGATGTGTCCAGGTTCATATTTCTCAATGAAATAAGTAAACAACATTCTCACAGGACCACTCTAAAGAGTTTTCATACACATGTAACACGTGTATACTTCCTCATCTTTTTTTTTCTTTTACCAACAATGCTGCTCAAGCTATTTTATTCAATCATTTCTGTGTGTACATTATTTGTTGATGATTGGTAAGTTTTAGAATGTGTGAGTTTTTCACTTAAGTAACATATATCATCAGCAATTTTGGCATTGAAAGAAAAAGAAGACTGCTAAGTTTCAAGTTTCACTTAGTTGTAAAGAATGACAAAGACCTGTAGACGTTTGTTAGCAAATAAACGTAGAGGAAACTTTGCATCCACCAAGCAGCATCAACTTGATAAATTTATCTGATTAATTTAGTGGGTATTCTGAGTATCCTACCTGAGCTAGCACTATGGAATTGGCTCATTTGTTTGTGACACTGAATAATGCTCCTTAAGAATTTTGAATGAATTGTTCAGGCTTTTGTCATGACACTTCTCCTGAACGTAATCAATGGTTGTATTAGTAACTTTCTATTGTTCTGTTCAAGTACTCTGACCTAGGCAGCTTATAAGATGGAGGGTTTGTTTGGGGTAGGGCTTATGGTTTTAAAAGGATATATATAGTTATATCATCATCATGACTTTGGACAGACAGACATAGTGCTGTTGTAGCAGCTGAGGGCTCACATCCTCATTCACAAACAGAAGGCAGAGAGCTCACTGGAGATGGCACTAGTCTTTTGAAACCTCAAAGCCCACCCTCAGTGACACATTTTCACCAATAATGTCACACATCCTAATCGTTTCAATAATAGTTCTACCCACTGGGGAACTAGGGGTTGTTCTTATTCAAGCAGCCACAGTAGTACTGGAACAGGCCATTGCTCACATATCTAACAATCATGGTTAAGAAGTATGAGGTTAGAAAGCATCTCCATGACCCATATTTGCAGCTCAGCAGCTCTTCTTTTCTGCCAGTACTGGCATACTTTGTTCATGCATTTCAGAGGGCACCTTCACTGTTTTACCCTCCAAGGACCCCAATGAGAAATTGTGAAAGGCCAAGGAGGCAAGAACTAATGTAATGCAGAAGAGAGAGTTTCATTTCATTCTTGAAGCTCCTCATTGCCACATCATATTAATCTGGCTGGAATATAAAATCCAAGTCATGAAGTCAGGAGAGGAAATATTTTGTCCTTTTCTTTTTATATCTTCCCATTATACAGAGGATGGTGATGTTAGGTAGCAAAGAGACGAAGGAAGTAAAGCATAAAGCTGAGCAGATACAATTTTGAGGTTTCTGAAAACTCTGGAACTCTATTGGAGCAGGAAGGAAGCAGAGGTTACAGGGTATTGATGGCTGTAATGATAAATTTAGACTGAAATTATAAATTGGGGACTAAAATCAAGATTGTGACATTTACAGACAAATGATAAAATGAACGAAGACCATAAAAATTTTAATGAAAAGTAACATCTGAATATTTCTTTAAAGGTTGAAGAAAAGAAGACAGGGTATTTGTATGCACCCAATTTTAGCTCTTTCGAGCATAGACTTGCTGCCTTGAGGGCTACTGCACACGTTGAGCCAGCTCCTGCTGCCTGCACTGGTGGTGCAGGTGACATGGGTGCCATGGACAAAGCTCAGAAGACTGACCTGGCTCTCCCACTTGCTTTAGCTCTTCAAACTGAGCACCTAAGGGGCCAACAACACTTTAACCCTGAGCCTGCTCCTGAGCACTGCTCTCATGAGACCACTGACCCTGATCACAATGCTGACTTTGCTCTTGACTCTTGTCTTCTTGCTCAAGGCAAGGGTGACAGGCTCAGTATTGATCCTGAATCTGCTCCTCTTTGTGGCCCCTGTGACATGGAGGACCCTTCAACTGACCACTCCAGCCAAGGCATAAACACCAACACCAGGCGTGCTCCTGTTCGTGGCAGAGGTGATACCACTGATCATGATAATGGCACAGATCTGGCTTCTACCCTTCCTGTTGTTGTTGATTAAGGAGATGGTTGATACACCGAATTCTACAAGGGTGGTCTGAGGAATCTAACCAAGAAGATTTTTACCAGTAAGAAAACTGATGATCAGGTTAAGTTACCAGACAAACAATGGTTTAAAATAGAAGATGATTTCTGTTCTAGAAAACTAAATTTTCTTTTGGTGCTAATACTTATGGTTAATAAATTCCATGCTTCATATAGGGCTATTTAAGCTTTGTCTGGTACCAGAAAAAAGTCTCTGTTTCCCAATAATATTGAAAATACACCATATAAAAATATAAAGTCAGTTATCCCCAAAAAACCATGATTAAGTAATGTTGGTTGGCTCATGGTTATTTCCTATTCTGGAATGAGGAAATGGTTGTCTTTCCCCATGATTTCTGAGTTTTCAGAGTAGCTAAGCATATGCAGTGGTTTATTACTGTTAAATATCAATCAATGTCTACTTTTTCTATGCTGATATACTGACTTGAGGGAATACCACTGTCTTGAAAACAAACATTCCAAAACAAACAGCATCTGAGAAAACAAAAACAAAAACAACAAAAAGTGAGCCTCCACTTCTCATACCTTCCATGCACAATGAACTGATGTTATTATACAAGAAGCTACAGATGATGTCACTAATGATGCTGCCCATGATCATCCTGAGAATGCCACCACTGTTGTTCTTGATGATACTTCTAGTAATTCTTGCTTTCCTCTCTAGTTACTGCTGCAGTTTATTGTCAGTTCTTTGAAGCATCTATCAGGACAATCAATACTATACTAGAAGGAATTAAAATTTTTTTAAAAAGTTTTATAAAATATTTATAAAATATAAATTTTAAAATACAAAATTTCAAACTATCTCTTAGCATTGGATAAAATGCCACTATGACCACCCCATGGTATGGTTAAGGGGGAGGTTTTTATTGTAGGTGTGGGATAGGGAATAGCTGGAGCTTCCAGGAAGCATCAAGAGAAGACTGAGCATGGCTAGCATACTCCGTGTGGTTATGAAAGAATCCCAGCAGAGCAGAGAGCTAGAGGGAGGGAGAGAGGAATATGAACTAGAGAGAATGAGAAATAGCAATGGCTATATGAATGAGAAGCCCATGAGCTAGAGGGAGCTTAGGGTAGGAGGAGAAGCAAGAGGAGCTAATACACTAACCTTGACTTTGAAATGGGTAACAGGTACCTGTGATACTGAGGGAGCTTAGAGGCCAGTGCAAGCTTTGATATGCTAATAGACATCACAGGTAACCATTTGTCCCTCCAGTTGGTCATAAAAGAGTAGAGTGAGAGACAGCTTTAAAACTTCCTGAGGAAGGCTAACTTTTATCTAGCCTCCAGAAATACTCTAAAGTCCAGATTGAACTGAATTGTGGATATTGCACCGCTTTTGGAGTTATGGAAACTGGCGTTTCCTCTGGACTTAACCAGAATAAATGAATTTTTACTGCATTCTGTAAGTCAAAGCCAGCCTAGTTCACATTTACATACTCAGTTTACAAACATGTATAAAAACATCACCCAAACAGCTATGTTGTTCTTAATACACCAATTAAGTTAAAATGTGGTTGCTTAACTGAAATTTCTTTTCTTTTAATTTTATGATATCTTCCAGGACCCATATTATATTCCTATAGTCCCTCACTGAAGGGTGGGGCCTTATGAGTCTTTCCTAATGAATAAC
Organism: Mus musculus; assembly: GCF_000001635.26. Taxonomy (NCBI): domain Eukaryota; kingdom Metazoa; phylum Chordata; class Mammalia; order Rodentia; family Muridae; genus Mus; species Mus musculus. The sequence goes on from NC_000082.6 coordinate 14,635,591, forward strand.
AAAATGATAGTGGTCTTGTTTTTTGGTGGTTTCATGTAGGCAATCACAGATATAGTCAGCATTCATACATGTGGGCAAATGATTGTATACTCCATTTTACAGAATTTACCTGAAGCTTCTTCCTCCCTCCCACAAAGCAGTCCCTAAACTTTGTAGGGTGTGATACAGATGTCTTGCTGAGGTCTGAGAACCAGACAGATATGCACTAGGTCTGTTATTAGTCTGTGCATTTGACACAGACAACTGCATAAAGAAGCATGTCTGATGAGGACCAATAGATGCCCTAATGTACAGTTATAAACATATTTAGAAAGCAACTTGACACCATGTCATTGGAGGTTCTCCTCTAGGGACTACCATGTGGATTAAACACATCAGTGGTTAACTCTGAGTCAACAATAATACATCAGTGTTTAGTGTGGCAGACTGTTTCTAGAATCATGGTATATATTTAACAAATACTCCTTCCCATTAAGTTAACTGACACTTACTGATTTTACACTAGTAATTGTGGCCTAAAAGTAAAGAAAAACATCAAAGAATCCAAGAGCAGAGGTCATTTGTTATTATAATACAATGACTAGTAAGAAGGCAATGCTAGACTGTCTCAAAATGTGGTTAGAGGAGTTTCTCTGGCAAGTACATGATTTGGCAGAAACAAGGATTTCACATCAAGTTTGAAGACCAAAGTTGGATCCCAGAACATATATGGAAATAAAAGAAATGTCCAAACTCAGTCCATTGTCCTCTTCATAGCCCCAGAAATACCTTGGCATGTGTGCATATGTGCACACACACACACACACACACACACACACACACACAGAGGGAGAGGGAGAAGGAGAGAGAAAAATACAGAAAGACAACATGATGATGCATATTTGAGAAATATCTAGAGAGAATGGAATAGAGTCAGTTGGGTGGATTTGATCAAGATTCATTGTATAACTGTATTAATTTGTCAAATAATATAAACATCAAATGAATGAATGATGCTAAAAAGTAGTTGCAGCCAGGCAATAGTGGTGCATGCGTTTAATCCCAGCACTTTGGAGGCAGAGGCCGGCAGATTGCTGTACGTTTGAGCCTGGTCTATAGAGTAAGTTTGAGGACAGTCTGGATTACACAGAGAAACCCTGCCTTAAAAAAAGAAAAATAAAAACAGGAGAGAACATTTTCATGGTCAACATTACTTGCCAGAAAATGCTGTATATATAATACATACCTTCCTTCAATACTGTTTTGTGTAGCCTCAAGCTGCTGTGAAATCAAAGTGAAGATTAACTTATCATCAACACCTCAGTTACTAGAGTATTGACAATATGCTATATATGCAGTAGCATGTTAAAAAGTGAGAAACTCCTATTCTGGCTGGCGCCTCTGTCTGGTCAGCTTCTGTTCCATTCCAGCTTATTGGCTCCTCTGAAGACCCCATAGTCTGAAGGCCTTCTAGGAGGTCTGCTACAACCAGGGCCACAGGTAAGGGACCCTTCCAAGTAAGTAGCTGGGAACCTCAAGGAACCCAGCAGACTTGGGACACATTTCCAGCCCCATCCCTTGCCTGAACTCCACCCCCCCTTTTGGCCTAGGCCTTTTGTCAGGGCAGATCATCAGCTTGTCGACTCCTCTGAAGACCCCATAGTCTGAAGGCCTCCTAGGAGGTCTGCTACAGTCAGGACCATGTGTCTTCCAAGAAACCTACAGCAACACAGGGACACAGGAGGCAGGCTCCAGACAGACACACCCAGGCCAGTTAACACCAGAGATAACCAGATGGTCAGAGGCAAACACAAGACCATAAGCAACAGAAACCAATATATTTTGGCAACATCAGAACCCAATTCTTCCACCACAGCAAGCCCTGTATACACTAACACACCTGAAAGTCAGTATGCTAACCTTAAATCTTATCTCATGAAGATAATTTTGTAGCCTCCCTCAGCCTTGAAGCAGGTTGATTCAGACTTTGCTGCCACTGAATATGAGATCACCTGGGGTGTAGCCTTCAGACTTAGATGGCTATATTGTTATGTCAACTACTGCTGCTCTTCTCTAAGACTCTGCTACCTGCTGAGAGACCCTTGAGACATTCCAGAGACACATCCTATCCTGCATGTAGTCTACAGGCTGGCTCCAGGCACCAAGAATGGATTGGCAGGGGATGGGCCTCCCCCCTTTATAAGCACAGACTCTTAAACTTTGGGCCTTGATCAGAGAAAAATTTGTCTTGGCCTCTTTCTTTTCTCGCCGTCTAGTCTCTTTTAGCCCCAGCCTACCTTTCAGGAGTACCTGGTTCATGTAAGCCTCAGGCGGCTTACAGTTACAGATTGGCGCCATGAACATGGACCTGAATATGGCAGGGTAAACTGAGGGACCGCTGTCTTATGTGGAACTCCATGAGAAGGGAAGAACAAGAAGATCGTATCGGGAACAGTGAGCAATAGGTATTTATGCTAGCACTGGCTTTAAAGTGTTGCTGGAGGTAAGATAGGACATGGGCTAAGTTGGAACAGTGCTGACCCGGCACTGATTCCACTTAGGGTTTGTCAGCGAAATATGGGACTAGAAAATTCCAAACAGGCAATTGTCCGCAGCCTTCAAGAGCTGCTTTAGGCGAGAGAAGTAGGGTTTGAAGAACAATTGTTAGAAAAAATTTCAGATAAGATAGATTCTTGCTGCCCATGGTTCAGAGAAGAAAAAACTTTAAATAAGAGAACCTGGGAGAGAGTTGGAGAAGCTTTGAAAAACACCCAGGCAGATAATTTCACCCTTTGCCTCTGGGCGCTCATAAAAGATTCTATTGAAAAGGAGATCTCGCAGGTGTCAGATAGTACCCAGACAGAGCTTGAAGAATCTTAGGAAGAGCGCCTGTCAGAGAGGACTTTCTCAGAAAGGGGCCCTCTCAACCCTAAATTAGAAAGATATAGAGACTCTGATGATGAGCTAACTTTAGACAAGGAAGATCATTCAGAAAGAGGAGCTGCCAAATATTTTGATTGAGGATTGGCCTCCTCGCAAACCTCCCCCTCCACCTATGGCCTCCACTATAGGAGATGCTACTCAAACGGACATGCAACTAAGTAAATCAGAGTTTGAAATTAAGTTGCAGAAATTGACTAATGAGCTTTGGGAGCTAAAAAGGGTGTCAGATACAGAGAAGAACAACTCCTCTGAGATGTACCAATCTCCCCTAGAAAGAGCTGTGTGTCAGGCTCGTGAGGAAGGGAAAGATACATCTGAAGTGCTAGCCTTTCCTGTAGTTGAGATAATTGACCAGCAAAATAATAGAGTCACACAATACCAGACTTTGGATTTCAAGGTGATAAAGGAGTTAAAAACAGTTGTTGCATAATATGGCCCTATAGCTCCTTTTACACAAGCATTATTGGATACTGTCATGGAGTCACACTTAACCCCCCAAGATTGGAAGACTCTATGTAAGGCTACTCTGTCAGGAGGAGATTTCTTACTTTGGGATTCTGAATGTCGAGAAACCAGTAAGAAAACTGCCGCTTTAAATGCTCAGATAGGTAATCCAGACTAGGATATTAACATGCTTTTAGGTCGATATGAAGGCAATGCTAATCAGATTGGTTTTCCTGTTGTATGCACAGGTTGCTATGGCTGCCCACTGCTCTTGGAAACAGTTACTAGCTAAAGGGGATCTTGGTGGAAGTTTAGCCAGTATTCGGCAGGGTCCTGACGAGCTTTACCAGAACTTTGTGGATAGGCTATTAATAGCAGCTAGTAGGATTCTTGAAGACTCTGACATGGGAAGTCCTTTCATTATGCAGTTGACTTATGAGAATGCTAACACAGTGTGCTGCACCGCTATCCAACCACTCAAAGGACAGACGGATTTAGCGGGATATATCCATCTTTGTGCAGAGATTGGGCCATCATATAATCAGGGTTTGGCCTTGGCCACTGCTTTGCAAGGAACCACCGTACAAGCAATGCTTTCACAGAAACAAGGGAATTATGCATGTTTTAAGTGTGAAAGATTGGGTCATTTTAAAAATGACTGTCCTAAGAATAGAGGTGCAAAGAGTGGGCAAGCAGGCTGTGCTCCAGGAGTTTGTCCTCAATGCAGGAAGGGCAACCATTGGGCTAGGGTGTGTAAATCCAAGTCAGACATTCCGGGACATCTGTTGCCAGGAAACGAGAGGAGGGGCCAGACCCAGGCCCCGAATTACCCACAGCAAGTAGCTTATGGGGCCATGAAGCTGCTGCCCAGCCAAAGAAATCCGGTTTTGAACTTGTCAGGGCAACCCCAGGAAGTGCAGGATTGGACCTCTGTTCCACCACCCATACAGTTTTAACCCCAGAAATGGGAGTTCAAAATCTGCCTATTGGAGTTTTTGGACCTCTACCTGCAGAAACTGGTGGATTTCTTTTAGGACGAAGCAGTTCTATTGTAAAAGGTCTGCATATTTATCCAGGTGTTATAGATAATGATTATGAGGGAGAAATTAAAATCATGACTGCTTCCCCTCATGGTGTTATAACTGTACCTGTTAATTAAAGAATTGCTCAACTTGTCTTAGTTCCTTTGCATCTGCTACCATCCAGATTTGTTAAGAATGAGAGAGGACAAGGTGGCTTTGGTTCCTCTGGTGTGTATTGAGTTCAATCTATTACTGATAAGATACCTAACCTTAAATTGACAATTGAAGGCAAAGGCTTTGAAGGATTAATAGATACTGGAGCTGATGTAATAATTATTAGAGGACAAGATTGGCTTTCAACTTGGCCTTTGTGTGATACGCTTATTCGCCTTCAAGGAATAGGGTATGCCAATAACCCAAAACAAAGCTCCAAATTGCTAACCTGGAGAAATGAGGAAGGCAATTCAGGACAAATTCAGCCATATGTTATATCAAATTTGCCTGTTACCCTATGGGAAAGAGATCTCTTGTCAGAGATAGGCGTTATAATGTGCAGTCCTAATGAGGCAGTGACCAAGCAGATGCTCAGACAAGGATTTTTGCCTGGTCATGGGCTAGGAAAGAAAGGACAAGGTATTAGACTTTTGAAGGTGATAAACCTCACTCTAACACACAAGAGGTTTGGGGTATTTTCAGTAATGGCCACTATCTTGCCTGCATCCCATGCTGATAAAATTCAATGGCTTAATGATATTCCGGTGTGGGTTGATCGTTGGTCTTTACCTAAAGAGAAAATAGAAGCCACCTCTTTGCTAGTGCAGGAGCAATTAGAGGCAGGACATTTAGTAGAATCTCAGTCTCCTTGGAATACTCCAATATTTGTTATCAAGAAAAAATCTGGTAAATGGAGATTGTTACAAGATCTAAGAAAGGTTAATGAAACCATGATACCTATGGGAGCTTTACAACCTGGGCTTCCGTCTCTGGTAGCCATTCCTAAAGGATATTATAAAATTGTGGTAGATCTGAAGGATTGTTTCTTTACTATACTGAGGATTGTGAAAGATTTACCTTTAGTATTCCTTCTATAAATTTTAAAGAACCTATGAAGAGATATCAATGGACAGTTCTCCCACAAGGCATGGCTAATAGTCCTACCTTATGTCAAAAGTTTGTCGCTCAAGCCATTCAGCCTGTGAGACAACAATGGCCTATGATTTACATCATTCATTACACAGATGATGTCTTGATGGCGGGAAAAGACCCCCAGGATTTGCTTTTGTGTTATAGAGATTTACAAAAGGCCTTAGCTGACAAAGGACTACAAATAGCTCCTGAGAAGATACAAACTCAGGATTCTTATAATTATTTGGGTTTTAGACTTACAAATCAAGCTGTTCCACCCTCCCCCCCCCCCAAGAGGATAGTTATTCTCAGGGACAACTTTAAATGATTTTCAAAAGTTGTTAGGTGATATTGTCTTCGCCCCTATTTAAAGCTTACTACAGGGGAATTGAAACCTTTGATATTCTTAAAGGGAGTTCTGACCCTACCTCCCCTAGATCTTTAACCTCAGAAGGATTTCTGGCCTTACAACAAGTGGAAAGAGCTATTGAAGAACAATTTGTTACTTATATAGTTTACTCTTTGCCTTTACATTTGTTAATTTTTAATATGATTCATATGCCTACAGGATTGTAGTGGCAAAGGGCTCCTCTAATGTGGATACATTTGAGGATATCTCCTAAACGTACTATCCTGCAATCTTATGAAGCAGTAGCTCAGATGATCATACATGGAAAGAAACAGGCACTAACTTATTTTGGCAAAGAGCCAGATATCATTGTTCAGCCTTATAGTGTAGATAAAGATACTTGACGGAAGCAGCACAGTACGGATTTGTTGCTTGCTCAAATAGGATTTATAGGAACTATAGATAATCATTACCCTCAAGATAGGTTGATAAAATTTTTAAATGTACATGAGGTGATATTTCCTAATATGACTTCTTTACAGCCTTTGTATAATGCTCTTTTGAGTTTTACTGATGGCTCCTCTAAAGGGTGAGCTGGATATCTTAAGAATAATCAACAAGCAGTCATAGAGACTCCTGGCCTCTCAGCTCAGTTAGCAGAGTTGACAGTAGTACTGAATGTTTTTCAGTCTGTAAATGATGCTTTTAATATTTTTACTGATAGTTTATCTGTTGCACAATCAATTCCCTTATTGGAGACTTGTGGTATGTTTAACTTTAATATGCCAGCAGGATCTCTGTTTTCACAATTGCAAAACATCATTCTTGCCCGAAAACATCTGTATTATATTGGTCATATACAAGCTCGTTCTGATCTTCCTGGACCTTTAGCTGCAGGCAATGATTACATCCACAGAGCTCTAATAGGAGAGGCCTTAATTTCAGATCCTGTTGCTTTGGCTAGTCATGATCATGATAAATTTCATGTCTCTAGCCATACCTTAAGGCTCCGACACAAGATCACTAAAGAACAGGCAAGAATGATTGTAAAACAATGTCCTAAATGTATTATATTATCTCCAGTTCCACATTTAGGAGTTAATCCATGAGGTCTTATGCCTAATCATATTTGACAAATGGATGTAATTCATTACGTGGAATTTGGAAAATTAAAATATATACATGTTTGTATTGACACTTGTTCAGGATTTCTTTTTGCTTCTCTACATATGGGAGAGGCCTCTAGAAATGTAATTGATCATTGTTTACAAGCCTTTAATGCTATGGGATTGCCTAAACTCATTAAGACAGATAATGGGCCATCCTATACTGGTGGCAATTTTACTTCATTTTTTAAGGAATTTGGTATCAAACATAAAACTGGAATTCCTTATAATCCCATGGGACAAGGAATTGTTGAACGTGTTCATCACACTCTGAAAAAAATCGGCTTTTAAAAACAAAACGGGGCAGTTATACCCCCCGAAGGCCACCAAAAGCATATCTTGTCTTGTTCGTTTTAAATTTTTTGCAAACTGTTGTGAAAGGTCAGTCTGCAGTGGATTGCCACTGGCATCCAGTTACTTCCAGTTCTTATGCCATGGTTAAAAGGCGGGGGTAATGCATGGAATGGTTCAGACCCCATTTTAATCTGGGGAAGAGGTTTGGTCTGTGGTTTTTCACAAAAAGAAGATGGAGTGCAATGGCTGCCTGAAAGACTGGTTCATCGAGGGGACACAGATCCTGAATCTTCTAGTAAGTATGATTCTAACCTTGATGATGGCTAAAAATCCTTTTTAGCTGGAAGAGTTAATTTGGAGCACAGCCTCCACTCCCAGAGAATTTTTGGCCTTTCTGTCAATTCTCAAAGCCACCTCCCCCACACTGGGAGGTCAGAGTTTTGAGCTTGATCATTACTAATTTGCAACTGAATAGAGTACCTGGACTTCCCCAAAGAAGCCTTTATCTTGTTTTTCAGCTGTATCAACTTTATTTTCTCGACTTTGTTTTTTCAAGCAGATCAGTCAACGCCTTACAGCCTGTTTTCAGCAAGCATGCAGCTCTGCCTCTAGCAAGCACAGGTGGCAGAAATTCATGGATATGAAGAAGTATATGGAGTATATATTGTGGCTTTGGTCTGATTTGGGAATAAGGTGTGCTATGAGAGCCGGCCAGTCAATGACAGGCAACCAGATTTCAGAACTATATCAATCTAAGACAGAGGTATACGCCAAGAGGTCGAGGTTTATTAATAATACACCACAGAGCCATGTTTGTGCAAAAATAAACACAAACAAGCTGCATATATTCTCATTGACGGATAAGAATAGTTCGGGAAAAATCTGAGATTTCCCAAGCCAGTCACAGTCGCCAGCCACCATAACTCCCAGGCAGGACTATGAAGCATAAAAAAATTTTATGCCCTAGTCCAGCTAAATTTTAGTATACATTTAGGCAGGAATTGTAGCCTCCCTCAGCCTTGAAGCAGGCTGATTCAGACTTTGCTGCCACTGAATATGAGATCACCTGGGGTGTAGCCTTCAGACTTAGATGGCTATATTGTTATGTCAACTACTGCTGCTCTTCTCTAAGACTCTGCTACCTGCTGAGAGACCCTTGAGACATTCCAGAGACACATCCTATCCTGCATGTAGCCTACAGGCTGGCTCCAGGCACCAAGAATGGATTGGCAGGGGATGGGCCTCCCCCCTTTATAAGCACAGACTCTTAGTAAACTTTGGGCCTTGATCAGAGAAAAATTTGTCTTGGCCTCTTTCTTTTCTCACCATCTAGTCTCTTTCAGCCCCGGCCTGCCTTTCAGGAGTACCCAGTTCATGTAAGCCGTGGGCAGCTTACAGTTACATAATATAGTCCTTTAAGGAGGATATAAATTACTCACTGAAAGAAATACAGGAAAACACAAACAGGTGAATGAAGTGAAGAAAGCAATCCAAGACCCAAAAATGGAAGTAGAAACAATAAAGAAAGCACAAATGGAGGCAACCCTGGAAATGGAAAACCTAGGAAAGAGGCTAGGAACTACAGATGTAAGCATCAACAATAGAATACAAGAAATAGAAGAGAGAATATCAAGCATAGACAATACCTTAGAAGATGATACAGCAGGCAAAGAAAATTTCAAAACATAAAAAAACTCCTATCTCAAAACATTATTGAACTTCAGGACACAACACAATGAAAAGACCAAATCTAAGAATTATAGGAATAGAAGAGAGTGAAGATTCCCACTCAAAGGACCAGAAAAAAAACTTCAGCAAAATCATGGAAGAAAAGTTCCCCAACCTAAAGAAAGAGATGACTGTAAATGTACGAGAAGCCTATCAAACACCAAATAGATTGGACCAGAAAAGAAAAGGTCGTCAAATAATAATCAAAACACTAAATGCACAGAATAAAGAAAGACTTTATTAAAGACTTTTAATAAAGCTGTGAAAAAAGGCCAAGTAACATATAAAGGCAGACCTATTAGAATTACACCAGACTTCTCAACAGAGACCCTAAAAGCCATGCAGATGCTAAGAGAACACAAACACCAGCCCAGGCTACTATACTCTGCAATACTCTCAATCAGCATAATGGAGAAACCAAAATATTCCAGGACAAAACCCAATTTAAACAATATGTATCTACCAATCCAGCCCTACAGAGGATTCTTTTTTTTTCTTTCCATTTTTTATTAGGTATTTAGCTCATTTACATTTCCAATGCTATACCAAAAGTCCCCCATACCCACCAACCCCCAATCCCCTACCCACCCACTCCCCCTTTTTGGCCCTGGCGTTCCCCTGTACTGGGGCATATAAAGTTTGCGTGTCCAATGGGCCTCTCTTTACAGTGATGGCCGACTAGGCCATCTTTTGATACATATGCAGCTAGAGTCAAGAGCTCCGGGGTACTGGTTAGTTCATAATGTTGTTCCACCTATAGGGTTGCAGATCCCTTTAGCTCCTTGGGTACTTTCTCTAGCTCCTCCATTGGGAGCCCTGTGATCCATCCATTAGCTGACTGTGAGCATCCACTTCTGTGTTTGCTAGGCCCCGGCATAGTCTCACAAGAGACAGCTACATCTGGGTCCTTTCGATAAAATCTTGCTAGTGTATGCAATGGTGTCAGCGTTTGGATGCTGATTATGGGGTGGATCCCTGGATATGGAAGTCTCTACATGGACCATCCTTTCATCTCAGCTCCAAACTTTGTCTCTGTAACTCCTTCCAAGGGTGTTTTGTTCCCACTTCTAAGGAGGGGCATAGTGTCCACACTTCAGTCTTCATTTTTCTTGAGTTTCTTTTTTTTTTTTTCTATTTTTTATTAGGTATTTAACTCATTTACATTTCCAATGCTATACCAAAAGTCCCCCATATCCACCCACCCCCACTCCCCTGCCCACCCACTCCCCCTTTTTGGCCCTGGTGTTCCCCTGTACTGGGGCATATAAAGTTTGCAAGTCCAATGGGCCTCTCTTTCCAGTGATGGCCGACTAGGCCATCTTTTGATATATATGCAGCTAGAGTCAAGAGCTCCGGGGTACTGGTTAGTTCATAATGTTGTTCCACCTATAGGGTTGCAGATCCCTTTAGCTCCTTGGCTACTTTCTCTAGCTCCTCCATTGGGAGCCCTATGATCCATCCATTAGCTGACTGTGAGCATCCACTTCTGTGTTTGCTAGGCCCCGGCATAGTCTCACAAGAGACAGCTACATCTGGGTCCTTTCAATAAAATCTTGCTAGTGTATGCAATGGTGTCAGCGTTTGGATGCTGATTATGGGGTGGATCCCTGGATATGGCAGTCTCTACATGGTCCATCCTTTCATCTCAGCTCCAAACTTTGTCTCTGTAACTCCTTCCATGGGTGTTTTGTTCCCAAATCTAAGGAGGGGCATAGTGTCCACACTTCAGTCTTCATTCTTCTTGAATTTCATGTGTTTAGCGAATTATATCTTATATCTTGGGTATCCTAGGTTTGGGGCTAATATCCACTTATCAGTGAGTACATATTGTGCGAGTTCCTTTGTGATTGGGTTACCTCACTCAGGATGATGCCCTCCAGGTCCATCAATTTGGCTAGGAATTTCATAAATTCATTCTTTTTAATAGCTGAGTAGTACTCCATTGTGTAGATATACCACATTTTCTGTATCCATTCCTCTGTTGAGGGGCATCTGGGTTCTTTCCAGCTTCTGGCTATTATAAATAAGGCTGCTATGAACATAGTGGAGCATGTGTCCTTCTTACCAGTTGGGGCATCTTCTGGATATATGCCCAGGAGAGGTATTGCTGGATCCTCCGGTAGTACTATGTCCAATTTTCTGAGGAACCGCCAGACTTATTTCCAGAGTGGGTGTACAAGCCTGCAATCCCACCAACAATGGAGGAGTGTTCCTCTTTCTCTACATCCACGCCAGCATCTGCTGTCACCTGAATTTTTGATCTTAGCCATTCTGACTGGTGTGAGGTAGAATCTCAGGGTTGTTTTGATTTGCATTTCCCTGATGATTAAGGATGTTGAACATTTTTTCAGGTGCTTCTCTGCCATTCGGTATTCCTCAGGTGAGAATTCTTTGTTCAGTTCTGAGCCCCATTTTTTAATGGGGTTATTTGATTTTCTGAAGTCCACCTTCTTGAGTTCTTTATATATATTAGATATTAGTCCCCTATCTGATTTAGGATAGGTAAAGATCCTTTCCCAATCTGTTGGTGGTCTTTTTGACTTATTGACGGTGTCTTTTGCCTTGCAGAAACTTTGGAGTTTCATTAGATCCCATTTGTCAATTCTCAATCTTTCAGCACAAGCCATTGCTGTTCTGTTCAGGAATTTTTCCCCTGTGCCCATATCTTCAAGGCTTTTCCCCACTTTCTCCTCTATAAGTTTCAGTGTCTCTGGTTTTATGTGAAGTTCCTTGATCCACTTAGATTTGACCTTAGTACAAGGAGATAAGTATGGATCGATGCGCATTCTTCTACATGATAACAACCAGTTGTGCCAGCACCAATTGTTGAAAATGCTGTCTTTCTTCCACTGGATGGTTTTAGCTCCCTTGTCGAAGATCAAGTGACCATAGGTGTGTGGGTTCATTTCTGGGTCTTCAATTCTATTCCATTGGTCTACTGGTCTGTCTCTATACCAGTACCATGCAGTTTTTATCACAATTGCTCTGTAGTAAAGCTTTAGGTCAGGCATGGTGATTCCACCAGAGGTTCTTTTATCCTTGAGAAGAGTTTTTGCTATCCTAGGTTTTTTGTTATTCCAGATGAATTTGCAAATTGCTCCTTCTAATTCATTGAAGAATTGAGTTGGAATTTTGATGGGGATTGCATTGAATCCCTACAGAGGATTCTTAAAGGAAAACCCAACACAAGGAGGATATTAGTTCAAAGTAAAACAAGGTATTAATCATCTCACAAGAAAAACAAAATGAGAGAATCACATACGCATAATGCCACCTACAACAACAAATATAATGGGAAGTAGCCATTTGTCTTTAATATCTCTCAATATCAACTGACTCAATTCCCCAATAAAAAGCCATAAGCTAAGAGACTGGATATGCAAGAAGGATCCAGCATTTTGCTTCATACAAAAACCACACCTCAATGACAAAGATAAACCTTACCTTAGAGTAAAACATTGGAAAAAAAAATCTTCCAAGCAAACAGTCCCAATAAACAAGTGGAAGTTACCATTCTAATATCCAATATAACAGACTTTCAATCAGAAGTTATCAAGCAAGATGGGGAAAGATACATTATCAAAGGAAAGAAAATCCCACAAGTCCCTTCCTGTCCACTCCAGCACCGGGGTGCCTTGCCCGTGGAGTCTCTGGACACCTGCAAGGACCCACACAGGATCCCCCACGGGATCCTAAGACCTCTGGTGAGTGGAACACAACTTCTGCCAGGAGGGAGGTTCGAACACCAGATATCTGGGCATCTTCCCTGCAAGAGGAGAGCTTGCCTGCAGAGAGTACTCTGACCACTGAAACTAAGGAGAGAGCTAGTCTTCCAGGTCTGCTGATAGAGGCTAACTTAATCACCTGAGGACCAAGCTCTAACCAGAGACAACTATAACAACTAGCTTCAGAGATTACCAGATGGCGAAAGGCAAACGTAAGAATCCTACTAACAGAAATCAAGACCACTCACCATCATCAGAATGCAGCACTCCCACCCCATCTAGTCCTGGGCACCCCAACACACCCGAAAAGCTAGACCCGGATTTAAAATCATATCTCATGATGATGGTAGAGGACATCAAGAAGAACTTTAATAACTCACTTAAAGAAATACAGGAGAACACAGCTAAACAGGTAGAAGACCTTAAAGAGGAAACACAAAAACCCCTTAAAGAATTGCAAGAAAACACGACCAAACAGGTGATAGAATTGAATAAAACCATTCAAGACCTAAAAAGGAAAGTAGACACAATAAAGAAAACCCAAAGTGAGGCAATGCTGGAGATAGAAACCCTAGGAAAGAAATCTGGAACCATAGATGTGAGCATCAGAAACAGAATACAAGAGATGGAAGAGAGAATCTCAAGTGCAGAAGATTCCATAGAGAACATCGGCACAACAATCAAAGAAAATACAAAATGCAAAAGGATCCTAACTCAAAACATCCAGGAAATCCAGGACACAATGAGAAGACCAAACCTACGGATAATAGGAGTTGATGAGAATGAAGATTTTCAATTAAAAAAGATATTTGGCCAGCAAATATCTTCAACAAAATTATAGAAGAAAACTTCCCAAACATAAAGAAAGAGATGCCCATGAACATACAAGAAGCCTACAGAACTCCAAATAGACTGGACCAGAAAAGAAATTCCTCCCGACACATAATAATCAGAACAACAAATGCACTAAATAAAGATAGAATATTAAAAGCACTAAGGGAGAAAGGTCAAGTAACATATAAAGGCAGGCCTATCAGAATTACACCAGACTTTTCACCAGAGACTATGAAATGCAGAAGAGCATGGGCAGATGTTATACAGACACTAAGAGAACACAAATGCCAGCCCAGGCTACTTTACCTGGCCAAACTCTCAATCACCATAGATGGAGAAACCAAAGTATTCCACGACAAAACCAAATTCACACATTATCTCTCCACGAATCCAGCCCTTCAAAGATAATAACAGAAAAAAAACAATACAAGGATGAAAATCATGCCCTAGAAAAAGCAAGAAAGTAATCCCTCAACAAACCAAAAAGAAGACAGCCAAAAGAACAGAATGCCAACTCTAACAACAAAAATAAAAGGAAGCAACAATTACTTTTCCTTAATATCTCTTAATATCAATGGACTCAATTCCCCAATAAAAAGACATAGACTAACAGGCTGGCTATACAAATAGGACCCAACATTCTGCTGCTTACAGGAAACCCATCTCAGGGAAAAAGACAGGCACTACTTCAGAGGGAAAGGCTGGAAAACAATTTTCAAAGTAAATGGTCTGAAGAAACAAGCTGGAGTAGCCATTCTAATATCGAATAAAATCGACTTCCAACCCAAAGTTATCAAAAAAGACAAGGAGGGACACTTCATACTCATCAAAGGTAAAATCCTCCAAGAGGAACTCTCAATTCTGAAAATCCATGCTGCAAATGCAAGGGCAGCCACATTCATTAAAGACACTTTAATAAAGCTCAAAGGACACATTGTACCTCACACAATAATAGTGGGAGACTTCAACACACTACTTTCATCAATGGACAGATCATGGAAACAGAAACTAAACAGGGACACAGTGAAACTAACATAAGTTATGAAACAAATGGACCTGACACATATCTACAGAACATTTTATCCTAAAACAAAAGGATATACCTTCTTCTCAGCATCTCATGGTACCTTCTCCAAAATTGACCATATAATTGGTCACAAAACAGGCCTCAACAGATACAAAAATATTGAAATTGTCCCATGCATCCTATCAGACCACCATGGACTAAGACAGATCTTCAACAACAACATAAATAATGGAAAGCCAACATTCACGTGGAAACTGAACAACACTCTTCTCAATGATACCTTGGTCAAGGAAGGAATAAAGAAAGAAATTAAAGACTTTTTAGAGTTTAATGAAAATGAAGCCACAACGTACCCAAACCTATGGGACATAATGAAAGCATTTTTAAGAGGGAAACTCATAGCTCTGAGTGCCTCCAAGAAGAAACGGGAGAGAGCACATACTAGCAGCTTGACAACACATCTAAAAGCTCTAGAAAAAAAAGGAAGCAAATTCACCCAAGAGGAGTAGAAGGCAGGAAATAATCAAACTCAGGGGTGAAATCAACCAAGTGGAAACAAGAAGAACTATTCAAAGAATTAACCAAACGAGGAGTTGGTTCTTTGAGAAAATCAACAAGATAGATAAACCCTTACCTAGACTCACTAGAGGGCACAGGGACAACATCCTAATTAACAAAATCAGAACTGAAAAGAGAGACATAACAACAGATCCTGAAGAAATCCAAAACACCATCAGATCCTTCTACAAAAGGCTATACTCAACAAAACTGGAAAACCTGGATGAAATGGACAAATTTCTGGACAGATACCAGGTACCAAAGTTGAATCAGGATCAAGTTGACCATCTAAACAGTCCCATATCCCCTAAGGAAATAGAAGCATTCATTAATAGTCTCCCAACCAAAAAAAGGCCAGGACCAGATGGGTTTAGTGCAGAGTTCTACCAGACCTTCAAAGAAGATCTAATCCCAGTTCTGCACAAACTATTCCACAAAATAGAAGTAGAGGGAACTCTACCCAACTCATTCTATGAAGCCACAATTACTCTTATACCTAAACCACAGAAAGATCCAACAAAGATAGAGAACTTCAGACCAATTTCCCTTATGAATATCGATGCAAAAATCCTCAATAAAATTCTTGCTAAACAAATCCAAGAACAAATTAAAGCAATCATCCATCCTGACCAAGTAGGTTTTATTCCAGGGATGTAGGGATGGTTTAATATAGGAAAATCCATCAATGTAATCCATTATATAAACAAACTCAAAGACAAAAACCACATGATCATCTCGTTAGATGCGGGGGGAAAAAGCATTCGACAAGATCCAACACCTATTCATGATAAAAGTCTTGGAAAGATCAGGAATTCAAGGCCCATACCTAAACATGATAAAAGCAATCTACAGCAAACCAGTGTCCAACATCAAAGTAAATGGTGAGAAGCTGGAAGCAATCCCACTACAATCAGGGACTAGACAAGGCTGCCTACTTTCTCCCTACCTCTTCAACATAGTACTTGAAGTCCTAGCCAGAGCAATTCTACAGCAAAAGGAGATCAAGGGGATACAAATTGGAAAAGAGGAAGTCAAAATATCACTTTTTGCAGATGATATGATAGTATACATAAGTGACCCCAAAAATTCCACCAGAGAACTCCTAAACCTGATAAACAGCTTCGGTGAAGTAGCTGGATATAAAATTAACTCAAACAAGTCAATGGCCTTTCTCTACACAAAGAATAAACAGGCTGAGAAAGAAATTAGGGAAACAACACCCTTCTCAATAGTCACAAATAATATAAAATATCTTGGCGTGACTCTAACTAAGGAAGTGAAAGATCCGTATGATAAGAACTTCAAGTCCCTGAAGAAAGAAATTAAAGAAGATCTCAGAAGATGGAAAGATCTCCCATGCTCATGGATTGGCAGGATCAACATTGTAAAAATGGCTATCTTGCCAAAAGCAATCTACAGATTCAATGCAATCCCCATCAAAATTCCAACTCAATTCTTCAACGAATTAGAAAGAGCAATCTTCAAATTCATCTGGAATAACAAAAAACCTAGGATAGCAAAAACTCTTCTCAAGGATAAAAGAACCTCTGGTGGAATCACCATGCCTGACCTAAAGCTTTACTACAGAGCAATTGTGATAAAAACTGCATGGTATAGTGACAGACAAGTAGACCAATGGAACAGAATTGAAGACCCAGAGATGAACCCACACACCTATGGTCACTTGATCTTTGACAAGGGAGCTAAAACCATTTTCAACATTTTTGACAAGGGAGCTAAAAGCATTTTCAACAAATGGTGCTGGCACAACTGGCGGTTATCATGTAGAAGAATGCGAATTGATCCATTTCTATCTCCTTGTACTAAGGTAAAATCTAAGTGGATTAAGGAACTCCACATAAAACCAGAGACACTGAAACTTATAGAGGAGAAAGTAGGAAAAAGCCTCGAAGATATGGGTACAGGGGGAAAATTCCTGAATAGAATAGCAATGGCTTGTGCTGTAAGATCAAGAATCGATAAATGGGACCTCATAAAATTGCAAAGCTTCTGCAAAGCAAAAGACACTGTCAATAAGACAAAAAGGCCACCAACAGATTGGGAAAGGATCTTTACCTATCCCAAATTGGATAGGGGACTAATATGCAATGTATATAAAGAACTCAAGAAGGTGGACTTCAGAAAATCAAA
Organism: Mus musculus; assembly: GCF_000001635.26. Lineage (NCBI taxonomy): Eukaryota > Metazoa > Chordata > Mammalia > Rodentia > Muridae > Mus > Mus musculus. The sequence goes on from NC_000082.6 coordinate 14,652,936, forward strand.
TAACCCCATTAAAAAATGGGGCTCAGAGCTGAACAAAGAATTCTCACCTGAGGAATACCGAATGGCAGAGAAACACCTGAAAAAATGTTCAACATCCTTAATCATCAGGGAAATGCAAATCAAAACAACACTGAGATTCCACTTCACTCCAGTCAGAATGGCTACAGAATGTGGTACATTTACACAATGGAGTACTACTCAGCTATTAAAAGGAATGAATTTATGAAATTCCTAGGCAAATGGATGGACCTGGAGGGCATCATCCTGAGTGAGGTAACACAATCACAAAAGAACTCAAATGATATGTACTCACTGATAAGTGGATATTAGCCCAGACACTTAGTATACTGGAAATATAAGATACAATTTGCAAAACACATGAAACTGAAGAAGAAGGAAGACCAAAGTGTTGACACTTTGCCCCTTCTTAGAATTGGAAACAATCACCAATGGAAAGAGTTACAAAGTTTGGAGCTGAGACAAAAGGATGGACCATCTAGAGACTGCCATATCCAGGGATCTGACCCATCATTAGCCTCCAAACGATGACACCATTGCATACACTAGCAAGCGTTTGCTGAACGGACCCTGATATAGCTGTCTCTTGTGAGACTATGCCGGGGCCTAGCAAACACATAAGTGGATGCTCACAGTCAGGTATTGGATGGTTCACAGGGCCCCCAATGGAGGAGCTAGAGAATGTATCCAAGGAGCTAAAGAGATCTGCAACCCTGTAGGTGCATGAACATTATGAACTAACCAGTACCCTGGAGCTCTTGACTCTAGCTGAATATGTATCAAAAGATGGCCTAGTCGGCCATCACTGGAAAGAGAGCCCCATTGGACATGCAAACTTTATATGCCCCAGTACAGGGGAAAGCCAGGGCCAAAAAAAGTGGGAATGGGTGGGTAGGGGAGGTGGGGGGAGGGCATGGGGGACTTTTGGGCTAGTATTGGAAATGTAATTGAGGAAAATATGTAATTAAAAAAAAAAGGAAAAGGAAAGAAAATCCCAATTCACCAAAGAAAGTCTCAATTCTGAACATCTATGCCCCAAATGCATTGGGCACTCAAATTCATAAAAGAAACTTTACTAAAGCTCAAAACACACATTGAACCCCACACAATAATAGTGGGAGATTTCAACACTCCACCCTTACCAACGGACAGGTCATTGAAACAGAAACTAAACAGAGACACAGTTAAATTATAGAGATTAAGAAAAAAAGAGATTTGTCAAACATATATAGAACATTTCACTCTAAAACTAAAGAATATACCTTTTTCCCAGAACCTCATGGGACCTTCTCCCAAACTGACCATATAATTGGTCACAAAACAAGCCTCAACAGATATAAGAAGATTGAAATCATCCCATGCATCCTATCAGATCACCATGAACTAAAGATAGACTCAATAACAACAAAAGCAACAGAAAACACACACAACAATGAAAACTTAACAGTTCTCTACTCAATGATAACTGTCAGAGAAGAAGTAAAGAAAAACTAAAACCTTTTTAGAAACAAAAATGAAGGCACAACTTATCCAAACTTATGGAACACAATGAAAGCATTGCTAAGAGGAAAATTTATAGCATTAAATGCCCTTGTAAAGAAATTGGAGAGATCCTATAGTAGCAACTTAACAGCACACCTGATAGCCCTAGAACAAAAAGAAGAAATAAATCCAAGAGGAGTAGATGGTTGGAAATAGTCAAATTCTGGGCTGAAATCAACCAAATAGTAACAAGAGAACATTACAAAGAATCAAAAAAAAAAAAAAAAAAACAAAAACAAACAAACAAAAAAAAAACCAAAAAACAAAAAAAAACCCAAAGAGTAGCTCTTTGAAAAAATCAACAAGATAGATAACCCCCTAGCCAAATTAACTAAATGGCACAGAGACAGTATCCGAATTAACAAAATTAGAAATAAAATGGTAGACATAACAACTGAAATGGAGGAAATTAAAAAAAAAATCCTCAGAACCTACTACAAAAGCCTATACTCAACAAAACTTTAAAATCTAGATGAAATGGATGATTTTCTAGACAGATACTGTCGCGCCCACCTCGGTTGGCAAGGAAGACACAACATGGTCAGATTCTTCTCAACAGCCTTTATTGCAGGAACGCCTCGATGCTGCTACGGGGACCCCGGGAACCCAGGGAGGTCTGCTTATATACTCTCAGCCCCCATCCACTCACAGCAGGCCTCGCCACCTCACCAGGCATGCAGCTTCAGCCAATCAGGGTGGCAGGGGCATGTCTCCACCAAATATGGACTTGTTTATACCGCCAGCATCATGATGCACCTGCGCAGCTCTCACAATGGTCGTGGCTTATTTTCAGGTGTATGAGGAAGTCAGGTGCAAGTCATAAGACTTAGCTGCAGTCCCGGGCGCCATCTTGGGACTGCTGCCACACCTGCTCCTCACATTTCCCCCTTTTTTCTTTTTTGGCAGAGAGAATGTCTTAGATTGCCCCCTGTGGCAATGCCCCTTACCCGTCCTTGGGAGACAAACAGCATTGGTTTGATCCCTGTCTTAGGTTGGTGACCCACCCAGGGAGTCTTATCCGTCACTACTCTATCATACCAAGCCACACTTGAGGAGATTGTCCTGTCTGCATGCGACAGGTGCACCAGAAGGCCAGGATGCTGATTAATCTATGGCCCGATTTTGATTGCTACAAGCAAGCCTCATGGGTGAAGGTAGAGGTCTGATCCCCAGTGTGCAAGCATAGGGGCCCTACACAAAATCATCCCTTGGGCTCATCACCCAGAGAGGTCTTGGCCAGCTCCTGTGTTTTTCCTGGGGGAAGGGAACTAGGACACTGAACCTTCATGGAATCAGACGTGCCTTCCACAGGATGCCAACAGCAAGCTATCCTCTGTGCAGTGCTTAGCCTTGCAACCCACAGCATAACGCAGCATTATTTCTTTAGAGCGGCAAGCCAAATCTGAAGAGATTGTCCCGCCTCTACTGTGGCAAAGGCCTGCGCCACCATGGCGGAAGTGCGGGCCTGCACATGCTACACCTGACACATACACCAAACACACAACACACACACTATTACAAGCATACATCCCAGGCCTCCCATCAGCCCTGAGGCAAGGGATCAGTGCAACTACCATTCACCCCACATAACAACCATTCATTTAAGCAGCATAGAAAAAAGGCAATTGTAGTGAAGCATTAGATGTAAAGAATTGAGGAAACACTTGAATGCATCAATGGCATGGGTTTCAGGAACACAGACATAATTCCCCAACGTAGCTCTTCAGTTCTCACTAGTGGGAGCATTCCCAGCCACAGGAACATCCATGTCTTCATAGCTCTGCTTGCCCTGAATTGCTCTGGTCAGCCGTTCTGGGAACCACAGCGGTTATCGGTTGTCGGTGATCCTGGGGAAACACACAAACAGACCCTCTCCTCCAAACCAATTGAGAGCGCTCCTCTCTTAACTGATTCAGCACCTCATTACCTCTCTGGAGTTCTGCGCCACATCTTTCTCTATCTTCTATGCACTTTCTCACTAACTTCCAGACCGGCAAAACCCCTTTTAGTAAAACCCTCTGTTCCTCTGCAAACCTCAAGTCCCCATGGTGCTTGGTGCAACTTGTCCCAAAGCCAGGAACCTTAACTTGTCCCAAAACCATGAACCTTAACTTGTCCCAAAGCCGGGAACCTTAACTTGTCCCATTTACCCGAGAACCTTATCGTCTCAATTCTTTCTTTCCTTCCCTTCCTTTCCTTCCTTCCCTTCCTTTCCTTCCTTCCTTCCCTTCCTTCCTTTCTTTTCCCCTTTCCTTTCTCCTCCTTTCCTTTCCTTTCTTTTCCCCTTTCCTTTCCCCTCCCTTCCTTTCCTTTCTTTTCCCCTTTCCTTTCCCCTCCTTTCCCCTCCTTTCCTCTCCTTTCCTCTCCTTTCCTCTCCTTTCCTCTCCTTTCCTTTCCTTTTTCCTTTCCTTTTTCTTTCTTGCTCCTTTAACCCTTTTTCTTTACAAAAAACAAAACAACAATGGCAAGAGCTACCCACACTGGGTGTATGGGCGAGAAAAACATATCCCCCTTAAACCCGGGGATCAATTTGGGAGACTTACCAGTACCTCTGTTCCTCAGCTGAAGAGTTCTGAATCCACAAGATCCTCAGGTCCCCGTACGGGCCACCATTGTCGCGCCCACCGCGGACGGCAAGGAAGACACAACACGGTCGGATTCTTCTCAACAGCCTTTATTGCAGGAACGCCTCCATGCTGCTATGGGGACCCCGAGAACCCAGGGAGGTCTGCTTATATACTCTCAGCCCCCATCCACTCACGGCAGGCCACATCACCTCACCAGGCATGCAGCTTCAGCCAATCAGGGCAGCAGGGGCATGTCTCCACCAAATATGGACTTGTTTACACCACCAGCATCATGGTGCACCTGCGCAGCTCTCATGATGGTCGTGGCTTATTTTCAGGTGTATGAGGAAGTCAGGTACAAGTCATAAGACTTAGCTGCAGTCCCGGGCACCATCTTGGGACTGCTGCCACACCGCTCCTCACAAGATACCATGTACCAAAGTTAAATCAAAAGCAAGTAAACTATCTAAACAGGCCCATATCCCCTAAGGAAACAGAATTCATTAAAAACCTCCCAACCAGATCAGGTTCTTCTTCTATCCCCCACTGTCCCTTCCCCAAGTCTCTTCCTCCCTCCCCACTTGTGATTGCTTTCTTCTCTCTCCCAAGTGGGACTGAGGCATCCTCACTTGGGCACTTCAGCTTGTTAAGCCATTTGAATTCTTTGGACTGTATCCTGTGTATTCTGTATGGGTGGATTTGTTTTTGGTTTTGTTTTGTTTTGTTTGGTTTGGTTTGTTTGCTTGTTTGTTTTTCCTAATATGCACTTATTAGTGAGTACATACCATGCATGTCCTTTTGGGTCTGAGTTACCTCACTCAGAATGATGTTTTCTAGTTCCATCCACTTGCCTGAAAAAGTCAGGATGTCCTCATTCTTAATAGCTGAGTAGTATTCCATTCTGTAAATGAGCCACATTTTCTGTATCCATTCTTCTGAAAAGGACTGAAGCCCTGAGGGCCAGCAAAAAGAATGTAAAGAGGCAACCTCAGGAAATAGGAGATTGAGGGAATCCCCCAGAATGCACCAGAGACCTGGGAGATGAGAGACCTTTGATGAAATGTCTGACAGTAGGAAGAAGGAACTTATAGAGCCCACCTCCAACAGGAAGACAGGACATCAAGTGAGGGATGGGGTTGCCATCCCACAGTCACAACTCTGACCCATAATTGTTTCTGTCTGAAAGAATTACAGGGATGAAAATGGAGAGGAGCCTGAGGAAAAGAAGGTCGAGGGACAGGCCCAAAGTGGGATCCAGCTCAAGGGGAGATCCCAAGGCCTGCCATTATTACTAAGACTATGGAATGCTCACAAAAAGGGATCTATCATGACTGCCCTCCAAAAGATCCAACTAACAGCTGAAAGAGTCAGATGCAGATATTTACACTCAAATAATGAACAGAAGCAGCTGACCTCTGTTGTTGAATTGGGGAAGGCAGGAAGAAGGTGAGGAGAAGGGCAATTTTGCAGGAGGACCAGCAGTCTTAATTAATCTGGACTCCCAAGATCTTTCAAACACTGGACCACCAAACAGACAGCATATACCAGTTTATATGAGGCCACCAACACACACACAGTAGAGGACTTCCAGGTTCGTGTTCATTCAGAAATGATGCACCTAGCCCTCAAGAGACTGGAGGCTCCAGGGAGTTTAGAGGTTAGGTGGGGTTAGGGTGGATTCATTCACATGGAGACGAGGTAGGGTGGGGAGGAGGTGTGGGATGTGGAGCAGACAAAGGATGGATATGGAGGGGCAGGGAATGGAATATGGAGTGTAAAAAATGAATTAGAAATAAAGTTAAATAAAAAATAACATTATCAAGAACAACAACAAAACAAAAAAACTTCCCATCCAAAAAAAGCACAGGGCCAGATAGCTTTACTGCAAAATTCTACCAGACCTTCAAAAAAGTGCTAATACCAATAGTCCTCAAACTATTCCATAAAATAGAAACAGAAAGAACACTATCTAATTCATTTATGAAGCTGCAGTTACTCTGATTCCTTAACCACACAAAGACCCAACAAGACAGAAAACTTCAGACCAATTTTGCTTATGAATATAGATGAAAAAATACTCAATAAAATTCTAGTGAACTGAATCCAAAAACACATCAAAATGATCATTCACTATGATCAAATAGGCTTCATCCCAGAGATGCAAGGACTAGTTCAATACATGGAAATCCATCAACATAAATCACTATATAAACAAACTCAAAGAAAAAAAAACACATGATCATCTCATTAGATGCTGAAAAAGCCCTTGACAAAATACAACACTTCTTCATGTTAAAAGTATTGGAGAGATCAGGAATTCAAGGCCCATACCTAAACATAAGAAAAGCAGTAAACAGCAAACCAATGGACAACATCATATTAAATGGAAAGATATCTGAAGAAATCCCACTAAAATCAGGGACAAGACAAGTAAGCCCATTCTCCCCATATCTATTCAATATAGTACTTGAAGTTCTAGTCTGAACAATGAGACAAAAGTAGGTCAAGGGGAAAGGAAGAAGTCAAGATATCACTTTTTGCAGAAGACACGATAGTATACATAAGCAACCCCAAAACTTCCACCGGAGAACACCTATAGCTGACAGACAACTTCAGCAAATTGACCGAATACAAAATTAACTCAAACCAGTAGGCTTCCTTTATACAAATGATAAATGGGCTGAGAAAGAAAATAGGGAAACAACTCCCTTCACAATAGTCACAAATGTATAAAATATCTTGGGGGTACCTCCAATTAAACAAGTGTAACGTTTGTATGACAAGAACTTCAAGTCTCTCAAGAAAGAAATCAAAGACGACCTCAGAAGATGGCAAGATCTTCAAACCTCATGGATCAGCAGGATTAACATAGTAAAGATGGCCATCTTACCAAAAGCAACCCACATACTCAATGCAATCCCCTATCAAAATCCCAACACAATTCTTCAAAGACATGGAAAGAGCAATTCTCAAATTCATCTGGAATAACAAAACACCCAGCATAGTGAAAACTATTATCAACAATAAAAGAATTTCTAGGGGAATAACCATCCCTGATCTCAAGGGTTACTACAGAGCAATAGTGTTAAAAGCAGCATGGAATTGATACAAAGACAGGCAGGTAGATCAATGGAATAGAATTGAAGACCCAGAAATAAACCCACAAACCTATGGTCACTTGATTTTTGACAAAAACCCCAAAAACATACAGTGGAAAAAAGGACAGCATTCTCAGCAAATGGTGCTGGTTCAACTGGCAGTCCGCATGTAGAAGAATGCAAACTGATCCATTCTTATCTCCTTGTACAAAGCTCAAGTATACATCCTGTATGCAGCAAAATGCTGAGTTCTGTTTATGCATCCAGTCTGTTAGCCTGTGCCTTTTTATTGGGGAATTGAGTCTTTTGATGGTTTTTGTTGTTATTGTTGTTGTTGTTAGAGGTGGAACTATATTTGTATGGTTCTCTTCTTTTGGGTATGTTATGAGAAGACTAATTTCTTGTTTATTGTTGTGTGTAGTTTCCCTCCTTGAGTTGGATTTTTTCTTCTATTTTCCTTTGTAGGGCTAGATTAGTGGAAAGATATTGTTTAAATTTTGTTTTATCCTGGAATATCTTTCTTTCCCCATCTATGGTAATTGAGAGTTTGGTAGGTATAGTAGCCTGGGCTGGCATCTTTGTTCTCTTAGGGTCTGTATGACATCTGCCCATCTTCTGGCTTTTAGAGTCTCTGTTGAGAAGTCTGGTGTAATTCTGATAGGTTGCCTTTATATGTTACTTGAACTTTTTCCCTTACGGCTTTTAATATTCTTTCTTTGTTTTGTGCATTTGGTGCTTTGATTGTTATATGATGGGAGGAATTTCTTTTCTAGTCCAATCTATTTGACATTCTGTAGGCTTCTTGTACATTTATGGGCATCTTTTTCTTTAGGTTAGGGAAGTTTTCTTCTATGATTTTTTTGAAGATGTTTACTAGCCCTTTGAGTTGTGAATATTTGCTCTCTTATATACCTATTATTCTTAGGTTTGCTCTTCTCATTGTGTTCTGGATTTTTTGGATGTTTTGAGTTAGGAGTTTTTTGCTTTTTGCATTTTCTTTGACTGTTTTATCAATGTCATCTTTGGTATTTTCTCTACCTGAAATTCTCTCCTCTATCTCTTGTATTCTGTTGGTGATACTTGCATCTGTGGCTCCTCCTCTCTTTCCTAGGTTTTCCATCTTCAGGGTTGCTTCCCTTTGTGCTTTTTTATTGTTTCTATGTTCAGATCCTGGATGGTTTTGTTCAGTTCCTTCATTTTAGAAAGGTCGTTTTCTTTTCTTTTTTTAGTTTATTTACATTTCAAATGTTGTCCTCTTCCCTGGTTTCTCCTCTGAAAACCCCCTATCCCCTCTCCCTCCCCCTGCTCACCAACCCACCCACTTCTGCTTCCTGGCCCTGGCATTCCCCTACACTGAGGCATAGAGCCTTCACAGGACCAACTAGGCCATCCTCTGCTACATATACAGCTGGAGCCATGAATCCCACCATGTGTACTCTTTGGTTGGTGATTTAGTCCCTGGGATCTCTGGGGGTACTGGTTAGTTCATATTGTTGATCCTCCTATGGGGCTGCTAACCCATTTAGCTACTTGGGTCCTTTCTCTAATTCCTTCATTGGGGACCCAGTACTCAGGTGTTGTTTTATTTTCAATAACACATGTGAGTAAGTGAAGAAACAAATCTCTAATTTGAAACAAGACCCTAAACATGACACATTTCTAGACAAAGACTTACTTATGTGCATGTACATATTGTGTTCTGTGGAATACCTGCGTTAATGTACAATAGACCTACTAGGAATCATTTTTTATTAATTATTTTATTTATTTGCATTCCATCTGTTTCTTTTTCTCCTCTTCCCCTCCCACAGTTCCTCATCCCATTTCCCCTTGCCTCTGAGATGGTACTCTCCCCTCTCCTCAACCCCCAGCATCCCTCTTCCCTGAGGCCTCAAATCTCTCAAGGATTAGGCATATCTCCCACTGAGGCCAGCCTAGGCACTCCCTTGCAATATATGTACAGGGGACCTTGGATAAGTCAATGAATGCTACCTTGGTGTATAAGTCTCTGAGAATTTCCAGGGGTCCAGGTTAGTTGAAACTGATGGTCTTCCTATGGAGTCGCCCCTCCTTTCATCTCCTACAGTCATTCCACTAATTCATCCACGGGGATCCCAAACTTCAGTACAATGGTTGGGTGTAAATATCTGCATCTGTCTCAGTCAGCTGCTGGTAGGGCTTCTCAGAAGACAGCCATGCTAGGTTCCTGACTGTAAGCACATCATAGCATCAGTAATAGTGTCAGGCTTTGGAGCCCACCCATAAAATGGATCCCAAGTTGGACTGGTCACTGGACTTCTTTTCCTTCCGTCTGTTCTCCATTTTTGTCCTACAATTCTTTTAGACAGGAGCAATTCTGCGTTTGAAATTTTGACTGTGGATTGATAACCATATCCCTACATTTGGGGTCCTGTCTATCTTCTGGAGGTGGACTTTTTGAGTATCCTCTCCCCATTGCTGCATATTTGGCTAAAGTTACCCCTATTCAGTCCTAGAAGTCTCTGGGACTTTCTAGAGGGTCTAGAGGTCCTCTCACCTCCTGCTTCCAGAAGCTGCATATTTCCATTCATTTTCTTTTCCCTCTGGGCTTCTTTCCTGTTCCACACCCCTCTCCCCATACCAGATCTTGTTCCCATTTTCCCCTCTACCTCCACTCTCCAACCCAGATCTCTCCCTTCCTCTGCATCGTGTGATTATTTTCTTCCCCCTTCTAAGCAGGATTGAACCATCCAAACTTGGGCCTTCCTTCTTGTTACAGTCTGTGTGTTGTATCATAGGTAATCTGTATTTTTTGGCTAGTATCTTACCAGTGAGTATATACCATGCATTTGGGTCTGGGTTATCTCACTCAGGATATTTTCTAGTTCTATCCATTTGCCTGCAAAATTCATGATGTCCTCATTTTTTAATAGTTGAGTAGTATTCCATTGTGTAAATGAACTATATTTTCTGTATTCATTCTTTGGTTGAAGGATATCTGGTTTGTTTCCAGCTTCTGGCTATATGATAAAGGCTCCTATGAACACAGGGAAACATTTTCTTGTGACATGGTGGAGCATCTTTTGGGTATATGCCCAAGAGTGGTATAGCAGCAGAGTTCTTACAGAAGAACTATTTCCAATTTTCTGAGGAACTTCCAGATTGGTTTCTAGAGTAGTACCAGTTTGCAATCCCACGAGCAAAGGAGAAGTAGTCCTTTCTCCACATCCTCACCAGCATGTGCTGTCACTTGAGTTTTTGAATTTAGCTCTTCTGTTTGGTGTAAGGTAAAATCTTAGGGTCATTTTGATTTACTTTTCCCTAAAGATGACTAAGGAAATTGAACATTTCTTTAAGTGCTACTTGGTCAATTGTGCTTCCTTAGTAGAGAATCCTATTTAGCCCTGTACCCCATTTTAATTGCTTTATTTGGTTCTTTAGGAAGTTAACTTCTTGAGTTCTTTATATATTTGGATATTAGCCCTCTATCAGATATAGGATTGGTGAAAAAATTTTGCAATCTCTAGGTTGCCTATTTGTCCTATTGATGGTGTCCTTTACCTTACAAAAGATTATCAGTTTCACAAGGTTCCACTTATTCCTGATCTTTCCAAGACTTTTAACATGAATGGTTGATGTATTTTGTCAAAGCATTTGTCAGCATCTAATGAGATGATCATGTGACTTTTTCCTTGAGTTTGTTTATATAGTGGATTATGTTGGTAGATTTTTATATATTGGACCATCCCTGCATCCCTGGGATGAAGCCTACTTGTCCATGGTGAAAAATGGTTTTGATGTGTTCTTTGATTCAGTTTGCAAGAATTGTATTGATTAGTTTTGCATCTATGTTCATACATGAAATTGGCCTGATGCTCTCTATCTTTGTTAAGTCTTTGTGTGGCTTAGGTATAAGAGTAACTGTGGCATCACAAAATGAATTAGGTGGTGTTCCTTCTGTTTCTATTTTGTAGAATAGTTTGAAGAGTATTGGTATTAGCTCTTCTTTAATTTGGTAGAATTATGCACTAAAACCATCTGGCCTTGCTCTTTTTTGGAGGGGGGTTGGAATGTTTTGAATGACTGCATCTATTACTTTAGTGGTTGTGGGATTATTTAGATAGTTTACCTGATCTTGATTTAACTTTGGTACAAGGTGTCTACCTAGAAGATTATCTGTTTGATATAGACTTTCCAGTTTTGTTGAGTATAGGTTTTGGAGTAAGCTGATGATTTTTTCAATTTTTTCAGTTTCTGTTGTTATATCTACCTTTTCATTTCTGATTTTGTTAATTTGGATACTGTCTCTGTGTCCTTTAGTTAGTTTAGCTAAGGGTTTATCTCTCTTGGTTATTGTCTCAAAGAACCACACCTTGATTTTGTTGATTCTTTGTATTGTTCTCATTGTTTCTAATTGATTAATTTCAGCCCTGAGTTTGATTATTTCCTGCCACCTATTCCCCTTGGGTGTGTTTTCTTCTTTATGTTCTAGAGCTTACAGGTCTTAGGTTAAGTGTTAGTATTGGATCTCTCTAATTTCTTTATGAAGGCACCCAGTGCTGTGAATTTTCCTCTTAACACTGGTTTAGTTATGTCCCATAAGTTTGGGTATGCTGTGTCTTCATTTTTATTAAATTCTATGAAGTTTTAAATTTCTTTCTTTTCTTCCCTGACCAAGCTATTGTGGAGTAGAGAGTTGCTCATTTTTCATGAGTAGGTAGGCTTTCTGTTTTTGTTGTTATTGAATTCTGGCCTTTTCTGTGGTGATCTGATAGAATTCATAGGACTATTTCAATCTTTTCATATCTGTTGAGGTTTGTTTTATATCAAATTATATGGTCAATTTTGGAGAAGACTCCATGAGACATTGAGAATAAGATGTATTTTTGGGTGTGTGTGTGTGTGAAATGTTCTGTAGATATATGTGAAATCTATTTGATTTATAACTTCTCTTACTTTCACTGTTTCTCTATTTAGTTTCTGTTTCAAAGACCTATCCATTAGTGACAGTAGGGAATTGAAGTCTTCCACTACTAATGTGTGATGTTCAATGTTTATTTTGAGCTTTAGTGACATTTCTTTGATTAATGTGGTGCCCTTACATTTGGGGCAGAGATGTTTAGAACTGAGACTTCATCTTGGTGGATTTTTCCTTTATGGGTATGAAGTTTCCTTCCTCATGTCTTTTGGCAACTTTTGGTTAAAAGTCTATCTTATTGGATATTAGAATGGCTACTCCAGCTTGTTTCTTGTGACCATTTGCTTGGAATATTGTTTTCCAGCCTTTTACTCTGAGGTAGTGTCTGCTTTATCACTCAGGTGGGTTTCCTGTATGCAGCCAAGTGTTGGGTCCTGTTTACATAACCAGTGTGTTAGTCTACGTTTTATTGGGGAATTGTGTCCATTGATATTAAGAGATATTAGGGAAAAGTCATTGTCACTTCCTGTTATTTTTGTTGCTGGAAATCTTATTATATGTGTGGTTTCTTTCTTCTCTTGTTTTTGTTGTAAGATGTTTAATTTTTTTCTGTTTCCTCAGGTAGAGTTACCATCCTTGTGTAGGAGTTTTTCTTCATATCCTGTGTATGGCCAGATTAGCAAAGAGATATAATTTAAATTTGATTTTGTGATGGAATATCTTGGGTTCTCCATCTATGGTGATTGAGATTTTTGCTGGGTATTGTAGCCTAGGCTTGCATTTGTGTTCTCTTAGGGTGTGGATGACATTTGTTCAGGATCTTCTAGCTTTTAGCATCTCTGTTGAGGAGTATGGTGTAATTTTGATAAGTCTGTCTTTATATGTTACTTGGCCTTTTCCCCTTACAGCTTTGATAGTCATTCTTTGTTCTGTGCAGTTAGTGTTTTGACAGAAGGTTTTTCTTTTCTAGTACAGTCTATTTGGTTTTGTATATTTATGGCCATCATTTTCTTTAAGTTAGGAAAGTTTTCTTCTATGATTTTGTTGAAGATGTTTTCTGGCCCTTTGATCTGGGAATCTTCATCTTCTTCTATTCCTATTATTCTTAAGTTTGATCTTTTCATTGTGTCCAAATGTCCTAGATGTTTTGAGTTGGTAGCATCTTATGTTTTTTATTTTCTTTGACTAATGTGCCACTATCTTCTATGGTATCACCTATGCTCGAGATTTTCCTTCTATCTCTTGTATTCTGTTGGCGATGCTTGCATCTGTAGCTCCTGGTCTCTTTATTATGTGTTCTATCATCAAGGTTGCCCTGATTTGTGATTTCCTTTTTGTTTCCATTCATTTTTAGTTCTTAGATTGTTTTGTCCAACTCCTTCACCTGCTTGATTGTATTTCTTCAAGGAATTTATGTGTTTCTTCTTTTTTTAAAATTTTTTATTAGGTATTTAGCTCATTTACATTTCCAATGCTATACCAAAAGTCCCCCATACCCACCCACCCCCACTCCCCTACCCACCCACTCCCCCTTTTTGGCCCTGGCGTTCCCCTGTACTGGGGCATAAAAAGTTTGCGTGTCCAATGGATACACTATAGCTGTCTTCAGACACTCCAGAAGAGGGAGTCAGATCTCATTACAGATGGTTATGAGCCACCATGTGGTTGCTGGGATTTGAACTCCGGACCTTCGGAAGAGCAGTCAGGTGCTCTTATCCATTGAGCCATCTCACCAGCCTGTGTTTCTTCTTTATTAAGGGCTTCTTCTTGTTTGCCTGTGTTCTTCTGTATTTC